>NC_086449.1:97798407-98133120 GCF_028390025.1 Pseudophryne corroboree
GTTCACGGCTGTGGCTACCTCTGTGTCGGCACTCGGCAGGCAGTCCGTCCATCCATAATTGTATTATAATATATACCACCTAACCGTGGTTTTTTTTTCATTCTTTATACCGTCGTCATACTAGTTGTTACGAGTATACTACTATCTCTTTATCAACCAGTGTACAGTGCGGTAGTTCACGGCTGTGGCTACCTCTGTGTCGGCACTCGGCAGGCAGTCCGTCCAACCATAATTGTATTATATACCACCTAACCGTGGTTTTTTTATACCACCTAACCGTGGCAGTCCGTCCATAATTGTATACTAGTATCCAATCCATCCATCTCCATTGTTTACCTGAGGTGCCTTTTAGTTCTGCCTATAAAATATGGAGAACAAAAAAGTTGAGGTTCCAAAATTAGGGAAAGATCAAGATCCACTTCCACCTCGTGCTGAAGCTGCTGCCACTAGTCATGGCCGAGACGATGAAATGCCAGCAACGTCGTCTGCCAAGGCCGATGCCCAATGTCATAGTACAGAGCATGTCAAATCCAAAACACCAAATATCAGTAAAAAGCCTCTTTTTTTCTTTGCGTCATGTGCTGTTTGGGGAGGGTTTTTTGGAAGGGACATCCTGCGTGACACTGCAGTGCCACTCCTAGATGGGCCCGGTGTTTGTGTCGGCCACTAGGGTCGCTAATCTTACTCACACAGCTACCTCATTGCGCCTCTTTTTTTCTTTGCGTCATGTGCTGTTTGGGGAGGGTTTTTTGGAAGGGACATCCTGCGTGACACTGCAGTGCCACTCCTAGATGTGCCCGGTGTTTGTGTCGGCCACTAGGGTCGCTAATCTTACTCACACAGCTACCTCATTGCGCCTCTTTTTTTCTTTGCGTCATGTGCTGTTTGGGGAGGGTTTTTTGGAAGGGACATCCTGCGTGACACTGCAGTGCCACTCCTAGATGTGCCCGGTGTTTGTGTCGGCCACTAGGGTCGCTAATCTTACTCACACAGTCAGCTACCTCATTGCGCCTCTTTTTTTCTTTGCGTCATGTGCTGTTTGGGGAGGGTTTTTTGGAAGGGCCATCCTGCGTGACACTGCAGTGCCACTCCTAGATGGGCCCGGTGTTTGTGTCGGCCACTAGGGTCGCTAATCTTACTCACACAGCTACCTCATTGCGCCTCTTTTTTTCTTTGCGTCATGTGCTGTTTGGGGAGGGTTTTTTGGAAGGGACATCCTGCGTGACACTGCAGTGCCAATCCTAGATGGGCCCGGTGTTTGTGTCGGCCACTAGGGTCGCTTATCTTACTCACACAGCTACCTCATTGCGCCTCTTTTTTTCTTTGCGTCATGTGCTGTTTGGGGAGGGTTTTTTGGAAGGGACATCCTGCGTGACACTGCAGTGCCACTCCTAGATGGGCCCGGTGTTTGTGTCGGCCACTAGGGTCGCTAATCTTACTCACACAGCTACCTCATTGCGCCTCTTTTTTTCTTTGCGTCATGTGCTGTTTGGGGAGGGTTTTTTGGAAGGGACATCCTGCGTGACACTGCAGTGCCACTCCTAGATGGGCCCGGTGTTTGTGTCGGCCACTAGGGTCGCTTATCTTACTCACACAGCGACCTCGGTGCAAATTTTAGGACTAAAAATAATATTGTGAGGTGTGAGGTATTCAGAATAGACTGAAAATGAGTGTAAATTATGGTTTTTGAGGTTAATAATACTTTGGGATCAAAATGACCCCCAAATTCTATGATTTAAGCTGTTTTTTAGTGTTTTTGGAAAAAAACACCCGAATCCAAAACACACCCGAATCCGACAAAAATAATTCGGTGAGGTTTTGCCAAAACGCGTTCGAACCCAAAACACGGCCGCGGAACCGAACCCAAAACCAAAACACAAAACCCGAAAAATTTCAGGCGCTCATCTCTAATATATATATATATATATATATATATATATATACATTACACATACATACTATATACTGTATTATACCTATATACAATCCTGTGTGACAGGCACCGGGGGGAGAGGGGGGAATGAGGCTTTTATAAGGGATATTATTAGGGAAGAACAGGGCATAAGGTGATGCCGGCGGCTTCCCCGCACCTCCGGCACCAGGTACCCCGCACCTCCGGCAGCGGCTTCCCTATACCGAGGGCAGTGGCATACCTGTGAAGCTACAAAGTCCGGGGACCAGGAAAATGGCGTCCGTGGCGGCGGCTCCAGTCCAGCGTCACGACGGCAACGCAAAGGACTGTACCAAGTGACTGGGTAATGGGGGGGTTGCGCGCTTGTAATTATAAATATTTTTTGTTCTTAATTTGCAGGTGGCAGGAGTACATGATTTTAAAAACATAATTAGGTACTACTGCTCCGTTTTTTGTGGTCATGATCTTTGGGGTCCCCCTGAGCTTCGGGGCCCGTCACAGGTGTCCCCTTTGTCCCCCCCTGTCGCCGAGCCTGGCAATACTACTAAGGCCACAAATAGAGGCATTACTACTGGGGACACAAACGGGTGCAATACTACTGGGGGCACATTGACCACACCCCTTTATGAAGCCACACCCCTATTTTCACCCGGGGGCGCCACAAGGGCTAGAACCGGCCCTGGATATGAAATAGTTGCACTTGTGTCTTTAAATGAAGGGGTGGAGGAACAGAACAACAAAAAAGTGGTATAATTTTTTGAGGGAATTCTGAGGTTTCCCGGACATTACCAGTAGACTAGTATGATCCACAATGACATCACAATGATATCTCCAGGTGTCCATAGCAACACAATACAGAAGTTATACTGTGGGCACCACAGCAGCAAATGGCTCAGATTTGTTAGTGTGCTGAATACGGAACTGTAAATATTTATATATCATGCGGGCTATGGAGAGCCAAATAAATAGCCTACAGTATATAGACATTAAGGCAAATGTAACTGGTAGCATACTCTACTAACATCTGTACACAACAGACATATACAGGAGGCATGCTTCATCAGACTTATCACATTCACACTGTGACCCTGTGTTATCTCCATATAGGTTACCCTTGCTTCTCTGTCTCCCCATCAGTTTCTGTCTCTCTTTCCATTCTGTCTCTTTCCCTTATTTGCTCTCTCTCTATCTCCCCCATCTTGCTCTGTCTCTATCTCCCCCCTTGCACCCTGCTGATGTATAAAAGCATCTTCAAACCAGCCTGAGAGCAGAGTCTGACGTCCTGCAATGATCTGTGGCAACAGTCCTAAGCTCCTGCTTTGACAGCTCCAATCACACACACCCCTCCATGTGACTACCCCATGTCACCCATCCCAGCAGAGTCTCTACTCAGCTGCTCCAGTGGCGCAATCGGTTAGCGCGCGGTACTTATATGACAGTGACCTGTGAGCAATGCCGAGGTTGTGAGTTCGAGCCTCACCTGGAGCACATATTTTACCTCCGAATACTTGCTTTTTTTATTTATTTTATACCACGTCAACTCTGTATTATAGACCTGACATTCATTTGTTATAAAAACACTTCAATGACTCTAGTCCATTTTTTTTCTTTATTAAAGGTCAATGCAAAATTAATCTAACACACGAAGACAAAAAATCCTACAATAAATAAAAAATATATGTTTAAAAAAATACATAGTTGAAAAAAAAAAAAATTTGTTTCTGCCCGGTTTCGAACCGGGGACCTTTCGCGTGTTAGGAGAACGTGATAACCACTACACTACAGAAACCTGCACGAGACACATTTCCGCACATAGACTAGCAAAGGTTAAAGCTGCTGCTGTTCCCCTGCTAGCGTCACTGGTGATCCTGTCAGCATTATATCCCTGGAGGCAGAGATGTGCAGCCTGACTGTGGTTGGTATAACACCAAGAACAATCTTCTCTTATTCTGATTACAATTATTTTGTATCATTTCTTGGAACCGGGGGCGCTGTCGCCAACATAACTACGTACTGACGCTCTGCATTTCAGCAGTGCGTTCTCTATGGCAGCCGCTTCGGACGCTCTTCCGTCCTGTACGACTTGCTCTATGGTGCTGTGAGAGTGAAGCGCCGCACACAGCCTGGATATTTGGCCCGAGACCTGTAGGCGCTCTGCGCTCAGTGACTGTTCGTCTCTATGGTGCTGCGTGTAGTGCATGGAGACCTGGCTTGAGAGCGATGCAGGCGCTCTGCTCAGCGGCGGGTCCGTCTCTATGGTGTCGCCGATGACAGCCGCCTTGTTTGACGCAAAATTGCGCCCGCCGTGTCCATGGAAATCATGAAGACGACGTCGGCGGCGATGTGCGGAGGGGAGAGCTCGGGGATCCCGGGCCTGGGCAGCGTCATCTCTGTGACACCGACCCTGTCGTGGCTGCCGGATAGTGTTCTATTGGAGGTCCTGAGCTTCCTATCTGTGCGGGACCTGATCCGGAGCTGCAGGTGAGCGGGCATGATGGGGGCGGCGTGCTCCTCTGCCCTGGCGACAGTGTTCCTTTGTTCTTCTGCCCCACACTAAGGGGGCCGGGAGATGTACTAAGCCTTGGAGAGAGATAATGTACCAGCCAATCAGCGCCTGTCATTTGTCAAACGCTGTGACGTGCCAGCTAGGAGCTGATTGGCTGGTACTTTATCTCTCTCCAAGACTCAGTACACAGACTCCTTAAAGACTAAGGGGGGCATTTACTAAGCAGAGTAGTGAGCCAGTGGAGAAGTTGCCCATGGCAACCAATCAGCACTGAAGTAACATCTATAATTTCTCTGACGTCCTAGTGGATGCTGGGAACTCCGTAAGGACCATGGGGAATAGCGGGCTCCGAAGGAGACTGGGCACTCTAAGAAAGAATTAGGACTACCTGGTGTGCACTGGCTCCTCCCTCTATGCCCCTCCTCCAGACCTCAGTTAGAATCTGTGCTCGGCTCGAGCTGGATGCACACTAGGGGCTCTCCTGAGCTTCTAGAAAAGAAAGTATATTTAGGTTTTTTTATTTTCAGTGAGATCTGCTGGCAACAGACTCACTGCTATGAGGGACTTAGGGGAGAGAAGCGGACCTACCTGCTTGCAGCTAGCTTGGGCTTCTAGGCTACTGGACACCATTAGCTCCAGAGGGATCGAACACAGGCCCAGCCTCGGTCGTCCGGTCCCGGAGCCGCGCCGCCGTCCCCCTTGCAGAGCCAGAAGCAAGAAGAACGTCCAGGAAATCGGCGGCTGAAGACTCCGGTCTTCATTAAGGTAGCGCACAGCACTGCAGCTGTGCGCCATTGCTCCCCATGCACACCTCACACTCCGGTCACTGATGGGTGCAGGGCGCTTGGGGGGGGGGGGGGGGGCGCGGCGCCCTGGGCTGCAATAAGAATACCTTACATTGGCAAAAATACACATAATATAGTCATTAAGACTATATATGTGTAAAATCCCCTGCCATATATCCATAAAAAAAGCGGGAGAAGTCCGCCGTGAAGGGGGCGGGGCTATCTCCCTCAGCACACTGGCGCCATTTCCTCTCTCAGCTCCGCTGGAAGGACGCTCCCCAGGCTCTCCCCTGCAGTTTCCAGGCTCAATAGGGTAAAAAAGAGAGGGGGGGCACTAAATTTAGGCGCAAATACTATATATATATATATATATATATATATATATATATATATATATATATATATATATATATATATATATATATATATATATATATATATGCTATAGGGTAAAATCACTCATTATAGTGTACATCCCTGTGATTTATAGCGCTGTGGTGTGTGCTGGCATACACTCTCTCTGTCTCCCCAAAGGACTTTGTGGGGTCCTGTCCTCAGTCAGAGCATTCCCTGTGTGTGCGGAGTGTCGGTACGGCTGTGTCGACATGTTTGACGAGGAGGCTTATGTGGAGGCGGAGCAGGTGCCGATAAATGTGATGTCACCCCCTGTGGGGTCGACACCTGAGTGGATGGATATGTGGAAGGAATTACGTGACAGTGTCAACTCCTTACATAAGAGGTTTGATGACATAGCAGATGTGGGACAGCCGGCTTCTCAGTCCGTGCCTGCCCAGGCGTCTAAAAAGCCATCAGGGGCTCAAAAACGCCCGCTACCTCAGATGGCAGACACAGATGTCGACACGGATACTGACTCCAGTGTCGACGACGATGAGACTAGTGTACATTCCAATAGGGTCATCCGTTACATGATTACGGCAATGAAAAATGTGTTGCACAATTCTGACATTAACCCTGGTACCACAAAAAAGGGTATTATGTTTGGGGAGAAAAAGCAACCTGTGGTTTTTCCCCCTTCTGAAGAGTTAAATTAAGTGTGTGATGAAGCGTGGGTTTCCCCCGATAAGAAACTGGTAATTTCCAAAAAGTTACTAAGGGCGTACCCTTTCCCGCCAGAGGATAGTGATACGTTGGGAGACATCCCCTAGGGTGGATAAAGCGCTCACACGCTTGTCAAAGAAGGTGGCACTACCGTCTCCGGATATGGCCGCCCTAAAGGAGCCTGCGGATAGAAAGCAGGAGGCTATCCTGAAGTCTGTATATACACACTCAGGTATTATACTGAGACCGGCTATTGCTTCAGCATGGATGTGCAGTGCTGCAGCTGCGTGGTCAGATTCCCTGTCTGATAACATTGATACCCTTGACAGGGACACTATATTGCTAACCGTAGAGCATATTAAAGACGTAGTCTTATACATGAGAGATGCACAGAGGGATATTTGCCAACTGGCATCTAGAATGAATGCAATGTCCATTTCTGCCAGGAGAGTATTATGGACTCGGCAGTGGACAGGTGATGCGGATTCTAAAAGGCACATGGAGGTTTTGCCTTACAAGGGTGAGGAATTGTTTGGGGATGGTCTCTCGGACCTCGTTTCCACAGCGACGGCTGGGAAGTCGACATTTTTACCCCATGTTCCCTCACAGCCAAAGAAAGCACCGTATTATCAGGTACAGTCCTTTCGGCCCCAGAAAGGTAAGCGGGTTAAAGGCGCGTCCTTTCTGCCCAGAGGCAGAGGTAGGGGGAAAAAGCTGCACCAAACAGCAAGTTCCCAGGAACAAAAGTCCTCTCCCGCTTCCTCTAAGTCCACCGCATGACGCTGGGGCTCCACAGGTGGAGCCAGGTGCGGTGGGGGCCCGTCTCCGGAACTTCAGCGACCAGTGTGTTCGCTCACGGGTGGATCCCTGGATTCTACAAGTGGTATCTCAGGGGTACAAGCTGGAATTCGAGATGTCTCCCCCTCGCGGTTTCCTCAAATCAGCCTTGCCAACTACTCCCCCAGACAGGGAGGCGGTGCTGGAGGCGATTCACAAGCTGTACTCCCAGCAGGTGATAACCAAAGTACCCCTCCTTCAACAGGGACAAGGTTACTATTCCACAATGTTTGTGGTACCGAAACCGGACGGTTCGGTGAGACCCATTTTAAATTTGAAATCCTTGAACACTTATATAAGAAGGTTCAAGTTCAAAATGGAATCGCTCAGGGCGGTTATTGCAAGCATGGACGAAGGGGATTACATGGTGTCACTGGACATCAAGGATGTTTACCTGCATGTCCCCATTTACCCTCCTCACCAGGAGTACCTCAGATTTGTGGTACAGGACTGTCATTACCAATTCCAGACGTTGCCGTTTGGTCTGTCCACGGCACTGAGGGTATTTACCAAGGTAATGGCCGAAATGATGATACTCCTTCGAAAAAAGGGAGTTATAATTATCCCGTACTTGGACGATCTCCTTATAAAGGCGAGGTTCAGGGAACAGTTGTTGATCGGAGTAGCACTAGCTCGGGAAGTGCTACAACAGCACGGCTGGATCCTGAATATTCCAAAGTCGCAGCTGGTTCCTACAACGCGTCTACTGTTCCTGGGGATGGTTCTGGACACAGAACAGAAAAAGGTGTTTCTCCCGGAGGAGAAGGCCAAGGAGTTGTCATCTCTAGTCAGAGACCTCCTTAAACCAAAACAGGTGTCGGTGCACCACTGCACGCGAGTCCTGGGAAAGATGGTAGCTTCTTACAAAGCAATTCCATTCGGAAGGTTCCATGCAAGGATCCTTTCAGTGGGATCTGTTGGACAAGTGGTCCGGATCGCATCTTCAGATGCATCGGCTTATAACCCTGTCTCCAAGGACCAGGGTGTCGCTGTTGTGGTGGCTGCAGAGTGCTCATCTTCTAGAGGGCCGCAGATTCGGCATACAGGACTGGGTCCTGGTGACCACGGATGCCAGCCTTCGAGGTTGGGGGGCAGTCACACAGGGAAGGAATTTCCAGAGCTTATGGTCAAGCCTGGAGACGAATCAGGAGACTTCCCTACACATAAATATTCTGGAACTAAGGGCCATTTACAATGCCCCTAAGTCTGGCAAGACCCCTGCTTCAACACCAGCCGGTGCTGATCCAGTCCGACAACATCACGGCGGTCGCCCATGTAAACCGTCAGGGCGGTACAAGAAGCAGGATGGCGATGGCAGAAGCCACAAGGATTCTCCGATGGGCGGAAAATCATGTGTCAGCAGTGTTCATTCCGGGAGTGGACAACTGGGAAGCAGACTTCCTCAGAAAAAAAGATATTGCGCCAGGTCAAGGGACCCTCAGGCGATAGCTGTGGTTGCTCTAGTGACACCGTGGGTGTACCAGTCGGTTTATGTGTTCCCTGCTCTGCCTCTCATACCCAAGGTACTGAGAATAATAAGAAGGAGAGGAGTAAGAACTATACTTGTGGTTCCGGATTGGCCAAGAAGAGCTTGGTACCCAGAACTTCAAGAAATGATCTCAGAGGACCCATGGCCTCTGCCGCTCAGACAGGACCTGCTGCAGCAGGGGCCCTGTCTGTTCGAAGACTTACCGCGGCTGCATTTGACGGCATGGCGGTTGAACACCGGATCCTAAAAGAAAAGGGCATTCCGGAGGAAGTCATTCCTACGCTGATTAAAGCTAGGAAAGATGTGACCGTAAGACATTATCACCGCATATGGCGAAAATATGTTGCTTGGTGTGAGGCCAGGAAGGCCCCAACGGAGGAATTTCAGCTCGGTCGATTTCTGCACTTCCTACAGTCAGGAGTGACTATGGGCCTAAAATTGGGTTCCATTAAGGTCCAGATCTCGGCTCTGTCGATTTTCTTCCAAAAAGAACTGGCTTCACTGCCTGAAGTTCAGACTTTTGTTAAATGAGTGCTGCATATTCAGCCCCCTTTTGTGCCTCCAGTGGCACCGTGGGATCTCAACGTGGTGTTGGATTTCCTAAAGTCGCATTGGTTTGAGCCACTTAAAACCGTGGAGCTAAAATACCTCACGTGGAAAGTGGTCATGCTGTTGGCGTCGGCCAGGCGTGTATCAGAATTGGCGGCTTTGTCATGTAAAAGCCCTTATCTGATTTTTCATATGGATAGGGCGGAATTGAGGACTCGTTCCCAATTCCTTCCTAAGGTGGTTTCAGCTTTTCATGTGAACCAACCTATTGTGGTGCCTGCGGCTACTCGGGACTTGGAGGATTCCAAGTTACTGGACGTAGTCAGGGCCCTGAAAATATATGTTTCCAGGACGGCTGGAGTCAGGAAAACTGAGTCGCTATTTATCCTGTATGCACCCAACAAGCTGGGTGCTCCTGCTTCTAAGCAGACTATTGCTCGCTGGATCTGTAGCACGATTCAACTTGCACATTCTGCGGCTGGACTGCCGCATCCTAAATCTGTAAAAGCCCATTCCACGAGGAAAGTGGGCTCTTCTTGGGCGGCTGTCCGAGGGGTCTCGGCTTTACAACTTTGCCGAGCTGCTACTTGGTCGGGTTCAAACACATTTGCAAAATTCTACAAGTTTGATACCCTGGCTGAGGAGTACCTTGAGTTTGCTCATTCGGTGCTGCAGAGTCATCCGCACTCTCCCGCCCGTTTGGGAGCTTTGGTATAATCCCCATGGTCCTTACGGAGTTCCCAGCATCCACTAGGACGTCAGAGAAAATAAGAATTTACTCACCGGTAATTCTATTTCTCGTAGTCCGTAGTGGATGCTGGGCGCCCATCCCCAGTGCGGATTGTCTGCAGTACTTGTATATAGTTATTGCCTAACTAAAGGGTTATTGTTCTGAGCCATCTGTTCGTGAGGCTCAGTTGTTGTTCATACTGTTAACTGGATATAGTATCACGAGTTGTACGGTGTGATTGGTGTGGCTTACCCGGGATTCCATATCCCTTCCTTATTGTGTCAGCTCTTCCGGGCACAGTTTCCCTAACTGAGGTCTTGAGGAGGGGCATAGAGGGAGGAGCCAGGGCACACCAGGTAGTCCTAATTCTTTCTTAGAGTGCCCAGTCTCCTTCGGAGCCTGCTATTCCCCATGGTCCTTACGGAGTTCCCAGCATCCACTACGGACTACGAGAAATAGAATTACCGGTGAGTAAATTCTTATTTTGTATACTATAAAATGACACAGAACTGCTGATTGGTTGATGGGGCCACTTCTCCACTGGCTGATTTCTCCACTCTTATCACTGCTTAGTAAATGTCCCCCTTAGTGCTCTATTTACTAAGCCTTGGATGGAGATAAAGTGGACGGAGATAAAGTACCAGCCAACCAGCTCCTAACTGCAATCTTTCAAACACGATCTGTGGCAGTTAGGAGCTGATTGGCTGGTCATTTATCTCCGTCCACTTTATCTCCATCCAAGGCTTAATAAATACACCACTTAGTACATTTGCCCCATATAAGCCTGCTCCCACGTCTCCCAGTGTCTGAGCCACTTTCGCTGGCGACTCAGGGTGGTACTACACGTCCCAGCTGTGCATTGTTGCTTATGTTCCACAAGTGCTGCTGCGGAGCCATAGGTTGCATAGTCCTTCTGGCTACATAATTACTGGTTTTGTGTATTGCTGTGCCATGGATCCTCAGACAGAGGCTTTTATGGCCCAGATTTATCAAGCCTTGGAGAGTGATAAATTGCACAGTGATAAAGTACCAACCAATCAGCTCTTAACTGTCATGTTACAGGCTGTTTGAAAAATTACAGTTATGAGCTGATTGGTTGGTACTTTATCACTGTGCAATTTATCGTTCTCCAAGGCTTGATAAATCTGGGCTGAGAGAGAATTTGTGTGTGTGTGTGTGTGTGTGTGTGTGTGTGTGTGGGGGGGGGGGAGATAGTTCAGTTGTGGGCATTGGGTGGATGTTGCTGTGATGTTTAGGTGCCGGCAGCGGCGGCCCAACTTACACACTTCGCCTGGCCGATTTGCACCCAGATTCATTCAAAAGTGCTTGCTATCCTATGGGGTAGCGAACACTTGAGTGAGATTCCGCTGCCATAAAGCGTGACTGCTACTGCACATATTCAGCCGCGAATCCTTTCGCTCTCAATTGAATTCCCCCCAAATGTATCACAATTAATAATTATATTAAGAGTGACCGCAGAATGCTTGACTAATAATGGAAAGTAACTGATGAGAGGTACAGTAGAAATGGTCATTGTTAAGGCCAGTACTCACTGGCAGGTGTGGGGAGAGATGTGTGCTGAGCGAACCGCTCAGCACACATCTCTCCCCCCGCTCAGCACAGCGCAATGTGTGCTGGGGGGGGCGGGGGGCGCTCATTTTCACCCAGCGGGTGAAGTGAGCGACCCGCTAGATTGGCCTGCATGCAGGCCAATCTAGCACAATCGATCGCTGTGAGAGCTACACACGGAGCGATCACTGCTTAAAATCTAAGCAATCTAGTTAGATTGCTTAGATTTTAAGCAGCGATCGCTCCGTGTGTACCCCCCTTTAGTGAAGTCTAGTTTGAGCATAAGAAATGGTGACTGATTTGTGAAGGGACAGAGTTGAGTGGACAAGTAATAGGGTGAGAGTAAAAGATAAGGGAAGGTACTCCATCTTCCTTTGTTACCAGATAATGCAAGAAAGGAATTGAGCAGGTAATTACTCAGGGAAGAGGCTACTGTTTCATTTTTAATTTTGTCGGACTGGTCTTTAAAGTCTGAAGCAAGGATCTTGGTCATTGATAGTGGTCGTAGTGATTGGTGTGGGAGGGCAAAGAAAAGATATAAATGTATTAAGAGATGTTTGTTGTTAGGAGCAGCGTTGAGAGTTTAAAAGTATATGGGGTCAAAGTTGTGTAGTTGGTAGTTTGTTTTAGGGGGTTGGGGCTGTGAGACCGGTGGTGGGGATCCCGGAGGTCAGCATACCGTCCCCGGGATCTCGACCGCAGAATGCCAGTGGGGGGCTGCAACAGAGCCCTTTGCGGTCTTGCTGCGCCCGCCACAGGTTCTATAAACTGAACTCATCTTTCCCCCAGCCAGAGCAACACCCCCTACAAATATCTCAATCACTGTTGACAACACAATCATCTCCCCTGTTCCCCAACTTCACTGCCTTTGTGTCACTCTTGACTCCTCCCTCTCCTTTGCACCCTACATCCAAGCTCTGGTGCAATCCTGTGCATTCCCGCTACGCAACATTGCTCGTATCAGGCCATTTCTCTCCCAGAGTGCAACTAAACTTATCATCCACTCACTGGTCATCTCACGACTTGACTACTGCAATGTGCTCCTCACTGGCCTCACTTGCTCCCATCTCACTCCCCTCCAATCTGTCCTCAAATCCGCAGCCAGGCTCATCTTCCTCTCCCGCCACTCCACTTCTGCCACTCCCCTTCGACAAAATCTACACTGGCTCCCATTCCCCTACAGAATCCTCTTCAAACTCCTCACCCTCACATACAAGGCCATCTCTAATTCCACTGCTCCCTACATCTACAACCTCCTCTCCCTTCATACTCCCTCCCGCCCACTACGGTCAGCCGATGACCGTCTCCTCTCCTCTGCCCGTGTCACTGCTTCCCATGCACAAGTTCAAGATTTTGCCCGCGCTTCACCCATTCAGTGGAACGCGCTCCCCCGCTCCATTAGACTCTCCCCGACCTTGCAAAGCTTCAAACGAGCACTGAAAACCCACCTATTCATCAAAGTGTACCCCTCCAATGCATAACCTAGTCCTGAGGCTGCTCCTCCTTCCCTCTGCCTCATGCCTTGAACATTTCTGCTTTGCTTACATACAGCCATCAGGCTTCCTCCCGCTTGCTTGCACCTCATGTCATCTGTCTGTCGCCCATCCCCACTAGACTGTTAGCTCATCAGAGCAGGGCCCTCTTTTCTCTATCGTCCTAAGTGGATGCTGGGGTTCCTGAAAGGACCATGGGGAATAGCGGCTCCGCAGGAGACAGGGCACAAAAAAGTAAAGCTTTACTAGGTCAGGTGGTGTGCACTGGCTCCTCCCCCTATGACCCTCCTCCAGACTCCAGTTAGATTTTGTGCCCGAACGAGAAGGGTGCAATCTAGGTGGCTCTCCTAAAGAGCTGCTTAGAGAAAGTTTAGTTTAGGTTTTTTTCTTTACAGTGAGTCCTGCTGGCAACAGGATCACTGCAACGTGGGACTTAGGGGGAAAGTAGTAAACTCACCTGCATGCAGAGTGGATTTGCTGCTTGGCTACTGGACACCATTAGCTCCAGAGGGATCGAACACAGGCCCAGCCGTGGAGTCCGGTCCCGGAGCCGCGCCGCCGACCCCCTTGCAGATGCTGAAGCGTGAAGAGGTCCGGAAACCGGCGGCTGAAGACTCCTCAGTCTTCATAAGGTAGCGCACAGCACTGCAGCTGTGCGCCATTTTCCTCTCAGCACACTTCACTGGGCAGTCACTGAGGGTGCAGAGCGCTGGGGGGGGGCGCTCTGAGAGGCAAATATAAACCTTATACAAGGCTAAAAATACCTCACATATAGCCCATAGGGGCTATATGGAGATATTTAACCCCTGCCTGACTGGAAAAATAGCGGGAGAAGAACCCGCCGAAAAAGGGGCGGGGCCTATCTCCTCAGCACACGGCGCCATTTTCTGTCACAGCTCCGCTGGTCAGAACGGCTCCCAGGTCTCTCCCCTGCACTGCACTACAGAAACAGGGTAAAACAGAGAGGGGGGGGCACATTAATGGCTATATATATATATATTAAAGCAGCTATAAGGGAGCACTTAATATAAGGATATCCCTTGTATATATAGCGCTTTGTGGTGTGTGCTGGCAGACTCTCCCTCTGTCTCCCCAAAAGGGCTAGTGGGTCCTGTCTTCATTAGAGCATTCCCTGTGAGTTTGCGGTGTGTGTCGGTACGTGGTGTCGACATGTATGAGGACGATATTGGTGTGGAGGCGGAGCAATTGCCAAATATGCAGATGTCACCCCCCAGGGGGTCGACACCAGAATGGATGCCTTTATTTGTGGAATTACGTGATGGTTTATCTTCCCTTAAACAGTCAGTTGAGGACATGAGGCGGCCGGACAATCAATTAATGCCTGTCCAGGCGCCTCAAACACCGTCAGGGGCTGTAAAACGCCCTTTGCCTCAGTCGGTCGACACAGACCCAGACAGGGGCACTGATTCCAGTGACGACGGTAGAAATTCAAACGTATTTTCCAGTAGGGCCACACGTTATATGATTTTGGCAATGAAGGAGACGTTACATTTAGCTGATACTACAGATACCGTAAAACAGGGTATTATGTATGGTGTGAAAAAACTACAAACAGTTTTTCCTGAATCAGAAGAATTAAATGACGTGTGTGATGAAGCGTGGGTTGCTCCTGATAAAAAGTTGATAATTTCAAAAAAGTTATTGGCATTATACCCTTTCCCGCCAGAGGTTAGGGCGCGCTGGGAAACACCCCCTAAGGTGGACAAGGCGCTCACACGCTTATCCAAACAAGTGGCGTTACCCTCTCCCATGAGACGGCCGCACTTAAGGATCCATCAGATAGAAAGATGGAAGTTATTCAAAAGAATATATACACACATGCAGGTGTTATACTACGACCAGCTATAGCAACTGCCTGGATGTGCAGTGCTGGAGTAGTTTGGTCAGAATCCCTGATTGAAAATATTGATACCCTAGATAGGGACAATGTTTTACTGTCGTTAGAACAAATAAAGGATGCATTTATCTATATGCGTGATGCACAGAGGGATATTTGCACACTGGCATCTCGGGTGAGTGCTATGTCCATTTCAGCCAGAAGAGCCTTATGGACACGACAGTGGACAGGCGATGCGGATTCAAAACGTCACATGGAGGTTTTGCCGTATAAAGGGGAGGAGTTATTTGGAGTTGGTCTATCAGACTTGGTGGCCACGGCTACTGCCGGGAAATCCACTTTTTTACCTCAAGTCACTCCCCAACAGAGAAAGGCACCGACTTTTCAACCGCAGCCTTTTCGCTCCTACAAAAATAAGAGAGCAAAGGGCTTGTCGTACCTGCCACGAGGCAGAGGAAGAGGGAAGAGACACCAACAGGCAGCTCCTTCCCAGGAACAGAAGCCCTCCCCGGCTCCTGCAAAAACCTCAGCATGACGCTGGGGCCTCTCAAGCGGACTCGGGGACAGTGGGGGGCCGTCTCAAAAATTACAGCGCGCAGTGGGCTCACTCGCAGGTAGACCCCTGGATCCTGCAGATAATATCTCAGGGGTACAGGTTGGAATTAGAGACGGATCCTCCTCATCGTTTCCTGAAGTCTGCCTTACCAACCGTCTCTTCCGAAAGGGAGAGGGTGTTGGAAGCCATTCACAAGCTGTACGCTCAGCAGGTGATAGTCAAAGTACCCCTATTACAACAAGGAAAGGGGTATTATTCCACTCTATTTGTGGTACCGAAGCCGGATGGCTCGGTAAGGCCTATTCTAAATCTGAAGTCCTTGAACCTCTACATAAAAAAGTTCAAGTTCAAGATGGAGTCACTCAGAGCAGTGATAGCGAACCTGGAAGAAGGGGACTTTATGGTATCCTTGGACATCAAGGATGCGTATCTACACGTTCCGATTTACCCCGCACACCAGGGGTACCTCAGGTTCATTGTTCAAAACTGTCACTATCAGTTTCAGACGCTGCCGTTCGGATTGTCCACGGCGCCTCGGGTCTTTACCAAGGTAATGGCCGAGATGATGATTCTTCTTCGAAGAAAAGGCGTATTAGTTATCCCATACTTGGACGATCTCCTAATAAGGGCAAGGTCCAGAGAACAGCTGGAGACAGCTTTAGCACTATCTCAAGAGGTGCTAAGACAACACGGGTGGATTCTGAATATTCCAAAATCCCATTTAATCCCGACAACTCGTCTGCTGTTCCTAGGAATGATTCTGGACACGGTTCAGAAAAAGGTTTTCCTTCCAGAGGAAAAAGCCAAGGAGTTATCCGATCTGGTCAGGAACCTCCTAAAACCAGGAAAAGTGTCAGTACATCAATGCACAAGAGTCCTGGGAAAAATGGTGGCTTCTTACGAAGCAATTCCATTCGGCAGATTCCATGCAAGAATATTCCAAAGGGATCTGTTGGACAAATGGTCAGGGTCGCATCTGCAGATGCACCTGCGAATAACCCTGTCACCAAAGACAAGGGTGTCACTTCTGTGGTGGTTGCAGAAGGCTCACCTATTAGAAGGCCGCAGATTCGGCATTCAGGATTGGATCCTGGTGACCACGGACGCCAGCCTGAGAGGCTGGGGAGCAGTCACACAAGGAAGAAACTTCCAGGGAGTATGGACGAGTCTGGAAAAGTCTCTTCACATAAACATTCTGGAACTAAGAGCAATCTACAATGCTCTAAGCCAGGCGGAACTTCTCCTGCAAGGAAAGCCGGTGTTGATTCAGTCGGACAACATCACGGCGGTCGCCCATGTAAACAGGCAGGGCGGCACAAGAAGCAGGAGTGCAATGGCAGAAGCTGCCAAGATTCTTCGCTGGGCGGAGAATCACGTGATAGCACTGTCAGCAGTGTTCATCCCGGGCGTGGACAACTGGGAAGCAGACTTCCTCAGCAGACACGATCTTCATCCGGGAGAGTGGGGTCTACATCCAGAAGTCTTCAACATGTTAATAGACCGTTGGGAAAGACCAATTGTAGACATGATGGCGTCTCGCCTCAACAAGAAACTGGACAAATATTGCGCCAGGTCAAGAGATCCACAGGCAATAGCTGTGGACGCACTGGTAACTCCTTGGGTGTACCAGTCAGTGTATGTGTTTCCTCCTCTGCCGCTCATACCAAAGGTATTGAAGATCATACGGCAAAGAAGAGTAAGAACAATACTAGTGGTTCCGGATTGGCCGAGAAGGACTTGGTATCCGGAACTTCAAGAGATGCTCACGGACGAACCGTGGCCTCTACCTCTGAGAAGGGACCTGCTACAGCAGGGTCCCTGTCTTTTTCAAGACTTACCGCGGCTGCGTTTGACGGCATGGCGGTTGAACGCCAGATCCTAAAAGGGAAAGGCATTCCAGAAGAAGTCATTCCTACCTTGATTAAGGCACGGAAGGAAGTCACCGTGAAACATTATCACCGCATTTGGCGAAAATATGTAGCGTGGTGCGAGGATCGGAAGGTTCCGACGGAGGAATTCCAACTGGGTCGTTTCCTACATTTCCTGCAATCAGGATTATCTATGGGTCTCAAATTGGGATCCATTAAGGTTCAAATTTCGGCCCTGTCAATATTCTTCCAAAAAGAATTGGCCTCTGTCCCTGAGGTCCAGACTTTTGTCAAGGGAGTACTGCATATACAGCCTCCTGTGGTGCCTCCGGTGGCACCGTGGGATCTAAATGTAGTTTTAGATTTCCTCAAATCCCATTGGTTTGAACCATTGAAAAAGGTGGATTTGAAATATCTCACATTATCTGAACCAACCTATTGTGGTGCCTGCGGCCACTAGCGACTTGGAGGACTCCAAGTTGTTGGACGTTGTCAGAGCCTTAAAAATATACATTGCAAGGACGGCTGGAGTCAGAAAATCTGACTCGCTGTTTATATTGTATGCACCCAACAAGTTGGGCGCACCTGCTTCTAAGCAGTCGATTGCTTGTTGGATTTGTAACACAATTCAACTTGCACATTCTGTGGCAGGCCTGCCACAGCCTAAAACTGTAAAAGCCCACTCCACAAGGAAGGTGGGCTCATCTTGGGCGGCTGCCCGAGGGGTCTCGGCATTACAACTCTGCCGAGCAGCTACGTGGTCGGGGGAGAACACGTTTGTAAAATTTTACAAATTTGATACCCTGGCAAAGGAGGACCTGGAGTTCTCTCATTCGGTGCTGCAGAGTCATCCGCACTCTCCCGCCCGTTTGGGAGCTTTGGTATAATCCCCATGGTCCTTTCAGGAACCCCAGCATCCACTTAGGACGATAGAGAAAATAAGAATTTACTTACCGATAATTCTATTTCTCGGAGTCCGTAGTGGATGCTGGGCGCCCATCCCAAGTGCGGATTGTCTGCAATACTTGTACATAGTTATTGTTAACTAATTCGGGTTATTGTTAAGGAGCCATCTTTAAGAGGCCCTTTCTGTTGTCATACTGTTAACTGGGTTTAGATCACAAGTTGTACGGTGTGATTGGTGTGGCTGGTATGAGTCTTACCCGGGATTCAAAATGCCTCCCTTATTGTGTATGCTCGTCCGGGCACAGTACCTAACTGGAGTCTGGAGGAGGGTCATAGGGGGAGGAGCCAGTGCACACCACCTGACCTAGTAAAGCTTTACTTTTTTGTGCCCTGTCTCCTGCGGAGCCGCTATTCCCCATGGTCCTTTCAGGAACCCCAGCATCCACTACGGACTCCGAGAAATAGAATTATCGGTAAGTAAATTCTTATTTTCTCTTGTTGTCAAAGCCCTCTTCTCAACACATTTCACTCGCAGCTCTCTTCTACTCAGCGACCATCTTTTCCTGCTTTTTTCTCCTGCTGGTAAAGGCTCATCTCTATCTATGGCCGCCAGCCACAAGTAGTACGGTGATTACTCCCTCGCTATTTACATCTAAGCTGTATTATGTCTTGAGAATTGTGGTGCTCTTTGTTACCTGTACTCTATTTTTGTTATTTATTTACTGTAATGCCAAGTTTTGTCTCCCTGTACTGTCCTTTGTACGGCGCTTTGAAACACTTGTGGCGCCTTATTAATGAAATGTAATAATAGTATTCCCACTCTGTGTGTCGAGTGGGAATAGTCAATGTTAGTTGGCATGCCGACTGTCGGGCATTTGATCGCTCAGGATTCCGGCGTCTGCATGGGAATCCCGTTTGAGGCAGTCATGAGAGGGGCTAAACATTCTCCAACAGTGTTCTACTCTGTTGGACATTTTGGAGACGGCACATTAGTATAGTCTGCCACTGTGGACAGACACCAGAAAATTGCTGGAGGTAGTAGTGTTCGCGCTAGGCTGTTTTAGCAGGGCACCACACACTGCACGATTTTTAAAGGTCAAAATGCGCTGCGGCCCTGCTGAAACCCCAGCCAGCCGTTGTGGGAATAGGCAACTATTCACATTGTAGGTAGAGCTTGGGGGAAGCCCAGCACCTCTGTAGGGGCAGGGCATGCCCCCATTATTGATGCCGTGGGGTTTGACATGCCCCATTAGTGATGTTGCAGGGTGGGGCATGCCCCATTAGTGACGTCGCGGGGGCTGGCATATCCCTATTAGTGGCATTGCCCGCCCCCCTCGCCGGCCAGCTAGGCCACCCTTTTCGTGCCCGCGGGCATGCTGCCCCAGCATACTGCCGCCTTGCCCATCTAAATTCCTGTGGGGAACACTACTACATCGGGGGTTGTGGTACTTTAAGATCAGAACAGAAGAACAAGGAAATATGTGAGTGACATTGTTTCAGAAAAGCCAAAAGTTATCGACAGGTAATGGAAAGTATAAAAACTATATAGACAAGTAACAAAATACAAGGTTCAGCAGCCTGTACATAAACAGAAGAGTCATTGTACCGCTGGAATAGATTCATTCACTAAATTTGTTGTTTTAGCTCTTTGGTGCTTTTTATAAGCATTGTTCTCCTTGTGAAATATGTTATCTCGCCAAACATAGATGTTGGGGATTCAATTCAATTCTACGCTATGTGCTGTCCCAGAATGGCACATAGCAAGGTTTCCTTCGCACATCAATGGGTTGCTTTAAATAGTATAAATGAAAGTGTTATGCATTCCATTGATATCACAATTATTTCAATCTCAGGGTGGGGGGTTCGGTTAAAAGCTACGTGCAGTGGGGTGTTGCCCAGCAGCGTACATGTAAGCCTTTTATGGTAGTGCTGACATCTTACGTTTTCCCTCGCACCCTATAGATGTATACAATTTCTCTTTTTATTCAAAGCACTCGCATGGAAGTATTACCTGCGATAGTGCCGCGGGTGTTTTCCGCTTTTTAATTATCACCCCAATCCAATTAGGTCACGCGAAAAACGCCAGTTTTTCGTGCGAAAATACGTGTCCCGCGAAAAGCTATGGACCTATATTTTTTTGCAGGTCTAGGGGCCACTTATTGTTGATTATGCAAGCCTAATCCTTGATAAATGCCGGCAGCGGGGATAAACTCAGGCTTATCAGGGCTAATTGGATAGCCCCTGGCAAACCAATTAGCCATGGTAAATTACCGCTGCTAATTGGATACCACCCACAGTGTGCATATGTATTGATGATGATGATTGTTGTTGTTTATGTACATGTCTCCAGAAGGGGTCTACAGAGCCTTAAGGGTGTATCCAATTAGCCTTGATAACCCATTTTCTCTGACGTCCTAAGTGGATGCTGGGGACTCCGTCAGGACCATGGGGATTAGCGGCTCCGCAGGAGACAGGGCACAAAAGTAAAAGCTTTAGGATCAGGTGGTGTGCACTGGCTCCTCCCCCTATGACCCTCCTCCAAGCCTCAGTTAGATTTTTGTGCCCGGCCGAGAAGGGTGCAATCTAGGTGGCTCTCCTAAAGAGCTGCTTAGAGTAAAAGTTTTGTTAGGTTTTTTATTTTCAGTGAGTCCTGCTGGCAACAGGCTCACTGCATCGAGGGACTTAGGGGAGAGAAGTGAACTCACCTGCGTGCAGGATGGATTGGCTTCTTAGGCTACTGGACACCATTAGCTCCAGAGGGAGTCGGAACACAGGTCTCACCCTGGGGTTCGTCCCGGAGCCGCGCCGCCGACCCCCTTGCAGATGCCGAAAAGTGAAGAGGTCCAGAAACCGGCGGCAGAAGACTTTTCAGTCTTCATAAGGTAGCGCACAGCACTGCAGCTGTGCGCCATTGTTGTCAGCACACTTCATAGCAGCGGTCACTGAGGGTGCAGGGCGCTGGGGGGGGCGCCCTGGGCAGCAATGATAGTACCTTATTCTGGCTAAAAATACATCACATATAGCCCCTGGGGGCTATATGGATGTATTAAACCCCTGCCAGGTCTCAGAAAAACGGGAGAAGAAGCCCGCCGAAAAGGGGGCGGGGCCTATTCTCCTCAGCACACAGCGCCATTTTCCCTCACAGAAATGCTGGTGGGAAGGCTCCCAGGCTCTCCCCTGCACTGCACTACAGAAACAGGGTTAAAACAGAGAGGGGGGGCACTTATTTGGCGATATGACTATATATATTAAAATGCTATAAGGGAAAAACACTTATATAAAGGTTGTCCCTGTATAATTATAGCATTTTTGGTGTGTGCTGGCAAACTCTCCCTCTGTCTCCCCAAAGGGCTAGTGGGGTCCTGTCCTCTATCAGAGCATTCCCTGTGTGTGTGCTGTGTGTCGGTACGTGTGTGTCGACATGTATGAGGACGATGTTGGTGAGGAGGCGGAGCAATTGCCTGTAATGGTGATGTCACTCTCTAGGGAGTCGACACCGGAATGGATGGCTTATTCAAGGAATTACGTGATAATGTCAACAGAGACGGCCGGCAAACAAAATAGTACCTGTCCAGGCGTCTCAAACACCGTCAGGGGCTTTAAAACGCCCATTTACCTCAGTCGGTCGACACAGACACGGACACTGATTTCAGTGTCGACGGTGAAGAAACAAACGTATTTTCCTTTAGGGCCACACGTTACTTGTTAAGGGCAATGAAGGAGGTGTTACATATTTCTGATACTACAAGTACCACAAAAAAGGGTATTATGTGGGGTGTGAAAAAACTACCTGTAGTTTTTCCTGAATCAGATAAATTAAATGAAGTGTGTGATGATGCGTGGGTTTCCCCCGATAGAAAATTATTGGCGGTATACCCTTTCCCGCCAGAAGTTAGGGCGCGTTGGGAAACACCCCTTAGGGTGGATAAGGCGCTCACACGCTTATCAAAACAAGTGGCGGTACCGTCTCCAGATAGGGCCGTCCTCAAGGAGCCAACTGATAGGAGGCTGGAAAATATCCTAAGAAGTATATACACACATACTGGTGTTATACTGCGACCAGCGATCGCCTCAGCCTGGATGTGCAGAGCTGGGGTGGCTTGGTCGGATTCCCTGACTAAAAATATTGATACCCTTGACAGGGACAGTATTTTATTGACTATAGAGCATTTAAAGGATGCATTTCTATATATACGAGATGCACAGAGGGATATTTGCACTCTGGCATCAAGAGTAAGTGCGATGTCCATATCTGCCAGAAGATGTTTATGGACACGACAGTGGTCAGGTGATGCAGATTCCAAACGGCACAAAGAAGTATTGCCGTATAAAAGGAGGAGTTATTTGGGGTCGGTCCATCGGACCTGGTGGCCACGGCAACTGCTGGAAAATCCACCGTTTTTACCCTAAGTCACATCTCTGCAGAAAAAGACACCGTCTTTTCAGCCTCAGTCCTTTCGTCCCCATAAGAGTCATATCTGCCCAGGGATAGAGGAAAGGGAAGAAGACTGCAGCAGGCAGCCCATTCCCAGGAACAGAAGCCTCCACCGCTTCTACCAAGTTTCTCAGCATGACGCTGGGGCCGTACAGGACCCCTGGATCCTACAAGTAGGATCCCAGGGGTACAGATTGGAAAGTCGAGACGTTTCCCCCTCGCAGGTTCCTGAAGTCTGCTTTACCAACGTCTCCCTCCGACAGGGAGGCAGTATTGGAAACAATTCACAAGCTGTATTCCCAGCAGGTGATAATCAAAGTACCCCTCCTACAACAAGGAAAGGGGTATTATTCCACACTATGTTGTGGTACTGAAGCCAGAAGGCTATTCTAAATCTGAAATATTTGAACACTTACAAAGGTTCAAATCAAGATGGAGTCACTCAGAGCAGTGATAGCGAACCAGGAAGAAGGGGACTATAGGGTGTCCCGGGACATCAGGGATACTTACCTCCATGTCCCAATTTGCCCTTCTCACCAAGGGTACCTCAGGTTCGTGGTACAGAACTGTCACTATCAGTTTCAGACGCTGCCGTTTGGATTGTCCACGGCACCCCGGGTCTTTACCAAGGTAATGGCCGAAATGATGATTCTTCTTCAAAGAAAAGGCGTCTTAATTATCCCTTACTTGGACGATCTCCTGATAAGGGCAAGGTCCAGAGAACAGTTGGAGGTCGGAGTAGCACTATTTCAAGTAGTTCTACGACAGCACGGGTGGATTCTAAATATTCCAAAATCGCAGCTGTTTCCGACGACACGTCTGCTGTTCCTAGGGATGATTCTGGACACAGTCCAGAAAAGGGTGT
Source organism: Pseudophryne corroboree (assembly GCF_028390025.1). Classification (NCBI taxonomy): domain Eukaryota; kingdom Metazoa; phylum Chordata; class Amphibia; order Anura; family Myobatrachidae; genus Pseudophryne; species Pseudophryne corroboree. The sequence goes on from NC_086449.1 coordinate 97,821,825, forward strand.
TTCTCCCGGAGGAGAAAGCCAGGGAGTTATCCGAGCTAGTCAGGAACCTCCTAAAACCAGGAAAAGTGTCAGTGCATCATTGCACAAGGGTCCTGGGAAAAATGGTGGCTTCTTACGAAGCGATTCCATTCGGCAGATTTCACGCAAGAACTTTTCAGTGGGATCTGCTGGAAAAATGGTCCGGATCGCATCTTCAGATGCATCAGCGGATAACCCTGTCTCCAAGGACAAGGGTGTCTCTTCTGTGGTGGCTGCAGAGTGCTCATCTACTAAAGGGCCACAGATTCGGCATTCAGGACTGGGTCCTGGTGACCACGGATGCCAGCCTGAAAGGCTGGGGAGCAGTCACACAAGGAAAAAATTTCCAGGGAGTGTGATCAAGTCTGGAGACTTCTCTCCACATAAATATACTGGAGCTAAGAGCAATTACAATGCTCTAAGCGTAGCAAGACCTCTGCTTCAAGGTCAGCCGGTATCGATCCAGTGGAACAACATCACGGCAGTCGCCCACGTAAACAGACTGGGCGGCACAAGAAGCAGGAGGGCAATGGCAGAAACTGCAAGGATTCTTCGCTGGGCGGAAAATCATGTGTTAGCACTGTCAGCAGTGTTCATTCCGGGAGTGGAAAACTGGGAAGCAAACTTCCTCAGCACGACCTCCACCCGGGAGAGTGGGGACTTCATCGGGAAGTCTTCCACATGATTGTGAACCGTTGGAAAAGACCAAAGGTGGACATGATGGCGTCCCGCCTGAACAAAAAACTGGACAGGTATTGCGCCAGGTCAAGAGACCCTCAGGCAATAGCTGTGGACGTTCTGGTAACACCGTGGGTGTACCAGTCGGTGTATGTGTTCCCTCCTCTGCTTCTCATACCTAAGGTACTGAGAATTATAAGACGTAGAGGAGTAAGAACTATACTCGTGGCTCCGGATTGGCCAAGAAGGACTTGGTACCCGGAACTTCAAGAGATGCTCACAGAGGACTCATGGCCTCTGCCGCTAAGAAGGGACTTGCTTCAGCAAGTACCATGTCTGTTCCAAGACTTACCGCGGCTGCGTTTGACGGCATGGCGGTTGAACGCCGGATCCTAAGGGAAAAAGGCATTCCGGAAGAGGTCATTCCTACCCTGGTCAAAGCCAGGAAGGAGGTGACCGCACAACATTATCACCACATGTGGCGAAAATTTGTTGCGTGGTGGGAGGCCAGGAAGGCCCCACGAAGAAATTTCAACTCGGTCGATTCCTGCATTTCCTGCAAACAGGAGTGTCTATGGGCCTCAAATTGGGGTCCATTAAGGTTCAAATTTCGGCCCTGTCGATTTTCTTCCAGAAAGAATTGGCTTCAGTTCCTGAAGTCCAGAAGTTTGTCAAGGGAGTACTGCATATACAACCCCCTTTTGTGCCTCCAGTGGCACTGTGGGATCTCAACGTAGTTCTGGGATTCCTCAAATCACATTGCTTTAAACCGCTCAAACCTGTGGATTTGAAATATCTCACATGGAAAGTGACCATGATGTTGGCCCTGGCCTCGGCCAGGCGAGTGTCAGAATTGGCGGCTTTGTCTCACAAAAGCCCATATCTGATTGTCCATTCGGACAGGGCAGAGCTGCGGACTCGTCCCCAGTTTCTCCCTAAGGTGGTGTCAGCGTTTCACCTGAACCAGCTTATTGTGGTACCTGCGGCTACTAGGGACTTGGAGGACTCCAAGTTGCTAGATGTTGTCAGGGCCCTGAAAATATAGGTTTCCAGGACGGCTGGAGTCAGGAGAACTGACTTGCTGTTATCCTGTATGCACCCAACAAACTGGGTGCTCTTGCTTCTAAGCAGACGATTGCTAGTTGGATGTGTAGTACAATTCAGCTTGCACATTCTGTGGCAGGCCTGCCACAGCCAAAATATGTAAATGCCCATTCCACAAGGAAGGTGGGCTCATCTTGGGCGGCTGCCCGAGGGGTCTCGGCTTTACAACTTTGCCGAGCTGCTACTTGGTCAGGGGCACACCCTGGCTGAGGAGGACCTGGAGTTCTCTCACTCGGTGCTGCAGAGTCATCCGCACTCTCCCGCCCGTTTGGGAGCTTTGGTATAATCCCCATGGTCCTGACGGAGTCCCCAGCATCCACTTAGGACGTCAGAGAAAATAAGAATTTACTTACCGATAATTCTATTTCTCGTAGTCCGTAGTGGATGCTGGGCGCCCATCCCAAGTGCGGATTGTCTGCAATACTTGTACATAGTTATTGTTCAAAAATCGGGTTATTGTTGTTGTGAGCCATCTTTTCAGAGGCTCCGCTGTTATCATGCTGTTAACTGGGTTCAGATCACAGGTTGTACAGTGTGATTGGTGTGGCTGGTATGAGTCTTACCCGGGATTCAAAATCCTTCCTTATTGTGTACGCTTGTCCGGGCACAGTATCCTAACTGAGGCTTGGAGGAGGGTCATAGGGGGAGGAGCCAGTGCACACCACCTGATCCTAAAGCTTTTACTTTTGTGCCCTGTCTCCTGCGGAGCCGCTAATCCCCATGGTCCTGACGGAGTCCCCAGCATCCACTACGGACTACGAGAAATAGAATTATCGGTAAGTAAATTCTTATTTTTTTTTCCCCCGACCCGCAGTATCGCAGCTATCCAATTGCTTGCATTCGATAATTCTCCATAGGGTTATCGCACATTCTCTTCACCTACTCCGAGAAGGTGAAAAGTTGGAGAAAATCCCTATTTTTGGGTAAAAATGTTGGGACTTGGTTCATAAACCCTTGGACACCCCCCTTAATGTATAGTGGTGTATATTCCAGCGCAATAACCATATACGGTAAAGGTGTAGATAAAATATATGTACGATTTGAGTATGTTTAAAATGTATATTAAATATTCAATATACAGATTGCTTGAGCCTTAATGGTTCAGGTTTTCATGGTGCATTGTCACTTATGTGAAAAAGTACAGTAGGAAGGGAAAAGGGAAATAGATAGGTGAGAGGAGCTTGGACGTTCCAGGACCTGAATTTGGTCATCAGGTGCTGGGATGGCCAGGAAACAGCCCAGACCTGAACCCCATAGAAAATTTGTGGTTCCATTGGAAAAAACTGGTACATCTGAGGCGTCCATCCAATAAAAAAGAATTAATTGAGGCTATAATTGTCTCATGTGCCATAATAAAGAAGGAATATAAATAAAGAATAATAAAGAAGGAAGAGGTCCAAACATAAACACATAATAAAGAAGGAAGAGGTCCAAACATTGGTTGGCTCAATGCCACGTCGCTGTGCTGCTGTCTTGAAAAATAAAGGATACCCAACGAAATACTAATAGGACAGTAACATCATAAGTACACAGGGATTTTCACCCTAAGTGTTGTTGTTTTTTTTTTTTTTTTTTTTTTTTACACCTTTACTGTATAATTATGGTTATTGCGCTGGAATATACTCCACTCTACACATAGATGCCTCCTAAGGGGACCTGGGGATTCCCTCTATTCTACAAGCCACATACCCAATATGGTTTCAATACTCAATGACTAATTATGCACATTGACATTTTTAATACATTTTAATTAGCTGATAATATGATGTCAGTTTTGGGTTGAATCGGTGCAAAGTGATGGAAATTGGGGTACAAGGTATGGGGGTGCTATGTGAGTGGGACAAGTGTTTTAGGCTTGCAGGTGGGAGTAACTGGTCATTTTGAAAGTTTTTAAAAGTGCCTTAAATTGACCCAAATATATACTTAATCCCATTTTCATGTACCCCAAATTGAATGAGAGCATTTGTTACACAAAAAGCTTGCTTTTTGACATTTTTCAAGTGTTTAAAAAAAAAAAAAAATACACATTATAGCCATTTAACACATTTTGGGTCCCCAACATCTTTTTTATTATGCCCTCTAATATACTTCTATATTGTTATTCTATTTAACTTTGGCATTTTTGGGAGTACAGATTGATTTATCCATTTTTACCTGCACTTTTCACTAGTTAACACCTTGCAGGTCACCTGTTTTTGCAATTTTTTAATAGGACAGGTCGAAAAACAGGCACGCACGTACCTGCGATAAGCAGTTTTTTCTGGCGATAGGTGCGAAAACTCGCTATCACGGCTAATTGGATACCCCACTAAAGAGTACAAAAACAGTATGAACAAAATAGTGACTTGCAATACAGTACATTGCAGAACGTGGACCAGGTTGATAAACATTGCTGCAGCAGCAGTCATACCACCCAGATAAGCAGCAGCAGTCATACCACCCAGATAAGCAGCAGCAGTCATACCACCCAGATAAGCAGCAGCAGTCATACCACCCAGATAAGCAGCAGCAGCAGCGCGGCCCGTCATAAAGGTTTGGAGCTGCTGTTAGCAGTGGGGAGGAGATGATGATGTGAGTGAGGAAAGAAAAAGTAAATGAGCAAAGAGGCCCTTGTTCCTGAGAGCTTACAGTCTAAAGCACGCTTTCCCAACCATGGTCCACAAGGCATACTAACAGTGCAGGTTTTAGTGATATCCAGGCTTCAGCACAGGTGACTTATGGAGTAGCTCAGTTATTTTGATTTAACCATCTGTGCTGCAGCCTGGATATCACTAAAACCTGCATTGTTGGTGTGCCTTGAGGACCGTTGTTGGGAATGCCTGGTCTAAAGTGGTATAATGTCTGTCTCCGTTGTTGCCAGAATCACAGGTAGGGGGTTCTACTTAGAAGGTTATACAGCAAATGGATAATAATGCCTTTTGATAAAACACAATGTTCGTAGTGCCACTTATGTTTTGTTTTTTGCCCTTGGGTCATATCCATAAATTTGGCAGAAATGTGGCCTGATCTAGTTCAGATATATCTTGGCATGAATTGGTGAGTTCTTTTCTTGCATTTCTTTATCCTGTAAAGGCTCATCCTGCCGGTGTTGCTTTAATCAGTCATACATATCAAACTGAGCTCCTCTCTTAGTGGTTTTCATTATCCAAGGTCTGTATGGTCAGTTAAGTAACGTGAACTTTTATTTATGTTTTATAAGAGTCTGCAAAAGGTGGAAGAGGCTGGTCCTGGACAAATCTCTGTGGAGATACGTTGACCTGACACCCTACAAGGTCAGTTAATGTTCTTTTTTAATTATTTCTCTTGTAAAGTGTCTTGTTGCTGTAAACGTTTATATTTCTGAACTGGAGCACAGTAGATAAATGTCCTAGATTAAACTTCACAGCTGTGCATGTTTTTTGTGGTTTCCCAACGTTCATTCGTATCATCTGACTGCCGACCACGGATACTGTATGCTAATAGAACTTAATTTTATGGAACACCTGCTCGGTACCTCCACCTGACTCTTGATGAGGATATAACTGGTGATTCCCCAGTGTAAATGTACTCGCAGATCACACAAACAATATTTATTTAGTCAACTAAAAATGATTTCCCTAATAATATGCAGAATAGGGTTAGAGAGTTTGGAGAATTTTAATATAAGATGATAATACAGGTTGAGTATCCCTTATCCAAAATGCTTGGGACCAGAGGTATTTTGGATATGGGATTTTTCCGTATTTTGGAATAATTGCATACCATAATGAGATATCATGGTGATGGGACCTAAGTCTAAGCACAGAATGCATTTATGTTACATATACATTTTATACACACAGCCTGAAGGTCATTTTAGCCAATATTTTTAATAACTTTGTGCATTAAACAAAGTGTGTTTACATTCACACAATTCATTTATGTTTCATATACACCTTATACACACAGCCTGAAGGTCATTTAATACAATATTTTTAATAACTTTGTGTATTAAATAAAATTTGTGTACATTGAGCCATCAGAAAACAAAGGTTTTACTATCTCACTCTCACTCAAAAAAGTCCGTATTTCGGAATATTCCGTATTTCGGAATATTTGGATATGGGATACTCAACCTGTACAACAATTAAAACAGGAATGGATATTAGTTGGATTGAAGATTCCAATGACTATAACTCCCTTTCCTTATGTTAACTGCGTATTTCTAGAAGTACACAAAAAGAACATCTAAAATACTTTCCTTTAAAACCATGAAGTCTGCAGTTGGATCACGACTCGACAAATACCGGTCGCCATGGTGACTAAGAATTCAGATCTAGTGACTAGATCGTACTGTGGTCTGCTCTACAATTTGATCCCGATTGACTGTTAGTGATGAGTGGGTGATTTCCACACTCTGACTATATCATGTATCAGTAGTCATGCTATATGAGGACCTAACCCCATTTCCGGATATGAGTTTAAGACTTTAGTGCGCTCTTTCTGTCTTGACCAGACAATTTTTAAACGTCCCGCTGTTGAGCTCAGCTCCGCTCAACCCAGTCCTGATACCGTGGCTATGTCATCCCAGTGGTAACTGGAGGCTGCGAGAGTATAAGATCTGTTGCCTTATTTGACGATCAGACTGCAAGGTTATCAGAGTCCGCAGCTGGTGAACTACCAGGAAACCCACACTGCAAGGGGGGACATAGTCTGGTAAGTTGCATGTGTTGGGTAGGGCAGAGCCATGGTATCTGGTTAGATTATGTAGCTGAATTCTGGTTGCCTTGGGTTTGCTTCTGCATCCGGTGTTACTGGAGAGGTCCTACAGGTGTTCCCAACCTCTCAGGCATGGTACCAGTTGGAAATTCACTGACTTGCTAGCAGTTAGAAGGTGGTATAATGTCTGGATATATGGAAGCAGTCAAATGATTGTAGAAATACAGAGGGTATTGTGGAGGCTGTGCCATGGGCGGCTGACTGACAAACATCTGCCTCCGGATGGGAGTAGTTGTTCTTCAGCCCAACTGAAAGTCTGCTGGGTTGGAAATCTGGTGATTTTCTATGCCAAGATGCTGCGGTGAGCAGCAATGTGTATAGGTATTGCACACAGTGTGGAATGAAGCGCTCCGAGATTCTATCCAGCACATATGGCAAACGTCCCATGAGCTGCTGATTGGCTACATTTTAATGTTGTCGCCCCCCCTTCCCCCATATACTTTTCTCTGACGTCCTAGTGGATGCTGGGGACTCCGTCAGGACCATGGGGAATAGCGGCTCCGCAGGAGACAGGGCACAAAATTTTAAAAGTTTGACCACTAGGTGGTGTGTACTGGCTCCTCCCCCTATGACCCTCCTCCAAGCCCCAGTTAGGTTTTTGTGCCCGTCCGAGCAGGGTGCAATCTAGGTGGCTCTCATAAAGAGCTGCTTAGAGTAAAAGTTTTGATAGTTTTATTATTTTCAGTGAGTCCTGCTGGCAACAGGCTCACTGCAACGAGGGACCTAGGGGAGAAGAAGTGAACTCACCTGCGTGCAGGATGGATTTGCTTCTTAGGCTACTGGACACTAGCTCCAGAGGGACGATCACAGGTACAGCCTGGATGGGTCACCGGAGCCGCGCCGCCGACCCCCTTGCAGATGCCGAAGTAAGAAGAGGTCCAGAAACCGGCGGCTGAAGGCTTTTCAGTCTTCATGAGGTAGCGCACAGCACTGCAGCTGTGCGCCATTGCGCTCAGGCACACTTCACACCGGCGGTCACTGAGGGTGCAGGGCGCTGGGGGGGGCGCCCTGGGCAGCAATGTTAATACCTTTCTGGCTAAAAAGAATACATCACATATAGTCCATGAGGCTATATGGATGTATTTCACCCCTGCCAGGTCTCAGAAAAACCGGGAGAAGAGCCCGCCGGAATAGGGGGCGGGGCCTATCTCCTCAGCACACGGCGCCATTTTCCTACACAGCTCCGCTGCTAGGAAGGCTCCCAGGCTCTCCCCTGCACTGCACTACAGAAACAGGGTAAAAAACAGAGAGGGGGGGCATTTTTTGGCGATATTATATATATTTAAGCAAGCTATAAGGAAACAACACTTATATAAGGTTGTTCCTATATAATTATAGCGCTTTGGTGTGTGCTGGCAAACTCTCCCTCTGTCTCCCCAAAGGGCTAGTGGGGTCCTGTCTTCTATCAGAGCATTCCCTGTGTGTCTGCTGTGTGTCGGTACGTGTGTGTCGACATGTATGAGGACGATGTTGGTGTGGAGGCGGAGCAATTGCCGGTAATGGTGATGTCACCCCCTAGGGAGTCGACACCGGAATGGATGGCTTTGTTTATGGAATTACGTGATAATGTCAGCACGCTGCAAAAGTCGGTTGACGACATGAGACGACCGGCAAACCAGTTAGTACCTGTACAGGCGTCTCAAACACCATCAGGGGCTGTAAAACGCCCTTTGCCTCAGTCGGTCGACACAGACCCAGACACGGACACCGAATCTAGTGTCGACGGTGAAGAAACGAACGTATTTTCCAGTAGGGCCACACGTTATATGATCACGGCAATGAAGGAGGCTTTGCATATCTCTGATACTGCAAGTACCACAAAAAGGGGTATTATGTGGGGTCTGAAAAAACTACCTGTAGTTTTTCCTGAATCAGAGGAATTGAATGACGTGTGTGATGAAGCGTGGGTTACCCCTGATAAAAAACTGCTAATTTCAAAGAAGTTATTGGCGTTATACCCTTTCCCGCCAGAGGTTAGGGCGCGCTGGGAAACACCCCCTAGGGTGGACAAGGCGCTCACACGTTTATCCAAACAAGTGGCGTTACCGTCTCCTGATACGGCCGCCCTCAAGGATCCAGCTGATAGGAGGCTGGAAAATACTCTAAAAAGTATATACACACATACTGGTGTTATACTGCGACCAGCAATCGCCTCAGCCTGGATGTGCAGTGCTGGGGTGGCTTGGTCGGATTCCCTGACTGAAAATATTGATACCCTGGATAGGGACAGTATTTTATTGACTATAGAGCAATTAAAGGATGCATTCCTTTATATGCGAGATGCACAGAGGGATATCTGCACTCTGGCATCAAGAGTAAGTGCGATGTCCATATCTGCCAGAAGAAGTCTATGGACACGACAGTGGTCAGGCGATGCGGATTCCAAACGGCATATGGAAGTATTGCCGTATAAAGGGGAGGAATTATTTGGGGTCGGTCTATCGGATTTGGTAGCCACGGCAACAGCCGGGAAGTCCACCTTTTTACCTCAAGTCCCCTCCCAGCAGAAAAAGACGCAGTCTTTTCAGCCGCAGTCCTTTCGTTCCTATAAGAACAAGCGAGCAAAAGGACATTCATATTTGCCCCGAGGCAAAGGAAAGGGTAAGAGACTGCAGCAAGCAGCCCCTTCCCAGGAGCAGAAGTCCTCCCCGGCTTCTGCAAAGGCCTCAGCATGACGCTGGGACCTTACAAGCGGACTCAGGGGCGGTGGGGGGTCGCCTCAAGAATTTCAGCGCACAGTGGGCTCACTCGCAGGTGGACCCCTGGATCCTGCAGGTAGTATCTCAGGGTTACAGGTTGGAATTCGAGAAGTCTCCCCCTCGCCGGTTCCTAAAATCTGCTTTGCCAACGTCTCCCTCAGACAGCGCGACGGTATTGGAAGCCATTCACAAGCTGTATTCTCAGCAGGTGATAATCAAGGTACCCCTTCTACAACAGGGAAAGGGGTATTACTCCACGCTATTTGTGGTACCGAAGCCGGACGGCTCGGTAAGACCTATTCTAAATCTGAAATCTCTGAACCTGTACATACAAAAATTCAAGTTCAAGATGGAGTCACTCAGAGCAGTGATAGCGAATCTGGAAGAAGGGGATTTTATGGTTTCCTTGGACATCAAGGATGCTTACCTTCATGTCCCAATTTGCCCTTCACACCAAGGGTACCTCAGGTTCGTGGTACAAAACTGTCATTATCAGTTTCAGACGCTGCCGTTTGGATTGTCCACGGCACCCAGGGTCTTTACCAAGGTAATGGCCGAAATGATGATCCTTCTTCGAAGAGAAGGCGTATTAATTATCCCTTACTTGGACGATCTCCTGATAAGGGCAAGATCCAGAGAACAGCTTGAGGTCGGAGTAGCACTAACTCAAGTAGTGCTCCAACAGCACGGGTGGATTCTGAATTTTCCGAAATCCCAACTGATCCCGACGACACGTCTGCTGTTCCTAGGGATGATTCTGGACACTGTTCAGAAAAAGGTATTTCTTCCGGAGGAGAAAGCCAGGGAGTTATCCGAACTCGTCAGGAACCTCCTAAAACCAGGGACAGTGTCTGTGCATCAATGCACAAGAGTCCTGGGAAAAATGGTGGCTTCTTACGAAGCGATTCCATTCGGCAGATTCCATGCACGAATTTTTCAGTGGGATCTGCTAGACAAATGGTCCGGATCGCATCTGCAGATGCATCAGCGGATAAAAATGTCGACAAGGACAAGGGTCTCTCTGCTATGGTGGTTGCAGAGTGCTCATCTGTTAGAGGGCCGCAGATTCGGCATACAGAACTGGGTCCTAGTGACCACGGATGCCAGCCTGAGAGGCTGGGGAGCGGTCACACAAGGAAGAAACTTCCAGGGCGTGTGGTCAAGCCTGGAAACGTCTCTTCACATAAATATACTGGAACTAAGAGCAATCTACAATGCTCTAAGCCTGGCAAAACCTCTGCTTCAGGGTCAGCCGGTGTTGATCCAGTCGGACAACATCACGGCAGTCGCCCACGTAAACAGACAGGGCGGCACAAGAAGCAGGAGGGCAATGGCAGAAGCTGCAAGGATTCTTCGCTGGGCGGAAAATCATGTGATAGCACTGTCAGCAGTGTTCATCCCGGGAGTGGACAACTGGGAAGCAGCATTCCTCAGCAGACACGATCTTCACCCGGGAGAGTGGGGACTTCATCCAGAAGTCTTCCACATGATTGTAGTCCATTGGGAAAGACCAATGGTGGACATGATGGCGTCCCGCCTCAACAAAAAACTGGACAGGTATTGCGCCAGGTCAAGAGACCCTCAGGCAATAGCTGTGGACGCTCTGGTAACACCATGGGTGTACCAGTCAGTGTATGTGTTCCCTCCTCTGCCTCTCATACCCAAGGTACTGAGAATTATACGGCAAAGGGGAGTAAGAACGATACTAGTGGCTCCGGACTGGCCAAGAAGGACTTGGTACCCGGAACTTCAGGAGATGCTCACATAAGATCCGTGGCCTCTACCTCTAAGAAGGGATCTGCTTCAGCAGGGACCGTGTCTATTCCAAGACTTACCGCGGCTGCGTTTGACGGCATGGCGGTTGAACGCCGGATCCTAAGGGAAAAAGGCATTCCGGAAGAGGTCATCCCTACCCTGGTCAAAGCCAGGAAGGAGGTGACTGCACAACATTATCACCGCATTTGGAGAAAATATGTTGCATGGTGTGAGGCCAGGAAGGCCCCGACAGAGGAATTTCAACTGGGTCGATTCCTACATTTCCTGCAAACAGGATTATCTATGGGCCTCAAATTAGGGTCCATTAAGGTTCAAATTTCGGCCCTGTCGATTTTCTTCCAGAAAGAATTGGCTTCAGTTCCTGAAGTCCAGACTTTTGTAAAAGGAGTACTACATATACAGCCCCCGGTTGTGCCCCCAGTGGCACCGTGGGATCTCAATGTAGTTTTGGATTTTCTCAAATCCCATTGGTTTGAGCCACTCAAATCGGTAGATTTGAAATATCTTACATGGAAAGTAACCATGCTACTGGCCCTGGCTTCAGCCAGGAGAGTGTCGGAATTGGCGGCTTTATCGTATAAAAGCCCATATCTGATTTTCCATTCGGACAGGGCAGAATTGAGGACGCGTCCTCATTTTCTGCCTAAGGTGGTATCAGCGTTTCACCTGAACCAGCCTATTGTGGTGCCTGCGGCTACTAGCGATTTGGAGGATTCCAAGTTGCTGGACGTTGTCAGAGCATTGAAAATATATATTTCAAGGACGGCTGGAGTCAGAAAATCGGACTCGCTGTTTATACTGTATGCACCCAACAAGGGGTGCTCCTGCTTCTAAGCAGACGATTGCTCGTTGGATTTGTAGCACAATTCAACTGGCACATTCTGTGGCAGGCCTGCCACAGCCTAAATCTGTCAATGCCCACTCCACAAGGAAGGTGGGCTCATCTTGGGCGGCTGCCCGAGGGGTCTCGGCATTACAACTCTGCCGAGCAGCTACGTGGTCAGGGGAGAACACGTTTGTAAAATTCTACAAATTTGATACCCTGGCTAAGGAGGACCTGGAGTTCTCTCATTCGGTGCTGCAGAGTCATCCGCACTCTCCCGCCCGTTTGGGAGCTTTGGTATAATCCCCATGGTCCTGACGGAGTCCCCAGTATCCACTAGGACGTCAGAGAAAATAAGAATTTACTCACCGGTAATTCTATTTCTCGTAGTCCGTAGTGGATGCTGGGCGCCCATCCCAAGTGCGGATTGTCTGCAATACTTGTACATAGTTATTGTTACAAAAAAATCGGGTTGTTTATTGTTGTGAGCCATCTTTTCAGAGGCTCCTACGTTATCATACTGTTAACTGGGTTCAGATCACAAGTTGTACGGTGTGATTGGTGTGGCTGGTATGAGTCTTACCCGGGATTCAAAATCCTTCCTTATTGTGTACGCTCGTCCGGGCACAGTATCCTAACTGAGGCTTGGAGGAGGGTCATAGGGGGAGGAGCCAGTACACACCACCTAGTGGTCAAACTTTTAAAATTTTGTGCCCTGTCTCCTGCGGAGCCGCTATTCCCCATGGTCCTGACGGAGTCCCCAGCATCCACTACGGACTACGAGAAATAGAATTACCGGTGAGTAAATTCTTATTTTATTATTAAAAGGGGATACTACTGTGAATTAGGGGCAAGTTATTAGCAAGTAATCTATAGCAGATACCACTTTCACATTGAGCTTTTGACCCAGATAATGACAGGATAACCTGGGTCTTTTCCTGGTGGGAAAGGGTCAGCCCACGGTTATGTGTCTAGGATCCATGACCCTTGTCATTACCAGGGTAATTCCCGGGGCAGACTCGTATACGCCGCAGAGTGAACGGGTTATATTGAAAAGCTGCTCATTGGTGGATCAGAAGCGATGTGCGATGACATAATCTTCAAGCTTTCCACTTATAATTATGTCACATGTTTTGCAGGGCAGACACACGTGCAGTGTGAAAGGGGACGATCACCAGGGAATAACCCGGGCCCAGCGTGCAGTGTGAAAAGGGTTTGAGCAGCTGTGACACTGCTTGAAACAGTGTTCATCAGGCTGGATCAGACCTAGGACACGATAGCAGAATATAACCTCAATTCAGTGATAGCAATAAAGTAGATACACTTATTGGTAGTTAATTGCGAGCATACACAACAGCTGAACAGCTGAAGTCCCACGGGCTCTTATTGTAAAATACTCTTCTTGGTTACACAGTGGTGTAATTCATCTCTCCACAGACTAATTAGAGCTCCACACTTCGCTGGAGTCTCTCGCAGTCTCTTTCCTGAGACGTTCTGACCGTTCTTCTAGTATGCCAAGTTCTCCTCAGTGTGCCCCGCCTTTACTCTGTCCCTTCCCTATACTTACCTCCCCTTATCAGTGCAAAGGTTATCCTCTCCTGGTGATTTGTCCCGCCTCCATCGCTGCAGTGGGAGTCAGTGCAGGGAGAGGGGGTGTGCAACCACACTCTAAATGAGAAAAATGGAGATTGGACAAAAAAATCTTTGATTAAAACTGATGTGTCCTCATCCACTTAACCTCAATACATCTTGCTGTGTAGGATGACTGGCAGGAGTGAGCCACACCGAGCGGTGTAGCGTCGCCATTGCATCTTTTGGGTGCGATTGTGCCCCTTAGTTACGATGCGACTAAACTGCTTTAATGAGACTGCACTAATTTGATATACAACCCTTCTATATCTGTGTGTGACTGAGTCTGTTGCTGCAGTTGTGCCATACAGATCCACTATTTATAGGGGGTCATTTCGACACGTTCGCACGCAGCGGTTCTTCACTGTGGTGCGTACAAGTCGGAACTGTGCATACGCGGCGGCCGCAATTCGCACGCGCGGCGTTGCCCGGCAACAAAAGTGATCGCAGTGGCGATTGCATGAAGACTGGCAGGCGGGAGGCGTTCCGGGGCATCAAGGGACCGTTTTCAAGGCGTGGTGAGGCGATCACAGGCGGATCCAGGCGTTTGGAGGGCGGATGTCTGATGGCAATCCCGGGACCTTAATCGCTGGATCCGTCGCACAGGGTAAGTAGGTCTGACCCTGGTCTTGTTTTGCAGGAAACTTTTGTTAGCATAGCAGGGCTGCACAAGCTAAAATACACTTCCCCATAAGTGGCGTCAAGTTGATCGCACGAGCAGCAAAAAGTTGCTACATGCGATCAACTCGGAATGAGGGCCATAGATGCTTTTCTGTTGCTCTTTCATAGCCCACAAATGCTGGATAGTTTAAATCTTAGGGTGCGTACATACTAGGCAATATCGCGTATGATTCAGAACGATATTGTCTCGTGTGGACAGACGATATATCGCATGATGCGCACCCCCCGATATCATCCTATTGTGTACATAGCCTAAGTTTGGACACACTTCTCCCAAATCTAAATCTCTCTGCACATGTTACATCTCCCCACCTTCCAGTGCAGCATGGTGTTATTGAGGTGCAGTTACTTTGTTTTTTGTTTTTGTTTTTTCTTTGCTCCAACTCAGAATCCGCCCCCTATGTTCTATACGGGGGATGGGGGGGTTACATGTATTTGAAAGCTTTAACATTTAAGCAAAAATTCTATTGTTTGCAATAAATTTGCATATTACAAACAAGAAGAATCATCTTGTCTTCATGTGATATTAAAAAAAAGAAAAATAGTAAGGTATTTCCATTGTTATACTGCCTTGCCACTAACTAGGGGCTACATTTACTAAAGGTTCTAAAAGTGAAAAGTGGTGATGTTGCCCATAGCAACCAGTGAGATTCTGTCTAGGATGCAATAGAGAAATTATAGAATCTGATTAGTTGCTATGGGCCACATCACCGCTTTTCATTTTTAGAACCTTTAGTAAATTTCCCCCTGGGTGAGCAATGGAAAATATTCCCCTTCATAAGTGAGAAAAAAAGATCTACTTCCGTACGTGGCCTTACAGATAAACACATTTGGCCAGTGTGTTCTTTCCTGTGATGCAGCGTTTGTGTGAGTGGAAACAAAACAATACATCATAATACAAGGGTCTATTTATCGGCAGCCACCGGGGCAGATTTTGCAGATACTTACATAAGATCTCGGTGATAATGTTGCCAAGTCCTGGCATCTAGGTGATAAAGTTAATTTGCCGGGAGCGCAGACTAGGTAGTTTCTGGCGGATTCACGGGATAAGTGTCCTAGGCTGGTTTCTGTGCAGCTTATAGAGGTGCAAGCAGAGATCAACCTACCCCAAGTGGCATTTATTAGCAGATCATCACTAATCTCACCCCTCATCTGTATGATCTAATGCTGGACAGAGTGATACAGATGTAATATGGTTTATCACCTTAATGGCTCCAGCATATCCCTCTCCAATTCTGGTAACCCAATACCAGAGAAGTATACACAATTGGCGCTGGTAACAAAAAGAAATATATAAGTACGTTTAGATGGCAAATATTTCTGGCTTGATCAAGTAAAAGTTCTCAATATGTTCAGTCTTCTGTCCTATTCAATATTGAAGTGTAAGTTCTACTTACCAGAAGGCATTTTTTTAAATTATATTTTAAATATATATTCTGTTTGTGATCATGTATTTAAAATGATGGTTTGTGAGTTTTGTTTTTTTCCTTTCTGTATTTCAAGTAGGTGGCACTATAACCACCCTGTAGTCAGTTACCAGCCACCTGTTAGCTGTTGTGGAGCAGAAAACAGAAGTGTGTAGTAATTGCACAGTTTACATATCTTTAGCCAGCTCAGCATTCAGGACATCCATACAGTAGTCCGTTATGGTCTGTCTCCCCTCCGACGGCTCCCACTGCAGCGAGCTGTGGTACAGGCCTCATTCGGAAAGGACAGAAGGCCCGCAGCGGGAACAGGCTAAGTATACAGTCGCACGGTGGGGCTGAAGGTGGACTGAGGTGACTCTGCATATGCCAGGCCCGATAAACTAGCCTTTTGTGTATTTGAGAATGTCGTCCCTTTCATGACATGCTCCGTAGCTGTCGGGACTCTCGGGAATGACATCACTTACCAGAGTTCAGATCAGCTGTCAGTAAGTGTAATGTGGCTGTAAAAACTGAATATGAAACTGAGACGAGCTAAAACTTTGATTCTAGAATGAAAAAGTGCATAATACATCCAAGGGAGCAGAAGAATTAACATGTAACTATGTGTGAACAATATCATCAATTTATTTTAAAGATCTGTCTGTAACATTCAATTATTTGTATTTAACAGCTGAATTCGAAGATATTGTGGCATCTAGTGAGGCACTGGCTCGGAACCAGCCTACAGACACTGAAGCTCAAGGGTCTCTTACATTCAGTGAAGAAGCAGGAGTTCCTAACACCAGCTGTTCTCCAAGTTCTCGAAAAGCGTTATCCCACCCTTGAAAACCTCCACCTGGAGGAAATGAACCTCCGCTCTCTCAGATATGACTGTTTACCATCCACTTTGAAGACGCTGGAGCTGTCGCAGTGCGAGATCCCACTAACCTGGTTCAAAGCATCACCCACCAAAAACAGAACTGTCCCAAAATTAGAGAATCTTATAGTGAACAATGTTTCGTCCTTCTCCAGCCACCACTTTGAGACCATCTGCAGTCAGTCAGCACTTAAGACCCTCTACCTTTCAGGCACCTACAGAGTGCATGATATTGGTATTCAAAAAGCAATCCCTTACCTTAAAAGATTAGAGCACTTAAAACTTCACGACTGCAACATAACAGACATCACTCTGCACTTAATAGGCTGCCACTTGAAGCACTTACGGGCCTTGGCACTGACAGATTTCCGCTCTCTGACGGACGCTGGGCTGGCGTGCCTGGCCGGTGTTAAGACACTGGAGAAGTTGTGGCTGGAGTACTGCTTCTGTTTTTCCTCAAACTCCATTATAGCGGTGTGTGTTAGCTTGCCCGCCCTAAACTATCTCAACCTCAATGGAATCTTTTTCGAGACTAAAGGCATAGACGAGATACGGAAAAGCCTCCCCCATTGTGTGGTCACTAACTCATTCCCTGAAATGGATTCCATGCTCAAGCGTAAATGAAAGCATTGGCAAGCTTATCTAGCGAGAAGATATGGTGTAAGCTGTGCCACTCTTATCTGCAAGTTTTACCAAGTCTATTCCCTTTGTCTGGCTTCCTCCTGTTATTTATACTGCTAATGTAGTTCACAGATATATTTATGTGAATGTTTCTGGTGCTTATCAGAGCGATGGTGTGTGAGCTTCAGCTGTGATGGTGGTTGGCACGATTTCCACTATGCACTACAGACCTGTCAATGTAAAGCAGAATCTTGGCCTGTCACTGGTTCCTAGTGAATTGACCAGTTGCATTATCATGAATATTGGCTTAGCCCAAGCACTTTGCGTAGGGGACGGATGTGCTCTAATGGGGTAATTAACTTTAGCATGCGTCTAAATCCGCTTTTCCCTTTAAAGGGAAAGTGGCTGAGTTCCTCGCTTGGGACCCCATACTTCTGCCAGGCCCTTTAGGAGCTGTTTGGGTTCTGTAGCAGAAGAGATCCAATCCTAGTGAATGAAAGCTGTATGCTGCTTGCAGGATTGGCTGAACTGGGCCAATGTCTTACTAGGAACAAGGGAGATATGGGCACAATACTATTGCGGATATCTCTTTAGGAACACATAGGGAGTGGTTTTCTCGAAGACTAGGATAATAATGATAGTCATAGGAATAGTAATGGTGTACACAATCTTGTCCTGATATCGTATGGTTAGTTTGACATGTATATATTTGTGAATGTGACGACCTGCCTGATGTTCACTGTTCTCCAATAAACAGGACCTTCTGCCTTGGCATGGCATAGGAGTATTTAAAACTCTTTGTTCTTCTCTTTTTGCTGTTTGGTTGAAATTTCTATTGGGATTATTATTAACACTTCTGCAGAATGCATAGCGCCCGAACATCACACCCATCAAACACCTTAGGGATGAATTGGAATGCTGACTGCAAGCCAGGCCCAACATCCGGTCCCAACCTCACCAATGCTCTTGTGGCTGCAAATTCCAGCAGCAATGGTCCAAACTTCCTAGAAGACTGAGGCTCTTATAGCCACAAAGGGGGGGGAACATCTTCATATTAATACCCATGGCTTTAAAATGCAGTTCAACAAGCACATATGGATGTGAGGTTTAGGTGACTACATCACATTCCTCTGGCAGTGTAGTGTATGTAGAGCTCGTCAAGGTCAGCAGCAATCCCACATAGCTTTGTTTTCTCTCTTTTTTTTTTTTTTTTTTTATTGGCAAGTTATATACCTTATTAAGCATACATCTGATCAGGATTTGTAGTAGGACAGCTAAACCAGTCCGTCATACTGCTACACATACGCAGGCTCTCACCACATCATGTGATGGCAGAGGAAGAATTCAATTTGAAAATGAAAACAGAGCTCAGTGATGTTCCAGAGCCTCTCTGTTCACTAAGTGACTGGTTGCTATGATACTGTGTAAAAATAATGATCATTAATAGTGGTTTCAAGAAACAAACCAGAAGTTAATTAGCCACCTGTTTCTTATAGCCTGCAACAATCAAATACTCATTCTTTCATCTAAGGAAGTAGTAGAACACAATGACATGCTGAATCTGGAGGGAAGTAGGTTCAAAGGAAATGTGAGGAAAAATGACTTCACAGAAAGGGTAGTGGATAAGTGGAATAGTCTCCCATCAGAGGTGGTAGAGGCTGATACAGTAGAGCAATTTAAGCATGCTTGGGATAGACAAAAGTATAATCCTTACAAATAACTGAGGATCAAATAGGGTTGTGGTTACTATAAAGTTACAAGAGGCAGACTAGATGGGCCAAGTGTTTTTTTTTTCTGCAGTCACATTCTGTGTTTGTGTAACATAGCCAGAATCTGATCTGCCAACAGTCATGCATCATTTGTATCATCTCCCTTAGACTACTGCAATGCCCTCTACCTGGGTTTCCCAGCAAAAGCATTGCCTCACTTGCAGATGGTACAAAATGCTGCTGCCAGGCTATTAACCAATCAGCCCCGGCCGGCCAGATAACGCCCATTTTCTACTCCCTTCACCGGCTGCTTGTAAGATGGCACATCTATTTTAAGATAGGGCTTTGAAAGTCCATAAGCCAATGTGACCAGGGCCTAAAGTAACTGAAGTAGCTTCTGATTCCATACTGCCCTGCTCTATAGATGGAGGACTATTAGCAGTACCTAGAATATTCCTGAATTCATCTGGGGGTCAAGCTTTCTGCATTGCAGCTCCGATTTTATGAAACTCACTTACCCGCACAGTTTGAGACGCCCCCCGCCCCCCCCCCCCACACACACACACACACACACACACACACACACACACACTCTAGACTCTTAAAAACACACTCAAGACTTTCCTGTTTAACCAGTATTTCACTACTGTCCCATTAGTTCCTTAAAAAAAACACAACCCAAGTGCTCATTTTTCTTTTCTGTCTTCTTAAAGGCAAATGTAAAGCACTTTGGGGGTATCCTATTAACCGCGATATCGCGGTATTACGATAAATTCTTTATAGTAACCGCAACCCTATTTGAGCCTTAAGGGGGGGTACACACAGTGCGATAATCTAAGCAATCTGACTAGATTGCTTAGATTTTCAGCAAGATCGCTCCGTGTGTAGCCCTAACAGCGATAGCGATGCGCAGCCCTGCGCATCGCTATCGCTGCTGCTAGATTGACCTGCATGCAGGCCAATCTAGCGGGTCGCTCACTTCACCCGCTGGGTGAAGTGAGCGGCCCCCCCGTCTCCCCCCGCACGCTCAGCACAGATCGCGCTGTGCTGAGCGCCGGGAGAGATGTGTGCTGAGCGGTTCGCTCAGCACACATCTCTCCAGCATCGGGCCGTGAGTACTGGCCTTTAGTTATTTGTAAGGATTATACTTGTGTCTATCCCAAGCATGCTTAAATTGCTCTACTGTATCAGCATCTACCACCTCTGATGGGAGGCTATTCCACTTATCCACTACCCTTTCTGTGAAGTAATTTTTTTCTCACATTTCCATTGAACCTACTTCCCTCCAGATTCTTGCAAATGCAATAATTCGGTGTCCTATTAGCGCCGATAAGTCTCCATAGGGTATCGTGGATTTTTCTTCACCATCTCTGAGCTTGTGATAAGTAGTGCAAAATCCCTATCTTTAGATCAAAATGTCGAGATTTGGTTCTGAAACCCTTGGACACCCCCTGATTGACTAATTAGGCACTTAGAAGTTTTTAGTTATTTTTATGTAGCCAGTAATGACATGTCATTTTTGGGGTGAAAAAGTGCAAAGTGATGGAAATTGGGGTACAAGGTATGGGACATGTGTATTGAGGTGCTTTGAGTGGGACAAGTGTTCTTAGGCTTGCAGGTGGGAGTAATCTGTCTGTTTCCATATTTTTTTCTTTTTTTTAAGTACCCTAACATGACCCAAATATATACTTATACCCATTTAATGGGAGCATTTATTTTGCTGAAAATAAATTGCTTTCCATCATGTTTGCACTTAATGCATATAACAGCCATTTGACCCAATTTAATGACACCAAATAGTTTTATCATACCTCCCAACTGTCACAATTTTCGCGGGACAGTCACGTTTTTTGGGGACTGTCCCGCTCTCCCACCCGCGGGCCGCAGTGTCCCGCGGTGGGGGAGGGGGGGGGCAGTCGGGAGGCTGTCTCTCGCTGCACCGCTACCGTCAATTCACTGGAGTCAGGGAGAGGAGGCATGTCAGCGGCTCACAGCATGCTGGGTATGCCCCCTCAGTGACGAAAACGGGGCTTGGCTCGCGATCGTGGGTCCTCCCGCGAAGCCATGCCCCCTTTTCATAGGCCACGCCCCCTTTTGGGGAACACGCAGCTTTGCCGTGCGTGTGTCCCTCTTCATCCCAGTAAAAAGTTGGGAGGTATGGTTTTATTGTGGCCACTAATAGACTTCTGCAATGTTTTCCTCTGCTAGTTTGGCTTTTTGGGGGTACAGGCAGATTTCCCCACTTCCTCCCATACTTAGCTTTTGCCGTCTAGAATTATCATGCAAATCCCGTTATCGCCGTTTTGTAATAGGATAGTTGCGATAAACAGGAGCACGCAGAGTGCGATAACCCAATTTTTTGGGAGGTAGGTGCGATAACATTAGCCATTATCGTGGCGAATAGGATACCCCCCCTTTGAGATCTATTTAGATAAGTGCTACATAAATATCATTTGATTATTATGTGTATTTGAAACAAAATAAAGAAAAAAATTTTTCAAGGGATTTCTCCATTAATATAAGAAAACAAATAGGTGCTGTATCTGAGGATTATCTGCACACTTGTGCATCTAACAGTAAAGTACATGTTACTTCTACTTTTTAGTTCAGAGCTAGTTTCCAGAAGAAGAACCATATTATGTGAAGACAAGCTTGTGTGAGCCTGCAAAGTAACCCACCATACAACACAAGCTGTACAGGATGTTAGATTGGTGCGCCATTCATTGTTCAGCTGAGCAGTACGGATTCTGTTTAGTGATAGCGCGGCAGTAAAAAGAGTCAGTGGTGTTTGTATATTGGCTGTCCTGCTTGGCAAAACGTTTGGCCAGTGAGGTTTATAGATTTCAGTAGTATTCCCTGCAACATAAAGCTTACTGCACTTTACTTCTGTTGTCACTCCCCCCCCCCCCCCCCCCCCCCTTCCTCCGTCATGAAAGGTACAGTTCAGAAAACCTATAGTTCTATTAAAGGTTACTGTAAGCTAACTTTGTAATACATTTTTTCATGTGTTTTTTTTTCTCCTGCACATTTTTAAATGCTTCTTTTAAACTTTAAAATATTGACATTTATTTTTTCATATCATATAATTAAGGCAGCCTAATATTTAATTTATTAATTTTTCCCTTCTCTTGACATTTGTTTTTAATGCTTTAGGAAAAGTATAACAAGGTGTTTTGTTACTTTCAGCACTTTCTTGTGGTGATATTGAAGATACCTGCGCTATGCGCTATGTGTGGGCAGCCATTTTGAACCTCATGATTCAGCGATGTCCCAGATTCCTGGTGAATAGGAACTACTGTTTTGCATAGTTTTCAGTCCTCAAGATGGCTGTCTGCGTGGCGTGCAGGCAATGAGTACACTTGAAGGAGTATGACCATGTAGGTTTTAGGTTAATTTGTGGGTTTCTAGTTAAATGTCTGCACCTTATGTATTATTAAAAAACAATGCATTTAAACGAAAAAAAAATCTGCTACAAAAAGTTTTGCTTTAATAAATGTTTGTTTTGTATTACTGGGTCTGTGACTTTCTATTTCTTTATACTCCGGCCTGTATGTTTGACCGTGTAAGTGAGTACATGAGTAATTATTGCCTTTTACATGTTGAATGTTTTCATGAACTCAGAGTAATCTAGGTTCCCCTAGGCTTATGGTGCATCACTGCACCCTTACCGCCATTCTACAGACGGGTTGGAGGGGGAGGGGGGGGGGGGCATAATATAGCCCATTGTAGGCTCAGTGGCTGGCTGCACTCGCCACAGGTTATATTCCCACTGTATGGGTGTCGTGGACACTTTGCTCTAGATTAGTGAGAGCCTTCAGACAAATCTGTGGTTAACAGTACAGTGTGGAATATAATGTCAATTGGCAGCATGCCCAGTGTGGCATGTGTGTATTGGCAGCATGCCCAGTGTGGCATGTGTGTATTGGCAGCATGACCAGTGAGGCATGTGTGTATTGGCAGCATGACCAGTGAGGCATGTGTGTATTGGCAGCATGACCAGTGAGGCATGTGTGTATTGGCAGCATGACCAGTCCGACATGTGTGTATTGGCCGCATGACCAGTGAGGCATGTGTGTATTGGCAGCATGACCAGTGAGGCATGTGTGTATTGGCAGCATGACCAGTCCGGCGTGTGTGTATTGGCAGCATGACCAGTCCGGCGTGTGTGTATTGGCAGCATGACCAGTCCGGCGTGTGTGTATTGGCAGCATGACCAGTCTGGCGTGTGTGTATTGGCAGCATGACCAGTCCGGCGTGTGTGTATTGGCAGCATGACCAGTCCGGCGTGTGTGTATTGGCAGCATGACCAGTCCGGCGTGTGTGTATTGGCAGCATGACCAGTCCGGCGTGTGTGTATTGGCAGCATGACCAGTCCGGCGTGTGTGTATTGGCAGCATGACCAGTCCGGCGTGTGTGTATTGGCAGCATGATCAGTCCGGCGTGTGTGTATTGGCAGCATGACCAGTCCGGCGTGTGTGTATTGGCAGCATGACCAGTCCGGCGTGTGTGTATTGGCAGCATGACCAGTCCGGCGTGTGTGTATTGGCAGCATGACCAGTCCGGCATGTGTGTATTGGCAGCATGACCAGTCCGGCATGTGTGTATTGGCAGCATGACCAGTCCGGCATGTGTGTATTGGCAGCATGACCAGTCCGGCATGTGTGTATTGGCAGCATGACCAGTCCGGCATGTGTGTATTGGCAGCATGACCAGTCCGGCATGTGTGTATTGGCAGCATGACCAGTCCGGCATGTGTGTATTGACAGCATGACCAGTATGGCATGTGTGTATTGGCAGCATGCCCAGTGTGGCATGTGTGTATTGGCAGCATGCCCAGTGTGGCATGTGTGTATTGGCAGCATGCCCAGTATGGCATATGTGAATGTTTGACTTGCTCATTGTGGCATATAGTGTGAATTTGTGGCGTGCACAGTAGGGTGGTTGCAAGAAATCAATGCCCAAATTTTGACGGGAACCCCTAAAAAGTTGCCAATTGGTGTAAAAATGAGTGTCAAAGTTTCAGCTCGATCGGACTACATTAAAACCTGCCTCATCAGCCCTAAAGTATTAAAAACAAAAAAGCTATTTTTCTCAAAAAATCGGTGGTTTTCTGCTATAAAATTAGATTTATCTTAGGAACGTGTTTTTTTTTTTTTTTTTTTTTTTTTTTTTTACAGGCTTTGAGAGGGTAGATTTCATTGTGTCTGGGAATAATTTTCGACATTCAGCAACTACTTGCAAAACATACTGCTTCTGCTCTCCATCTTTTGAAATTCTCGTGTTGTAGTCTTGAATTAATTTGAAACCCCTTTCGGCTGTGTCGTTTACAACACTGAAATGTTTGACAATTCCCTGTCCCTTCAAAAATCCAGATCTTCATCCCAAACATCCAGAATGTAAGAAATTAGTTGAAATGTTGAACCTTTTGAAGAAGTTGAATGTTAGTGGTGTAATAAAGTAATCGACTTCTTTTTCCAAAAAAAGAATGAGATTCTTTCAAAGCGATTTTGGCTTTAACTATTCTATCATCTTGTATGTTTTCTTCCTCAAGCTCAATGAGCTTGCTTAGCTCATTATCATCATCACTGTTTTGCTGAAAAGACAATAGTTTTGCAGCCATGTTTATTTTGATTTGTCTAAAGCAGGGGTGTCCAAACCAGAAAAACCAGGGCCAGATTTGGTGAGGTGAAAATGTGTGGGGTCTGACCAGATTCACAAATGCCCCACGCAGTGCTGCCAGATACACATTATATGACCCCAGCAGTGCTGCCAGATACACATTATATGCCCCCAGCAGTGCTGCCAGATACACATTATATGCCCCCAGCAGTGCTGCCAGATACACATTATATGCCCCCAAGCAGTGCTGCCAGATACACATTATATGCCCTCAGCAGTGCTGCCAGATACACAAATGCTGCCAGTGCTGCCAGATGCACATTATATGCCCCCAGCAGTGCTGCCAGATGCACATTATATGCCCCCAGCAGTGCTGCCAGATGCGCATTATATGCCCCCAGCAGTGCTGCCAGATGCACATTATATGCCCCCAGCAGTGCTGCCAGATGCACATTATATGCCCCCAGCAGTGCTGCCAGATGCACATTATATGCCCCCAGCAGTGCTGCCAGATGCACATTATATGCCCCCAGCAGTGCTGCCAGATGCACATTATATGCCCCCAGCACTGCTGCCAGATGCACATTATATGCCCCCAGCACTGCTGCCAGATGCACATTATATGCCCCCAGCACTGCTGCCAGATACATATTGGAGAACTACTTACAAGTGAAAATACTTTAGCCCAGAACACCTATGAGGGGGTGAAGCACTGAACTTATTGAGACCGCTGATCACCACACACTGCTGTGGAGCTGCAGTAAAGATGGCCACCATGATGGTGTCTCCTTTTATAGATTCATACACACAGGACGGCTGGGTTTGTCTCAGTGGGAGAGGCAATCCCAGCCCTCCTGTCTCACCAGATCATCAGCAGACCAGCCTAAAGTCTGCACGCAGAGGAGGGTAAGATAGTTGTCAGTCACTGTGTAGCGCGGCTGACAGCAAGTCAGGGGGCGGGGAGTGTCAGTGCGGTGGGGTGCAGCGGTCTGCAAATGAAAGACAGCGGGCTGCGGGGCTTGGTGTCAGGCGATCAGTAATAAACCAGCAGAGCAGGCTGTGGGCCGGTTGAAATGTGAGCACAGGCTGCAATTGGCCCCCGGGACGGACTTTGGACATGCCCGGTCTAAAGTTTTAACAAAAAAAGCGAAATCAACTTGCTCTTGGTTCAAATACCACAAATGATTTATAAATTTAGACCACAGGTTCTCAAACTCGGTCCTCAGGACCCCACACGGTGCATGCTTTGCAGGTCTCCTCACAGAATCACAAGTGACATAATTAGCTCCACCTGTGGACCTTTTAAAATGTGTCAGTGAGTAATTAATACACCTGTGCACCTGCTGGGTTACCTGCAAAATATGCACTGTGTGGGGTCCTGAGGACCGAGTTTGAGAACCACTGGTTTAGACAATGCCACCTTTGAAATTTCTCAATGAATTTTTTCCTAATTAAGGTTTTAAACAACTGTAAACAAATATAATATTTAAAAAATATATATATTTAATAAAATTATATTGAAACATTACTTGGATGGGTTTGAATGCAAAGAATTCAAAGCACAACAAAAGCATTGTTTAAAAGTAATTTTATCAAGTTTATAGCAAATTTTTTTTTACATTTTGAAAGTCGATTTTCCGGGTCCGGACCACGAAAAACCCAATATATCTTCCTCTCTGTACATTTGTCAAAACAAGTTGTGGGAGTGAAAATTGAAGCCAGGAACATTCTGTAGAAAACTAAAAAAAAAAAAAAAAAAACATTTCTAGGATAAAACGTTCTAACTTTATAGTGGAAAACCCGCGATTTTTTGAGAAAAATAGCTGTTTTAATACTTTAGGGCTGATGAGGCAGGTTTTAACTTTATCTGATCGAGCTGGAACTTTGACAATCTCATTTTTACACCAATTGGCAACTTTTTAGGGGTTCCCATCGAAGATACAACAATAAGATATTTCCTCTTGAAACCACCCTAATGTGAATTGGCGGCATGCACAGTGTGGCATGTAATGTGAATTGGCGGTATGCGCAGTGTGGCATGTAATGTGAATTGGCGGTATGCACAGTGTGGCATGTAATGTGAATTGGCGGCATGCACAGTGTGGCATGTAATGTGAATTGGTGGTATGCGCAGCGCGGCATGTAATGAGAATTGGCGGCATGCACAGTGTGGCATGTAATGAGAATTGGCGGCATGCACAGTGTGGCATGTAATGAGAATTGGCGGTATGCACAGTGTGTGGCATGTAATGAGAATTGGCGGCATGCACAGCGTGGCATGTAATGAGAATTGGCGGCATGCACAGTGTGGCATGTAATGAGAATTGGCGGTATGCACAGTGTGGCATGTAATGAGAATTGGTGGTATGCACAGCGTGGCATGTAATGAGAATTGGCGGCATGCACAGTGTGGCATGTAATGAGAATTGGCGGCATGAACAGTGTGGCATGTAATGAGAATTGGCGGCATGCACAGTGTGGCATGTAATGAGAATTGGCGGCATGAACAGTGTAGCATGTAATGAGAATTGGGGGCATGCACAGTGTGGCATGTAATGAGAATTGGCGGCATGCACAGTTTGGCATGTAATGAGAATTGGCGGCATGCACAGTGTGGCATGTAATGAGAATTGGCGGCATGAACAGTGTGGCATGTAATGTGAATTGGTGGTATGCGCAGCGCGGCATGTAATGAGAATTGGCGGCATGCACAGTGTGGCATGTAATGAGAATTGGCGGCATGCACAGTGTGGCATGTAATGTGAATTGGCGGCATGCACAGTGTGGCATGTAATGTGAATTGGCGGCATGCACAGTGTGGCATGTAATGAGAATTGGCGGCATGCACAGTTTGGCATGTAATGTGAATTGGCGGCATGCACAGTGTGGCATGTAATGAGAATTGGCGGCATGCACAGTGTGGCATGTAATGAGAATTGGCGGCATGCACAGTGTGGCATGTAATGAGAATTGGCGGTATGCACAGTGTGTGGCATGTAATGAGAATTGGCGGCATGCACAGCGTGGCATGTAATGAGAATTGGCGGCATGCACAGTGTGGCATGTAATGAGAATTGGCAGCATGCACAGTGTGGCATGTAATGAGAATTGGTGGTATGCACAGCGTGGCATGTAATGAGAATTGGCGGCATGCACAGTGTGGCATGTAATGAGAATTGGCGGCATGAACAGTGTGGCATGTAATGAGAATTGGCGGCATGCACAGTGTGGCATGTAATGAGAATTGGCGGCATGAACAGTGTAGCATGTAATGAGAATTGGGGGCATGCACAGTGTGGCATGTAATGAGAATTGGCGGCATGCACAGTTTGGCATGTAATGAGAATTGGCGGCATGAACAGTGTGGCATGTAATGTGAATTGGTGGTATGCGCAGCGCGGCATGTAATGAGAATTGGCGGCATGCACAGTGTGGCATGTAATGAGAATTGGCGGCATGCACAGTGTGGCATGTAATGTGAATTGGCGGCATGCACAGTGTGGCATGTAATGTGAATTGGCGGCATGCACAGTGTGGCATGTAATGAGAATTGGCGGCATGCACAGTTTGGCATGTAATGTGAATTGGCGGCATGCACAGTGTGGCATGTAATGAGAATTGGCGGCATGCACAGTGTGGCATGTAATGAGAATTGGCGGCATGCACAGTGTGGCATGTAATGAGAATTGGCGGCATGCACAGTGTGGCATGTAATGAGAATTGGCGGCATGCACAGTGTGGCATGTAATGAGAATTGGCGGCATGCACAGTTTGGCATGTAATGAGAATTGGCGGCATGCACAGTGTGGCATGTAATGTGAATTGGCGGTATATAATGAGAACTTTTTCAGTGGCCTAACATTTCATTTTTAACTGGTGTATGTTTTTTTTATTTTTCTCTGACGTCCTAGTGGATGCTGGGGACTCCGTAAGGACCATGGGGAATAGCGGCTCCGCAGGAGACTGGGCACAAAAGTAAAGCTTTAGAACTACCTGGTGTGCACTGGCTCCTCCCCCCTATGACCCTCCTCCAAGCCTCAGTTAGATTTTTGTGCCCGAACGAGAAGGGTGCACACTAGGTGGCTCTCCTGAGCTGCTTAGTGAAAAGTTTTTTATGTTCAGTGAGACCTGCTGGCAACAGGCTCACTGCATCGAGGGACTAAGGGGAGAAGAAGCGAACTCACCTGCGTGCAGAGTGGATTGGGCTTCTTAGGCTACTGGACATTAGCTCCAGAGGGACCGATCACAGGCCCAGCCATGGATAGGTCCCAGAGCCGCGCCGCCGGCCCCCTTACAGAGCCAGAAGACAGAAGAGGTCCGGAAAATCGGCGGCAGAAGACGTCCTGTCTTCAACAAGGTAGCGCACAGCACTGCAGCTGTGTGCCATTGCTCTCAGCACACTTCACACTCCGGTCACTGAGGGTGCAGGGCGCTGGGGGGGGGGGGCGCCCTGAGACGCAATAAAAACACCTTGGATGGCAAAAAATGCATCACATATAGCTCCTGGGCTATATGGATGAATTTAACCCCTGCCAGAATACACAGAAAAACGGGAGATAAGGCCGCCGAGAAGGGGGCGGAGCCTATCTCCTCAGCACACTGGCGCCATTTTCCCTCACAGCTCCGTTGGAGGGAAGCTCCCTGGCTCTCCCCTGCAGTCACTACACTACAGAAAGGGTTAAAAAAGAGAGGGGGGCACTAATTACGCGCAGTATTAAAAATACAGCAGCTATAAGGGGAAAAACACTTATATAAGGTTATCCCTGTATATATACAGGTTGAGTCTCCCTTATCCAAAATGCTTGGGACCAGAGGTATTTTGGATATCGGATTTTTCCGTATTTTGGAATAATTGCATACCACAATGAGATATCATGGCGATGGGACCTAAATCTAAGCACAGGATGCATTTATGTTACATATACACCTTATACACACAGCAGGAAGGTCATTTTAGCCAATATTTTTTATAACTTGGTGCATTAAACAAAGTGTGTGTACATTCACACAATTCATTTATGATTCATATACATCTTATACACACAGCCTGAAGGTCATTTAATACAATATTTTTAATAACTTTGTGTATTAAACAAAGTTTGTGTACATTGAGCCATCAAAAAACAAAGGTTTCACTATCTCACCCTCACTCAAAAAAGTCCGTATTTCGGAATATTCCGTATTTCGGAATATTTGGATATGGGATACTCAACCTGTATAGTGCTCTGGTGTGTGCTGGCAAACTCTCCCTCTGTCTCCCCAAAGGGCTAGTGGGGTCCTGTCCTCTATCAGAGCATTCCCTGTGTGTGTGCTGTGTGTCCGTACGTTTGTGTCGACATGTATGAGGAGAAAAATGATGTGGAGACGGAGCAGATTGCCTGTAATAGTGATGTCACCCCCTAGGGGGTCGACACCTGAGTGGATGAACTGTTGGAAGGAATTACGTGACAGTGTCAGCTCTGTATAAAAGACAGTGGTTGACATGAGACAGCCGGCTACTCAGCTTGTGCCTGTCCAGACGTCTCATAGGCCGTCAGGGGCTCTAAAGCGCCCGTTACCTCAGATGGCAGATATAGACGCCGACACGGATACTGATTCCAGTGTCGACGGTGAAGAGACAAATGTGACTTCCAGTAGGGCCACACGTTACATGATTGAGGCAATGAAAAATGTTTTACACATTTCTGATAATACGAGTACCACCAAAAAGGGGTATTATGTTTGGTGAGGAAAAACTACCTGTAGTTTTCCTGAATCTGAGAAATTAAATGAGGTGTGTGATGATGCGTGGGTTTCCCCCGATAACAACTGATAATTTCTAAAATGTTATTGGCATTATATCCTTTCCCGCCAGAGGTTAGTGTGCGTTGGGAAACACCCCCTAGGGTTGATAAAGTGCTCACACGCTTGTAAGAACAAGGGCTCTACCCTCTCCTGAGATGGCTGCCCTTAAGGATCCTGCTGATAGAAAGCAGGAGGATATCCTAAAATGTATTTACACACATACTGGTGTTATACTGCGACCAGCAATCGCCTCAGCCTGTATGTGCAGTGCTGGTTTGGCGTGGTCGGATTCCCTGACTGAAAATATTGATACCCTAGATAGGGACAGTATATTATTGCCTATAGAGCATTTAAAAGATGCATTTCTATATATGCGTGATGCACAGCGGAATATTTGCCGACTGGCATCAAGACTAAGTGCGTTGTCCATTTCTGCCAGTAGAGGGTTATGGACACGACAGTGGTCAGGTGATGCGGATTCCAAACGGCATTTGGAAGAAGGGGAGGAGTTATTTGGGGTCGGTCTTTCAGACCTGGTGGCCACGGCAACAGCTGGGAAATCCACGTTTGTACCCCAGGTCGCCTCTCAACATAAGAAGACGCCGTATTATCAGGCGCAGTCCTTTCGTGGGCAAGCGGGCAAAAGGTTCCTCATTTCTGCCCCGTGACAGAGGGAGAGGAAAAAGGCTGCAGAAATCAGCCAGTTCCCAGGAACAGAAGCCCTCTCCCGCCTCTGCCAAGCCCTCAGTATGACGCTGGGGCTTTACAAGCAGAATCAGGCACGGTGGGGACCCGTCTCAATGAATTTCAGCGCGCAGTGGGCTCACTCGCAATTAGACCCCTGGATCCTTCAGGTGATATCTCAGGGGTACAAATTGGAATTCGAGACGTCTCCCCCTCGCCGTTTCCTAAAGTCGGCTTTACCGATGTCTCCCTCTGACAGGGAGGCAGTTTTGGAAGCCATTCACAAGCTGTATTCCCAGCAGGTGATAATCAAGGTACCCCTCCTGCAACAGGGAACGGGGTATTATTCCACACTGTTGTGGTACCGAAGCCGGACGACTCGGTGAGACCGATTCTAAATCTAAAATCTTGAACACTTACATACGGAGGTTCAAATTCAAGATTGAGTCACTCAGAGCAGTGATTGCGAACCTGGAACATGATGTCTCGGGACATCAAGGATGCTTACCTTCATGTCCCAAATTTACCCTTCTCACCAAGGGTACCTCAGGTTTGTGGTACAGAACTGTCACTATCAGTTTCAGACGCTGCCGTATGGATGGTCCACGGCACCCCGGGTCTTTACCAAGGTAATGGCCGAAATGATGATACTCTTTCGAAGGAAGGGAATTTTAGTTATCCCTTACTTGGACGATTCCCTGATAAGGGTAAGATCCAGGGAACAGTTGGAGGTCGGTGTAGCACTATCTCAGGTAGTGTTGCGGCAGCACGATTGGATTCTCAATATTCCAAAATCGCAGCTGATTCCGACGACTCGTCTTCTGTTCCTAGGGATGATCCTGGACACAGTCCAGAAAAAGGTGTTTCTCCCGGAGGAGAAAGTCAGGGAGTTATCCGAGCTAGTCGGGAACCTCCTATAACCGAGCCAAGTCTCAGTACATCAATGAAAGGGTTCTGGGAAAAATGGTGGCTTCCTACGAAGCAATCCCATTCGGCAGATTCCACGCAAGAACTTTCCAGTGGGACCTGCTGGACAAATGGTCCGGGTCGCATCTTCAGATGCATCAGCGGATAACCCTGTCACCAAGCACAAGGGTGACTCTCCTGTGGTGGTTGCAGAGGGCTCATCTTCTAGAGGGCCGCAGATTCGACATTCAGGACTGGGTCCTGGTGACCACGGATGCCAGCCTGCGAGGCTGGGGAGCAGTCACACAGGGAAGGAATTTCCAGAGCTTATGGTCAAGCCTGGAGACATCACTTCACATAAATATCCTTAAGCTATGGGCCATTTACAATGCTCTAAGCTCAGCAAGACCTCTGCTTCAAGGTCACCCGGAGTTGATCCATTCGGACAACATCACGGCAGTCACCCACGTAAACAGACAGGGTGACACAAGAAGCAGGAGGGCAAGGCAGAAGCTGCAAGGATTCTTCGCTGGGCGGAAAATCATGTGATAGCACTGTCAGCAGTATTCATTCCGGGAGTGGACAACTGGGAAGCTGACTTCCTCAGCAGACACGACCCCCACCCGGGAGAGTGGGGACTTCACCCAGAAGTCTTCCACATGTTTATAAAACTCGACAAGTATTGCGCCAGGTCAAGGGACCCTCAGGCAATAGCTGTAGACGCTCTGGTAACACAGTGGGTGTACCAGTCAGTGTATGTGTTCCCTCCTCTGCCTCTCATACCCAAGGTACTGAGAATTATAAGATGGAGAGGAGTAAGCACTATATTCGTGGCTCCGGATTGGCCAAGAAGGACTTGGTAACCGGAACTTCAAGAGATGCTCACGGAGGATCCGTGGCCTCTACCTCTAAGAAGGGACCTGCTCCAGCAAGGACCCTGTCTGTTCCAAGACTTACCGCGGCTGCGTTTGACGGCATGGCGGTTGAACGCTGGATCCTGAAGGAGAAAGGCATTCCGGATGAAGTCATTCCTATCCTGATCACAGCCAGGAAAGATATAACCGCAAAACATTATCACCGCATTTGGCGAAAATATGTTGCGTTGTGCGAGGCCAGTAAGGCCCCGACGGAGGAATTTTCAACTAGGTCGATTCCTACATTTCCTGCAAACAGGAGTGTCTATGGGCCTGAAATGGGGGTCCATTAAGGTTCAAATTTCGGCCCTGTCAATTTTCTTCCAAAAAGAACTAGCTTCAGTCCCTGAAGTTCAGACGTTGTGAAAGGGGTACTGTATATACAGCCTCCTTTTGTGCCTCCAGTGGCACCTTGGGATCTAAATGTAGTTTTTGGGTTCCAAAAGTCACATTGGTTTGAACCACTTAAATATGTGGAGTTAAAATATCTCACATGGAAAGTGGTCATGCTGTTGGCCCTGGTGCGTGTCAGAATTGGCGGCTTTATCCTGTAAAAGCCCTCATCTGATTTTCCATTCGGACAGGGCGGAATTGAGGACTTGTCCTCAGTTTCTCCCTAAGGTGGTTTTCAGCGTTTTCACCTGAATCAACCTATTGTGGTGCCTGCGGCTACTAGGGACTTGGAGGACTCCAAGTTGCTGGACGTTGTCAGGGCCCTGGAAATATAGGTTTCCAGGACAGCTGGAGTCAGAAAATCTGACTCGTTGTTTATTCTGTATGCACCCAACAAGCTGGGTGCTCCTGCTTCTAAGCAGACTATTGCTCGTTGGATTTGTAGTACAATTCAGCTTGCACATTCTGTGGCAAGCCTGCCACAGCCAAAATCTGTAAAAGCCCATTCCACAAGGAAGGTGGGCTCATCTTGGGCGGCTGCCCGAGGGGTCTCGGCTTTACAACTTTGCCGAGCAGCTACTTGGTCAGGAGCAAATACGTTTGTAAAATTCTACAAATTTGATACCCTGGCTGAGGAGGACCTGGAGTTCTCTCATTTGGTGCTGCAGAGTCATCCGCACTCTCCCGCCCGTTTGGGAGCTTTGGTATGATCCCCATGGTCCTTACGGAGTCCCCAGCATCCACTAGGACGTCAGAGAAAATAAGAATTTACTTACCGATAATTCTATTTCTCGTAGTCCGTAGTGGATGCTGGGCGCCCATCCCAAGTGCGGATTGTCTGCAATACTGGTACATAGTTATTGTTACCAAAAAATCGGGTTATTGCTGTAGTGAGCCATCTTTTCTAGAGGCTCCTCTGTTATCATGCTGTTAACTGGGTTTAGATCACAAGTTATATGGTGTGATTGGTGTGGCTGGTATGAGTCTTACCCGGGATTCAAAATCCTTCCTTATTGTGTACGCTCGTCCGGGCACAGTATCCTAACTGAGGCTTGGAGGAGGGTCATAGGGGGAGGAGCCAGTGCACACCAGGTAGTTCTAAAGCTTTACTTTTGTGCCCAGTCTCCTGCGGAGCCGCTATTCCCCATGGTCCTTACGGAGTCCCCAGCATCCACTACGGACTACGAGAAATAGAATTATCGGTAAGTAAATTCTTATTTTTTCTCTATCGTCCTTGTGGATGCTGGGGTTCCTGAAAGGACCATGGGGAATAGCGGCTCCGCAGGAGACAGGGCACAAAAAGTAAAGCTTTCCGATCAGGTGGTGTGCACTGGCTCCTCCCCCTATGACCCTCCTCCAGACTCCAGTTAGATTTTTGTGCCCGGCCGAGAAGGGTGCAATCTAGGTGGCTCTCCTAAAGAGCTGCTTAGAGAAAGTTTAGCTTAGGTTTTTTATTTTACAGTGAGTCCTGCTGGCAACAGGATCACTGCAACGAGGGACTTAGGGGAGAAGGAGTGAACTCACCTGCGTGCAGGATGGATTGGCTTCTTGGCTACTGGACATCAGCTCCAGAGGGACGATCACAGGTACAGCCTGGATGGTCACCGGAGCCGCGCCGCCGGCCCCCTTGCAGATGCTGAAGTAAGAAGAGGTCCAGAATCGGCGGCTGAAGACTCCTGCAGTCTTCTAAAGGTAGCGCACAGCACTGCAGCTGTGCGCCATTTTCCTCTCAGCACACTTCACACGGCAGTCACTGAGGGTGCAGGGCGCTGGGAGGGGGGCGCCCTGGGAGGCAAATGAAAACCTTTTTTGGCGAAAAATACCTCACATATAGCCCCCAGAGGCTATATGGAGATATTTAACCCCTGCCAAGATTCACTAAATAGCGGGAGACGAGCCCGCCGAAAAAGGGGCGGGGCCTATCTCCTCAGCACACAGCGCCATTTTCTCTCACAGAAAGCCTGGAGAGAAGGCTCCCAGGCTCTCCCCTGCACTGCACTACAGAAACAGGGTTAAAACAGAGAGGGGGGGCACTGATTTTGGCGATATTGAGATATATATAAAGATGCTATAAGGGAAAACACTTATATAAGGTTGTCCCTATATAATTATAGCGTTTTGGTGTGTGCTGGCAAACTCTCCCTCTGTCTCCCCAAAGGGCTAGTGTGGGTCCTGTCCTCTGTCAGAGCATTCCCGGTGTGTGTGCTGTGTGTCGGTACGTGTGTGTCGACATGTATGAGGACGATGTTGGTGAGGAGGCGGAGAAATTGCCTGTAATGGTGATGTCACTCTCTAGGGAGTCGACACCGGAATGGATGGCTTATTTAGGGAATTACGTGAGAATGTCAACACGCTGCAAGGTCGGTTGACGACGTGAGACGGCCGACAAACTATTAGTACCGGTCCAGGCGTCTCAGAAACACCGTCAGGGGCGTTAAAAACGCCCATTTACCTCAGTCGGTCGACACAGACACAGACACGGACACTGAATCCAGTGTCGACGGTGAATAAACAAACGTATTTCTCATTAGGGCCACACGTTAAGGGCAATGAAGGAGGTGTTGCATATTTCTGATACTACAAGTACCACAAAAAAGGGTATTATGTGGGAGTGAAAAAACTACCTGTAGTTTTTCCTGAATCAGATAAAATAAAATGAAGTGTGTGATGATGCGTGGGGTTACCCCGATAGCAAATATTGGCGTTATACCCTTTCCCGCCAGAAATTAGGGCGCGTTGGGAAACACCCCTTAGGGTGATAAGGCGCTCACACGCTTATCAAGTGGCGTTACCGTCTCCAGATACGGCCGCCCTCAAGGAGCCAGCTGATAGGAAGCTGGAAAGATATCCTAAAAAGTATATACACACATACGGTGGTTATACTGCGACCAGCGATCGCCATCAGCCTGGAGATGCAGTGCTGGGTTGGCTTGGTCGGATTCCCTGACTGAAAATATTTTATTCATATAGAGCATTTAATAGGATGCATTCTATATATATGTACGTGAGATGCACAGAGGGATATTTGCTCTCTGGCATCAAGATAAGTACGTTGTCCATATCACCCAGAAGATGTCATGGACACGACAGTGGTCAGGTGATACAGATCCCATACGGCACATGGAAGTATTGCCGTATAAAGGGAAGGAGTTAGTTGGGGTCGGTCCATCGGACCTGGGGACCACGGCAACAGCTGGGAAATCCAACCTTTTTACCCCAAGTTACATCTCAGCTGAAAAAGACACCGTCTTTTCAGCCTCAATCCTTCCTTTCCCATGAGGGCATGCAGGCAAAAGGCCAGTCATATCTGCCCAGACATAGAGGTAAGGGAAGTAGACTGCAGCAGGCAGCCCCTTCCCAGGAAAAGAAGCCCTCCACCGCGTCTGCCAAGTCCTCAGCATGACGCTGGGGCCGTGCAAGCGGACTCAAGGTGGGGGGGTAGTCTCAAGAGTCTCAGCGCGCAGTGGGATCACTCGCAGGTTGACCCCTAGATAGTACAAGTATTATCCCAGGGATACAGATTGGAGAGTCGAGACATCTTCTCCTCGCAGGTTTCTGAAGTCTGCTTTACCAACGGCTCCCTCCGACAGGGAGGCAGCATTGGAAACAATTCACAAGCTGTATATCCAGCAGGTGATAATCAAAGTACCCCTCCTACAACAAGGAAAAGGGTATTATTTTTCCACACTATATTGTGGTACTGAAGCCAGACGGCTTGGTGAGACATAGTCTAAACTGAAATCTTTGAACACTTACATAAAAGGTTCAAATCGAGATGGAGTCACTCAGAGCAGTGATAGCGAACCGGAAAAAAGGGGACTATATGGTGTCCCTGGACATCAAGGATTACCTCCATGTCCAAATTTGCCCTTCTCAACAAGGGTACCTCTGGTTCGTGGTACAGAACTGTCAATATCAGTTTCAGACGATGCCGTTTGAATTATCCACGGCACCCCGGGCCTTTTACCAAGGTAATGGCCGAAAAGATGTTTCTTCAAAGAAAAAAGGCATCTAAATTATCCCTTACTTGGACGATATCCTGAAAAGGGCAAGTTCCAGAGAACAGTTGGAGGTCGGAAGAGCACTATCTAAAGTAGTTCTACGACAGCACGACTGGATTCTAAATATTCCAAGAATCGCAGCTGTTTTCCGACGATACGTCTGCTGTTCCTAGGAATGATTCTGGGCATAGTCCAGAAAAAGGTGTTCCTCCGGGAGGAAAAAGCCAAGGAGTTATTCGACCTAGTCAGAAACCTCCTAAAACCAGGCCAAGTATCAGTGCATCAATGCACAGGAGTCCTGGGAAAAATGGTGGCTTCTTACGAAGCGATTCCATTCGACAGATCTCAGGGGATTTGCTGGACGAATGGTCCGGATCGCATTTTCAGATGCATCAGCGGATAATCCTGTCTCCAAGGACAAGGGTGTCTCTTCTGTGGGGGCTGCAGAGTGCTCATCTTTTAGAGGGCAGCACACTCAGCATTCAGGACTGTGTTCTGGGGACCACGGATACCAGCCTGAGAGGCTGGGGAGTAGTCACACAGGGAAAAAATTTCCAAGGAAGTGTGGTCAAGTCTGGAGACTTCTCTCCACATGAATATACTGGAGCTAAGGGCAATTTACAATGCTCTGAGCCTAGGAAGACTCCTGCTTCAAAGTCAACAGGTGCTGATCCAGTAGGACATCATCATGGCGGTCGCCCACGTTATCAGACGGGGCGACACAAGAAGCAGGAGGGCAATGACAGCAAGGATTCTTCGCTGGGCGGAAAATCATGTGATAACACTGTCAGCAGTGTTCATTCCGGGAGTGGGCAACTGGGAAGATTTCCTCAGCATAAATGAATTCCACCCGGAAAAGTGGAAACTTAATCTGGAAGTTTCCACATGATTGTAAACCGTTGGGAAAGACCAAAGGTGGTTATGATGGCGTCCCACCTGAAGCGCCAGGTCAAGAGACACTCAGGCAATAGCTGGGACGCTCTGGTAACACCGTCGGTGTACCAGTCGGTGTATGTGTTCCATCCTCTGCTTTTCATACCCAATGTATTGAAAATGATAGGAAGGAGAGGAGTAAGAACTATACTCGTGGCTCCGGTTTGGCCAAGAAGGACTTGGTTCCCGGAACTTCAAGAGATACTAAGAAGGGTCTTGATTCGGCAAGAACCGTGTCTGTTCCGGGACTTACCGCAGCTGCGTTGACGCCAAGGCGGGTGAACGCCGGATCCTAAGGGAAAGAGGCATTCCGGAAGAGGTCATCCCTACCCTGGTCAGAGCCAGGAAGGAGGTGACCGCACAACATTATCACCACTTAGGTGAAAATATGTGCCAGGGTGTGAGTCCAGGAAGGCTCCACGGAAGAATTTCAACTAGGTTAATTTCTACATTTCCTGCAAACAGGAGTGTCTATGGGTCTCAAATTGGGTCCATTAAGGTTCAAATTTCGGCCTGTTGATTTTCTTCCAGAAAGAAATTGGCTTCAGTTCCTGAAGTCCAGAAGTTGTTAAGGGAGTACTGCATATACAGCCCCTTTGATGTCTCCAGTGGCACTGGGCGATCTCAACGTAGTTTTGGGATTCCTAAAAAATCACATTGGTTTAAACAACTCAAATCTGTGGATTTGATATATCTCACATGGAAAATGACCATGCTGTTGGTCCTGGCCTGGGCCAGGCGAGTGTCAGAATTGGCGGCTTTATCTCACAAAGCCATATCTGATTGTCCATTCGGACAGAGCAAAGCTGCGGACTCGTCCCCAGTTTCTCCTTAAGGTGGTGTCAGCGTTTCACCTGAACCAGCTTATTGTGGTACCTGCGGCTACTAGGGACTTGGAGGACTCCAAGTTGCTGGATGTTATCAGGGTCCTGAAAATATAGTTTCCAGGTTGGCTGGAGTCAGGAAATCTGACTTGCTGTTTATCCTGTATGCACCCAACAATGCTGGGTGCTTCTGCTTCTAAGCAGTCGATTGCTCGTGGGATTGGTAGCACAATTCAACTTGCACATTCTGTGGCAGGCCTGCCACAGTCTAAATCTGTTAAGGCCCATTCCACAAGGAAGGTGGGCTCATCTTGGGCGGCTGCCCGAGGGGTCTCGGCATTACAACTTTGCCGAGCAGCTACGTGGTCGGGGGAGAACACGTTTGTAAAATTCTACAAATTTGATAACCTGGCAAAAGAGGACCTGGAGTTCTCTCATTCGGTGCTGCAGAGTCATCCGCACTCTCCCGCCCGTTTGGGAGCTTTGGTATAATCCCCATGGTCCTTTCAGGAACCCCAGCATCCACAAGGACGATAGAGAAAATAAGAATTTACTTACCGATAATTCTATTTCTCGGAGTCCGTAGTGGATGCTGGGCGCCCATCCCAAGTGCGGATTATCTGCAATACTTGTACATAGTTATTGCTAACTAAATCGGGTTATTGTTGTGAGCCATCTTTTCAGAGGCTCCGCTGTTATCATACTGTTAACTGGGTTCAGATCACAGGTTGTACAGTGTGATTGGTGTGGCTGGTATGAGTCTTACCCGGGATTCAAAATTCCTCCCTTATTGTGTACGCTCGTCCGGGCACAGTACCTAACTGGAGTCTGGAGGAGGGTCATAGGGGGAGGAGCCAGTGCACACCACCTGATCGGAAAGCTTTACTTTTTGTGCCCTGTCTCCTGCGGAGCCGCTATTCCCCATGGTCCTTTCAGGAACCCCAGCATCCACTACGGACTCCGAGAAATAGAATTATCGGTAAGTAAATTCTTATTTTAAAGCATCTAAATTTGTGACACAGCTCCCAGCCATTCACCTCAAATTTCCATCCCACGTTGGATCACATTTATGAGGTCAATTCAGTTAGCTGTGAGTTGGCTTAAAATTGCTTAACACTGTTTATTAACCCACAACAGCAACTTTTTGCTATTCAGTTAGAGCAAAAGGTTCTCAAACTCTGTCCTCATATTTTCTAGGTCTCTTCACAGAATCACAAGTAAAACAGTGAGCACCAACTGTGGATCTTTTCAAATGTGTTCGTGATTGAGTATACCTGTTAGGTGACCTGGAAAACATGAACTAACCACTGAGTTAGACTATCGGCATATCTCCCAACATGACCCTCTCCAGAAGGGACAGAATGCTCTGCTACTGGACTTCCCTCTTAATTTATGATTGCCATCACCTGTGCTGAAACATAATTCTTATCCTTTAACCTGTTCAACACAGGTGCCAGCAATCATGCATTAAAAGTCCAGGAGCAGAGCATTGTGTCCCTCCTGGAAAGGGTCATGTTGGGAGGTATGTATCGTTGTTACGGTAACATGGGGCTCAATTGGAGTTAACGTGGATTTTAGTTTGCAGCCCCTGAGTGTGTGAAAAGTGGTAGGGAAAAATGTCAAGGTACAAATGTTACACAGAGCAGAATTTATGATGCACCCACCCCACAATGAATATTCATCACTTGGAGATATTTAATTATCAGATGGGAGTTACAAGTGTTTTTTTCCCAATATTTTTTAATCTTGCATAAAAACTATTCCAAATCACATTACATTTTTCTGTACCCCAAAATAATCTAGAGTCTCTCATTTTTGCTTAGTTATTCACTTTGCCAGGAACTCTCAGACTTCTAGTTACGGCACTGGTGCTGACCCGCCATGTACAACTGTCGCACGGAAATAGTGCTGACACTGGAAACAATCACAAAAACTGGAGTGCAGCACAAGTCAGGAGGCTAGTAAGTCTACTGAGCCTCCATTTCCATTACACAAGTCCGGGGGTGGGTCTCAAGTGAGGCCACTAGGTGTCGCTGTTGCAGCATTAAATTCATAAACATTGGTGCCTGCATACTGGCCGTCTTTAAGAAATGTTTTTTAAGCATACAAATAATATTTTTTTGGTTTTACACAATACAAAGTTTTCTATTATTGCAGTATAATATCCAAGAGATAAATATTAGCATGTATGCATTCATTTGACTATATTGTGTTCCTATCATCCTAACAGCACTATTTATTATGGGTATGGGGGGTCGTTCCGACCCGATTGCACACTGCATTTGTTTGCAGCGGTGCGATCGGGTCAGAACTGCACATGCGCCGGCACCGCAGTGTGCCGGCACATGCCAGATGGCCGGAGGCCGACGTTGCCTAGCAATCGCCTCTGCCTGATTGACAGGCAGAGGCGGTCGCTGGGCTGGAGGGGGCGGCACGGCGGTGGTAAGCCGCCGTTTATGGGGGCGCGGTCCGGCAACACAGGCGTGGCCGGACCATTGGGGGGGGCGGGCCGCGGCGGTTGCGTGACGTTACACACGCAGCCGCTGCGTCCCGGGCAGCGAAGAGGTTCTGCCGGCCAGCCGCAGGAGCTACGCTGGCCCGGAGGTACTCCTGAAATGCAAAAGCATCGCCGCTGTACATGTGCGATGCCATTTGCACTTCTGCAGGAGGGGGGAAGGCCGGCACTGACATGCGGGGCGGACTAGCCCTGTGCTGGGGGTCCCCCCGCATGTCTGAGTGCCTGATCGTAGCTGTTCTAAATTTAGCTCAGGTACGATCAACTCAGAATGACCCCCCATGGTCTGTGGTAATGTACCTAGCTGCCTTTCTGCCAGGTGAACAGGGCAATGCTGTTATGAGGCCGCAAGCCACACCCACCGCTGTGAACATTAATTAGCGCCATATCATACACATCGCGTCATCCATTTGATAATTCAAATAGTGCATGTTTGTCTACTTTAGAAGACATATATGGGGCATATCTAGGAGTGCCCAGCTCGCCACCACAGGGGGTTTGTGTATATTAAATGTGTTGCTTCTACATTCTGCCAGCTGACCTAATTCATATTTTAGGGGTCTATTCATGAAGCAGTGAAAAACGTGGAAAAAAGTACCAGTGGCGAAGTTGCCCATAGCAACCAATTCGCTTTGAAGGAAGCCTTTATCAAGTTCAGTTTATAAAATGTAAGATGCTGATTGGTTGCCATGGGCAACTTCTCCACAGGTCTGTTTCTCCACTGTTTTCACTGCTTCATGAAGAGCCCCCTTAGTCCTTCATAAGTACAAAAATACAAACACAGACACACAAAGGCACCACAGAGAATGAGGGAGGGGGCAGTGATTACCCTGCCCTGATCTATAGGGTCCTGGGTTTGTAGGGTGACAGCCCCCCCTCCCCCCCCCCCCCACTATGCCGCGGCCATGCCCCCCAGAGCTCACGTCATTGTAACATCTACATTTTAAGAGATAGAAGTAAAGAGGGTCGTTTTCCTCCTTTGGCCATACCCCCTCCCCTCAACACCGTGGGCCCACCAGGAGTCTCATCAGCCCTGCATACACAAACAACTCTCAACTTCATTACTACTTAATGCTTGCCCATAATTCTTAGGTTACTAATGGGACTGTGAGATGCATGGGTGCCAAGGCTATTGCTCAAACACAGGCCTCCTTCATGCTGCTAGTCAATATGAAACCATTGTTGGCCACTTAGAACTATTTTAAACCGTCACACTATGTAGACAGCAGGGAATATTGTGTCCCCGAGGAAGCATTTAACAGTATCACACTCAATCAGTCAATCAATATGGATAACGCTGTGCGGGTGCAGTTTTACATGGGAGCTTCTCCCATGGCAGTCCAGTTCAATAGGCATTCCATTTATTACATTTGGGCGCATGCCACAAAACTGCCAAAAATGATACCACTATTAATAATAGGGGCAGATAAGCAAAACACAAAAACAAGTAGCACACAAATAATGAAAAGTTTATTTACTGATAAAAAGACTAAATCAACTGCAAATAGTAATTTACTTTGGCAGAAATATTCTCCAGTGTTTAGGATGTTTATTAGAGCCAACTCTGGGGCAGATGTATTAACCTGGAGAAGGCATAAGGAAGTGATAAACCAGTGATATGTGCAAGGTGATAAAGGCACCAGCCAATCAGATCCTAACTGTTAATTTACATATTGGAACTGATTGGCTGGTGCCTTTATCACCTTGCACATATCACTGGTTTATCACTTCCTTATGCCTTCTATAGGTTAATACATCTGCCCCTCTGTTTGATGAGGCAGTATCATGGACAGGGCCGCCATCAAGGGGGGATGGCCAGTACATCAGTCCCGAGAGGGGGCCCGGGTGGCAGCAGTGTGGATCGGGGCCGGGCCACCTGTTGCATACCTTCCAGCTGTCCCAATTTCCGCGGGACAGTCACATTTTTTTTGGGACTGTCCCACCCGCGGGCTGCAGTGTCCCGCGCTGGGGTGGCAGTTGGGAGGCTCCTGTTACTCGCTGCTTTGCAGTAACTAGATGCTGTGCGTATAGGCACAACATCTATTCATGGAAGACAGAGTGACTGGGCATTCCCCCTCAGTGACGGAAATGGGAGGAGTGGCTCGCGATTGCGGGACTCC
The DNA here is from genome assembly GCF_028390025.1 of Pseudophryne corroboree. Taxonomy (NCBI): domain Eukaryota; kingdom Metazoa; phylum Chordata; class Amphibia; order Anura; family Myobatrachidae; genus Pseudophryne; species Pseudophryne corroboree. The sequence goes on from NC_086449.1 coordinate 97,865,276, forward strand.
CGCAAAGACACGTTCCCTTTTACATAGGCCATGCCCATTTTGCGGCTTGCAAGAAAGTCCTTCTTTGAAGTCTCCAGATGTTGGGAGGTATGCAGCTGGTTACCGGCAGCCAGCCATGGAGGGACAGAGCCAGTGGTATTTTGAATTTAGCACAATCGGGGGTTGTGAACCTACAGCCAAACATGAGCTGCGGCTCGGAAGCTTCTGATAGATTGCTGGTTCGCGAGCTCTGACTGGCTCACAGGTAGCGCCAAATCAGAAATTCCGCTGGCTCTATCTGCCGGCAACCAGCTGGCAGCCCGGCCCCGATCCACAACGCTGGTACCCGGGCCTCCTCTCAACGCACACATGAACTGATGTAACCTTTTGCCTGCGCCTGCATCTCTCTAACTAGGACAACCAGTGCCCAGAATGGTAAGCTGCAGGGGAAGTGGAAGGCGAGGCTGGAGCTGCGAGGGGGTAATGCAGGCAGTTGTGTGGGTGTGTAGCTATGGGTCAGTGTGTGCGAGCACGCGGCTATGGGGCAGCGTGTGTGGCTATGATTCAGTGTGCGTAGTGGGGGGCTGCCTATTTTGTCAGTCCCGGGCCCACAATTTCTGACGGCAGACCTGAGTCTGGACATGGATCATTTAAAGGTAAACCAATCTCCAAAGTGCCAGAACAGTAGGAAAAGCTTAGCCATATAACCTTAATTAGAAAATAACCTGTAAATTGGTAGCAGGTACATAGGTTTTTAAATCACAGAGTCCTAACAGGTATGTTTAACTTCTTATTCAGTTCATCCAATACACACCCAGGTCTGTAGTTATCGTGTTTTCTCTAACGTCCTAGAGGATGCTGGGGACTCCGTAAGGACCATGGGGATAGACGGGCTCCGCAGGAGACATGGGCACTTTAAGAAAGTCTTTAGACCTGGGTGTGCACTGGCTCCTCCCTCTATGCCCCTCCTCCAGACCTCAGTTTGATACTGTGCCCAGTGGAGACTGGGTGCTTTTCAGTGAGCTCTCCTGAGTTTGCTGAGAGAAAGTATTTTGTTAGGTTTTTTATTTTCAGGGAGCACTGCTGGCAACAGACTCCCTGCATCGAGGGACTGAGGGGAGAGAAGCAGCCCTACTCTCTGAGTGCAGGTCCTGCTTCTTAGGCTACTGGACACCATTAGCTCCAGAGGGATCGGTATGCAGGATCTCACCCTAGCCGTCCGTCCCAGAGCCGCGCCGCCGTCCCCCTCGCAGAGCCGGAAGATAGAAGCCTGGTGAGTATGAGAAGAAAAGAAGATTTCAAAGGCGGCAGAAGACTTCATGATCTTCACTGAGGTAACGCACAGCACTGCAGCTGTGCGCCATTGGTCCCATACACCTCACATACTCCGGTCACTGTAAGTGTGCAGGGCGCAGGGGGGGGGCGCCCTGGGCAGCAATATAAACCTCTTATTTGGCAAAAGGAGCATATATACAGCTGGACACTGTATATATGCAGGAGCCCCCGCCAATTTTACACTTTAGCGGGACAGAATCCCGCCGTCGAGGGGGCGGGGCTTTGGAAGGTGGTCATGTTATTAGCCTTGGCTTCGGCTAGGCAAGTGTCGGAATTGGCGGCTTTGTCTCATAAAAGCCCCTATCTGGTTTTCCATGTCGATAGAGCGGAGTTGCGGACACGTCCTCAATTCCTGCCTAAGGTGGTATCATCCTTTCATATGAACCAGCCTATTGTGGTGCCTGTGGCTACGCGTGACTTGGAGGACTCCAAGTCCCTGGATGTGATCAGGGCTTTAAAAATTTACGTAGCCAGAACGGCTAGAGTCAGAAAAACAGAATCACTGTTTGACCTGTGTGCTGCCAACAAGCTTGTCGCTCCTGCTTCAAAGCAGACTATTGCCCGCTGGATTTGTAACACCATTCAGCAGGCTCGTTCTACGGCTGGATTGCCGTTGCCTAAATCGGTAAGGACCCATTCCACTAGGAAGGTGGGCTCTTTTTGGGCGGCTGCCCGAGGGGTCTCGGCATTACAGTTGTGCCGAGCTGCTACTTGGTCGGGTTCACACACCTTTGCTAAATTCTATAAGTTTGATACCCTGGCTGAGGAGGACCTCATGTTTGCTCAATCGGTGCTGCAGAGGCATCCGCACTCTCCCGCCCGTTTGGGAGCTTTGGTATAATCCCCATGGTCCTTACGGAGTCCCCAGCATCCTCTAGGACGTTAGAGAAAATAAGATTTTAAACCTACCGGTAAATCTTTTTCTCGTAGTCCGTAGAGGATGCTGGGCACCCGTCCCAAGTGCGGACTACTTCTGCAATACTTGTATATAGTTATTGCTTCAATAAGGGTTATGTTATAGTTGCATCGGTCCTGAACTGATGCTATGTTGTTTCATACTGTTAACTGGGTAGTTTATCACAAGTTATACGGTGTGATTGGTGTGGCTGGTATGAATCTTGCCCTTGGATTAACAAAATCCTTTCCTCGTACTGTCCGTCTCCTCTGGGCACAGTTTCTCTAACTGAGGTCTGGAGGAGGGGCATAGAGGGAGGAGCCAGTGCACACCCAGGTCTAAAGACTTTCTTAAAGTGCCCATGTCTCCTCCATATCCCCATGGTCATTACGGAGTCCCCAGCATCCTCTACGGACTACGAGAAAAAGATTTACCGGTAGGTTTAAAATCTTATTATATCCATGGGTACCAGTGTAGTAGTGTCCTCAGCTAATAGAAGGCTTATAATGAGCATCTTTGCGTCATCATATGGTGATGTCATCTGACTTGGCATTTAAATGTCAGTGAATCTGGACCACTTTCCAGGTCTACACCTGCCCTTTTGGGGTAGCTAAAGAGCTCCTATTATTCCTGCAGTTTCCCAGACATTCCAGGAGGGAAGGGAAGTTGGAAGTGTCACCAAGTCACTCTGCCTCTTTATTTCTTACCTGCCATTGGCCTCACCTGAGCAACAAGCATGCAGCAACAGTCCAGATTACCCAATGTCAAACTCAGCTCGTACATATACCTCTTCTGGTTCCCAGGTTGGAACATTCTGAGGCCATAAATTATGTTTGTATCCAATGCCGACGTTCACGCAACTGAGCAATTAACGTCAGACTGCATATGTCACGGTCGCACTGTGCACGCACCAAGGTGTCTCTTGCGTTGCACTGAGATTTTTTGCACAGAGTGTTTGACAGAAAGGGATCATTTGCGGGAGGTAACGGGGAGTGGTGGCAAAAATGCAGACGCGCAATGGCCATTTTTGTGGTGTGTTTCTGCCTTCAGCTGCGATCATGCTTACAGAGAAACATGGCGGCAGCGTCGCTGCGGCCAGTCTGCGTGACCATAGACTCACTCGAGGAGTCTATGTTCCTCATTATTGCGTCTGTACTGCTTATGTGTAGGCAGTTGCTGAGGACTTTGTGATGGCTTCGGTGGATGTCTATACCCTTTTCCTGGGCGTCAGCTTCACTTGCCATGATTAGCAATTCTGTAGCCTACAAAATTGCAGCTGCGTAGGCATGTGCGTACAGGAGGCTGCTGGCTCTTGGCCAGTTGGATTGATAGCCCATATTTCCAGGGGATATTTGGAACTGTCTCTGCCCACTTTTCTCGCTGTGATTCCTGTTGGTCCTAGTGCCACTTGGTCTGGAGATAACACAATTGGGGTAAAAGTATTAACCTGGAGGAGGCATAAGGAAGTGATAAACCAGTGATATGTGCAAGGTGATAAATGCACCAGCCAATCAGCTCCAATATGGAAATTAACAGTTAGGATATGATTGGCTGGTGCCTTTATCACCTTGCACATATCACTGGTTTATCACTTCTTTATGCCTTCTCCAGGTTAATACATCTGCCCTAAAATTAGGTAGGACAGTTGAGGAGCAAAGGATATAAGTAGTTTCTGGTAGGGGAAAGTTCGATTCCCTGCTTAGGTTTACCACTTACAGGAGATGGACAGGACTTGAAATCTGCCATCAGTAGTGGGGATGACCATATATTTGCTGGTAGTTCCTGGCTATGAAAAAACTATGTGTTCCCTAATGCACACCGAGTGAAAAATATTACTACATAATAGTCAGATAATACGGAGATCTTAGTTGCGTATATCTGCAGATATAGGGTTAAGCCCCCAGGCTGATCGACAAGGCTTCTCCGTCACTGGGGGTCCCTAATACTAGGTATGGGTCCGGGGTGCAGGACCCCACGATGTCGGCACAGGTCGGCCACCCCAGGTCAGCACACAGGTGAGAATTAATATGGGTTAATAAGAAGCACAGAAGTGCTATGTAAGTGGTGTGATTAAAATAATATATACAAAGTGATAGGGAAAATCATAAGTGTTAATAAAGTGTTAGGATGTGCCAGGGGTATCCCCAGGTAAGCTTGCTCTCAGATGCTGTAGGAGCCATTACCATGTGGCCTTACACTGGGAATTTAACCCAGACATATTTGTAATTATTTATGGGGTGGGTGTGGGGTGCGGTGGCCCCTGTGTCGGTATGGCTGTGCTGCTTCAGGTCGGCACACCCTAACACTTTATTAACACTTATGATTTACCTATCACTTTGTATATATTATTTTAATCACACCACTTACATAGCACTTCTGTGCTTCTTATTAACACCTATTAATTCTCACCTGTGTGCTGACCTGGGGTGGCCGACCTGTGCCGACATCGTGGGGTCCTGCACCCCGGACCCATACCTAGTATTAGGGACCCCCAGTGACAGAGAAGCCTTGTCGATCGGCCTGGGGGCTTAACCCTATATCTGCAGATATACGCAACTAAGATCTCCGTATTATCTGACTATTATGTAGTAATATTTTTCACTCGGTGTGCATTAGGGAACACATAGTTTTTTCCTACACAGAATTACCCCTCCCTTTTAGCACCTGAGTGACATTACAATCTGATTGAGCAGCTTTCCATTTTGTGCATAGTTCCTGGCTATCACTGCAACACACAAAGTGTTACTACTATTGGGCTTAGCCCAGAAGACACACTCGGGGTGGTAGTAATTTGTTGAGGGTTGCATTTAACTTAATTTTGACAAATAAACCATAGTTGCCTACCCTCCCTCATTCTGCAGGAGACTCCCTGAAATAGTAGCAATCTCCCTCACTCCCTAAATAGTCCAGCAATCTCCCTGATTGCACCTAACCCCCATTATGCAGCTGTTACATTCTTGGGGGGAAAATAAATCAGAGATACATACATTCAAATGGGATCATTAGTGCCATTTCCCTGCATTGGTTATAAGGCACAATGATCCCTATGGCCACTTACAGTATATGGAACTTCTTGTAAAACACAATTCACGAACAAATCCTGCAAAATATCAGTGTATTTTCTTCAACAAATAGATTTTACTAACTTTGGGGCTCATTTACATTTGGATGTAAGTCATTTTCATGACACGCCTCTCCAATGTAGCAAAGTAGGCAAGTATGAAATAAGCATATCCCCATAAAGTGATCACACATGGAACAGGGTAAGTCTCCGTCAGTTCTATACAGGCCCAGCTTTTATTTAGTCGTTCCCAGTAGTCCTCCCTTATAGCAATGCTTTTCCATCATTTTCATTTTTCTTGATCTTACTTATAAGATACAAAATGGAATTAATGCTCTAGTTCTTGTATGCCAGTGATAATATTTCACAAAGCTGATAATCAGATACACTGATTTTCTCCCGGTACCATTTATACTTTTCGCACTCCGTATATTACATCTGGGAATTTACAGAACTATGACCTCCTGATTTGAAGTCTGGGCCACATGCAGAGATGTGCGCACCCCTCACAGTTTGTGTAGATCTCCGATGTTCTCAGATCTGCGAATGCACAGTATCTGTACTGCGACGGCCATCGTTCCAGAAAACGGGTGTGTCGGCCCCATTTTCTTGGCTTGCTGAGGCCAGTGGCGGCATACTTGGACGCAGATGACCAATATTCCTGAACAGTAATCTGGATCAGAGTTTTGGGACGCAGCAGTGTATCGCAGAAGCAGACAGGAGGCGTCAATTTACACTAGATGCCTCCTGCAGCTTTAACATGTCTTAGCACAGCCGCTGCATACAAAGGCGCAACCACTGTGCTACTGCGCCCCTTTCTGAATCAGGCCCTCTAGCTGCTATTTTTTTTCATAATTTCCTGCTCTCCATCCTTTCACTATAGCATAGTTTCTCTAACGTCCTAGTGGATGCTGGGGACTCCGTCAGGACCATGGGGAATAGCGGGCTCCGCAGGAGACAGGGCACATCTAAAAAAGCTTTTAGGTCACATGGTGTGTACTGGCTCCTCCCCCTATGACCCCCCTCCAAGCCTCAGTTAGGTTTTTGTGCCCGTCCGAGAGGGTGCAATCTAGGTGGCTCTCTTAAAGAGCTGTTTAGAAAAGTTTTTTTTAGGTTTCTAATCAGTGATTCCTGCTGGCGACAGGATCACTGCAACGAGGGACTTAGGGGAGAGACTTGCAACTCACCTGCGTGCAGGAGGATTGAAGTCTTAGGCTACTGGACACTGAGCTCCAGAGGGAGTCGGAACACAGGTCAGCCTGGGGTTCATCCCGGAGCCGCGCCGCCGATCCCCCTTACAGACGCTGAAGAACGGCAGAACGGAGGTCCGGAAACAGGCGGCAGAAGACTCCTCAGTCTTCATGAAGGTAGCGCACAGCACTGCAGCTGTGCGCCATTGTTGCTACACGGCTCACTGATCTCGGTCACGGAGGGTGCAGGGCGCTGCTGGGGGCGCCCTGGGCAGCAATATAGATTACCTTAGAGGCAAATAAATACATCACATATAGCCATTAAGGCTATATGTATGTATTTAACCCAGGCCAGTTTTCCTAATAACCGGGAGAAAAGCCCGCTGAGAAAGGGGCGGAGCTTATTCTCCTCAGCACTCAGCGCCATTTTCCTGACCAGCTCCGCTGGTGAGGAAGGCTCCCACTCTCCCCTGCACTACAGAAACAGGGTTAAAGAGAAGGGGGGCATAAATTGGCGATATAATTATATATTAAGAGCGCATATATAGAAACAACACCTTCTAGGGTTGTTATATACATTATGGCGCTTTTGGTGTGTGCTGGCAAACTCTCCCTCTGTCTCCCCAAAGGGCTAGTGGGTCCTGTCCTCTATCAGAGCATTCCCTGTGTGTGTGCTGTAGGTCGGTACGGGTGTGTCGACATGTATGAGGAAAATGTTGGTGAGGAGACGGAGAAAATTGCCTGTAATGGTGATGTCACTCTCTAGGGAGTCGACACCGGAATGGATGGCTTACTTATGGAATTACGTGATAATGTCAACACGCTGCAAGCCGGTTGACGACATGAGACAGCCGGCGGACAAATTAGTATCGGTCCAGGCGTCTCAGACACCGTCAGGGGCTTGTAAAAACGCCCATTTACCTCAGTCGGTCGACAGACACTGACACGGACACTGACCCCAGTGTCGACGGTGAAGAAACAAACGTACTTTTCCTTTAGGGCCACAAGTTACATGTTAAGGGCAATGAAGGAGGTGTTACATATTTCTGATACCACAAGTACCACAAATAAGGGTATTTTGTAGGGTGGGAATAAACTACGTGTAGTTTTGCCTGAATCAGATAAATTAAATGAAGTGTGTGATGATACGTGGGGTTCCTCCGATAGAAAGTTATGGGCGGTATACCCTTTTCCCGCCAGAAGTAAGGGCGAGTTGGAAAACACACCTTAGGGTGGATAAGGCGCTCACACGCTTATAAAAAACATGGCGTTACCGTTTCTAGATACGGCCGCCCTCAAGGAGCCAGCTGATAGGAAGCTGGAAAATATCATAACAGTATATACACACATACTGGTGTTATACTACGACCAGCAATCGCCTCAGCCTGGATGTGCAGCGCTGAGGGGGCTTGGTCGGATTTCCTGACTGAAAATTTTGATACCCTTGACAGGGACAGGATTTTATTGTCTATAGAGCATTTTAAGGATGCATTTCTATATATGCGTGATGCGCAGAGGCATATGTGCATTCTGGCATCAAGAGTAAATGTGATGTACATATCTGCCAGACGAAGACACGACAGTGGTCAGGTGAGGCAGATTCCAGACGGCATATGGAAGTATTGCCGTATAAAGGGGCGGTCCATTGGACCTGGTGGCCATGGCAACAGCTGAAAAATCCACCTTTTGTTACCCCGAGTCACATATTGGCAGAAAAGGACACAGTCTTTTCAGTCTCAGTCCTTTCGTCCCCATACGGGCAGGCGGGCAAAGGCCAGTCATATCTGCCCAGGGGTAGAGGAAAGGGAAGAAGACTGCAGCAAGCAGCTCATTCCCAGGAACAGAAGCTCCTCACGGCTTCTGCCAAGTCCGCAGCATAACGCTGGGGCCGTACAAGCGGACTCAGGTGCGGTAGGGGGTCATCTCAAGAGTTTCAGCAACACTCGCAAGGGAACTCCGGGATCCTACATGTAATATCCCAGGTGTACATGGGAAATTCGAGACGTCTCCCCCTCACACAATTCACAGGCTGTATTCCCAGCAGGTGATAATCAAAGTACCCTTCTTACAACAAGGAAGGGGGTAGTATTCCACACTATATTGTGGTACTGAAGCCAACCGGCTCGGTGAGATCTGAAATATTTGAACACTTACATACAAGCGTTCAAATCAAGATGGAGTCACTCGGAGCAGTGATAGCGAACCAGGAAGAAGGGGACGATATGGTGTCACTGGATATCAGGGACGCTTACCTACAGGTCCAAATTTGCCCTTCTCACCAAGGGTACTTCAGGTTCCTGGTACAGAACTGTCACTATCAGTTCAGACGCTGCCGTTTGGATTGTCCACGGCGCCCCGGGTCTTTACCAAGGTAATGGCCGGAATGATGATTTTTCTTAAAAGAAACATGGACGCTTTCCTGATAAGGGCAAGGTCCAGAGAACAGTTGGAGGTCGGAGTAGCACTATCTTAAGTAGTTCTACGACAGCACGAGTGGATTCTAAATATTCCAAAATCGCAGCTTTTCCCGACGACACGTCTACTGTTCCTAGGGATGATTCTGGACACAGTCCAGAAAAACGTGTTTCTCCCAGTGGAGAAAGCCAGGGAGTTATCCGAGCTATTCGGGATCCTCCTAAAACCAGGAAAAGTGTCAGTGCATCATTGCACAAGAGTCCTGGTAAAAATGGTAGCTTATTACGAAGCAATTCCATTCGGCAGATTTCCAGCAAGAACTCTTCAGTGGGATCTGCTGGACAAATGGTCCGGATCGCATCCTCAGATGCATCAGTGGATAACCCTATATCCAAGGACAAGGGTGTCTCTCCTGTGGTGATTACAGAGTGCTCATCTTCTAGAGGGCCGCAGATTCGGCATTCAAGATTGGATGCCGGTGACCACGGAGGCCAGCCTGAGAGGCTGGGGAACAGTCACACAGGAAAAAAAAAAAAAATTTCCAGGGAAGTGTGATTAAGTCTGGAGAATTCTCTCCGCATAAATAAGCTTAGAGCAAATTTATAATGCTCTAAACTTAGCTAGACCTCTGCTTCAAGGTCAGCCGGTATTGATCCAGTGGGATAACATCACGGCAGTCGCCCACGTAAACAGAAAGGGCGGCACAAGAAGCAGGAGGGCAGTGACAAAACTGCAAGGATTTTTCGCTAGGCGGAAAATCATGTGATAGTACTGTCAGCAGTGTTCTTTCCGGGAGTGGACGACTGGGAAGCAGACTTCCTCAGCAGGCATGACCTCCACCCGGGAGAGTGGAAACTTCATAGGGAAGTTTTTCAACATGATTGTGGACCGTTGGCAAAGACCAAAGGTGGACATGATGGCGTCCCGCCCGAACAAAAAACGGGACAGGTATTCCGCCAGGTCATGAGACCTTCAGGCGATAGCTGTGGATGTTCTGGTAACACCGTGGGTGTACCAGTCAGTGTATGTGTTCCCTCCTCTGTTTCTCATAAACAAGGTATTGAGAATTATAAGACATAGAGGAGTATGAACTATACTAGTGGCTCCGGATTGGCCAAGAGGGACTTGGTACCCGGAACTTCAAGAAATGCTCACAGAGGACTAAGGGCCTGGGGAGCTAAGAAGGGACTTGCTTCAGCAAGTACCATGTCTATTCCAAGACTTACCGCGGCTGCGTTTGACGGCATGGCGGTTGAATGCCGGATCCTGAAGGGAAAAGGCATTCCATAAGAGGTCATACCTACCCTGGTCAAAGCCAGGAAGGAGGTGACCGCACAACGTCATCACCACATGTGGTGAAAATATGTTGCGTGGGTGAGGCCAGGAAGGCTCCACGACGGAAATTCAACTAGGTCGATTTCTACACTTCCTGAAAACAGGAGTGTTTTGGGCCTCAAATTGGGGTTCATTAACATTTAAATTTCGGCCCTGTAGATTTTCTTCCAGAAAGAATTGACTTCAGTTCCTGAAGTCCAGTTTGTAAAGGGTGTATTGCATATACAGCTTTTTTGTGCCTCTAGGGGCACCGTGAGATCTCAACATAGTGTTGGGATTCCTTAAAATCATATTGGTTTGAACCGCTCAAATCTGTGGATTTGAAATATCTCACAGGGAAAGTGACCATGCTGTTGACCAATATCTCACATGGGAAGTGACCATGTTGTTAGCCCTGGCCTCGGCCAGGTGATTGTCAGAATGGGCGGCTTTGTCTTACAAAAGCCCATATTAAAAATTTCCATTTGAACAGGGCAGAACTGGGACTCGTCTCCAGTTTCTTCCTAAAGGGGTGTCAGCGTTTTCACCAGAAACAACCTGTTGTGGTGCCTGCGGCTACTAGGGACTTGGAGGACTCCAAGTTACTAGACGTTGTCAGGGCCCTAAAAATATATATATATATATATATATATATATATATATATATATATATAGTTAGGACGGCTGGAGTCAGAAAGTCTGACTTGCTGTTTATATTGTATGCACCCAACAAGCTGGGTGCTCCTGCTTCTAAGCAGTCTATTGCACGCTGGATTTGTAGTACAATTCAGTTTGCACATTCTGTGGCAGGCCTGCCACAGCCGAAATATGTAGATGCCCATTCCACAAGGAAGGTGGGCTCATCCTGGGCGGCTGCCCGAGGAGTCTCGGCATTACAACTTTGCCGAGCAGCTACGTGGTCAGGGGAGAACACGTTTGTAAAATTTTACAAATTTTGATACTCTGGCTAAGGAGGACCTGGAGTTCTCTCATTCGGTGCTGCAGAGTCATCCGCACTCTCCCGCCCGTTTGGGAGCTTTGGTATAATCCCCATGGTCCTGACGGAGTCCCCAGCATCCACTAGGACGTTAGAGAAAATAAGAATTTACTTACCGATAATTCTATTTCTCGTAGTCCGTAGTGGATGCTGGACGCCCATCCCAAGTGCGGATTGTCTGCAATGCTTGTACATAATTATTGTTACAAAAATCGGGTTATTATTGTTGTGAGCCATCTTTTCAGAGGCTACTTCGTTTTGTTATCATACTGTTAACTGGGTTCAGATCACAAGTTGTACGGTGTGATTGGTGTGGCTGGTATGAGTCTTACCCGGGATTCAAGATCCTTCCTTATTGTGTACGCTCGTCCGGGCACAGTACCTAACTGAGGCTTGGAGGGGGGTCATAGGGGGAGGAGCCAGTACACACCATGTGACCTAAAAGCTTTTTTAGATGTGCCCTGTCTCCTGCGGAGCCCACTATTCCCCATGGTCCTGACGGAGTCCCCAGCATCCACTACGGACTACGAGAAATAGAATTATCGGTAAGTAAATTCTTATTTTCCTTCTGATGAAAAATCAGAGGACAATTCCCATCTGACACATTTATGAAATTGCCTCTGACAGAGATCTTCCCATACAATGACAACCGGGCTTCATATAAAAAAAAAACCTGTGAGCCTTATTCAGCTTCAGTTGCAATTTAGCTAAATCGCAAATCGGACGATTATCTGACTGCGCATTCGCTGCGTACGCATCCATCAGAGCTGCAATGCGATTGCAGGCCCAGCAATGTGTGACCGCATAGCGATTGCAAGGAAGTGTCCATTTGTGGGTGGCTACATGGCGTTTGTAGGGAGTGACTGGAAAAATGCAGGTGGATAATGGCCATTTTCGGGGCGTCTATCTGACATCAGTTGCGACTGCATTCTCATAATTCTGAGTACCCTTGGTCAACCGTAACGGTCAATAGTACTCGGGTTCTGCGTATGCATCGTAATTAGGTGACTGCATACAAAATTTTAGAGTTTGCATCGGTGCGTGTCTTTACTTTTCTTGGTGGCTCTTCATATGTGATTTTTTTTGCAGAAGCAGAATTGAGAAAATCACAATTTCTGTCTCAATAGCAATTCAGGCTGACGAAGGACCTTTGCTGGGTGTTTTCAATCTCCATATGTACTTGCAGAATTGTGTTAGTACAGTCTTTAGGTTCAAACTGGTAATGAAAGAAGAACGTGAACAACATAAAAATAGTGGATTTGCTTGACGTATTTTCAGTAAAAGACTTATCTATTCCCCACTTCCTCAGGGACTTTAAACCGGGTTTCAGATATGATAAGGTGTAGATTTGCCTCCTTTACTGCCTCTTATTCTGCCAAAAACCATATCCTAGTCTTCATGCTATTCGTCAACAGGCAACTGACATTTGCATCCACTTTTCCAAACATGTTACTAATATATCTACTATATAAAAGTGAAAATTTGTCCTTCTATACAAATCCACCGTTTACAAGCTATGATCGTGAAATTTTACATACGAGCGTATTAAAACACGGCGGAGGCAACCATTAGAAATCCCTATCACCCCTAACACCCCTAGGGGGAAGACAGCAGCACAGAGTTTATCAGCAGACAGCATAACTCCGGAATAGCTGGAGCAATGTACTCAAAAATTGGTACACATATGCCTTACAATCTGGGAACAAATACTGTGGGGGGAAAAACACCCCTAGCACCCCTAGGGATGAGGCAGCAGCACTGAGTATTTCAGCAGACATCATAACTCTGCAATGCCTGCAGCAATTTACAACAAACTTAGTACACATATGACTTACACTCTGGAAACAAACACTGTGAGGTCAGACACCCCTAGTACCCCTAGGGGTGGGACAGCAGCACAGAGTATGTCAGCAGACAGCATAATCTTGGAAGGCCTGGAGCCATTTACACCAAACTTGGTACACATCTGACTTACAATCTGGGAACAAACTCTGTGAGGGATAAACACCCCTAGCACCAGGACAGCAGCACAGAGTATTTCAGAAGACAGCATACCTCCCGCATGCCTGGACCAATTTACAACAAACTTGCTACACATATGACTTACAAGCTGGGAATAAACACTGTGCGGGTAAGACACCTCTAGCACCCCTAGGGGTGAGGCAGCAGCACTGAGTATTTCAGCAGACAGCATAACTCTGGAATGCCTGGAGCAATTTACACCAAATTTGCTACACATATGACTTACACTCTAGGAACAAACACTGTGGGGGGAACACTCCATTAGCACCCCTAGGGGTGGGCCAGCAGCACAGACTATATGAGGACATGCATGATATGTCAGTGATGACAGGACTGCATGTGACAGGGCCAGTGACATGATGTGAGGAGGGGAATGCAGGTAGCACAAAACCCACACACTGACAGTTATATAGTGGAAGTAGCACGGTCCCCCAGCAGCACAGAGTATATCAGGAGATACATAATGTGCTACGCTATATAAGAAACTGTAAATAAATCGATAATTTCACAGGGGCACTGACATGATGTGAGGAGGGGAATGGAGGCAGCAGGAAGCCACAGACTGAGAGTTGTATAGTGGGAAGAGCAGGGTCCCTTGGGGGACCAAAAAGGGGTCCAAAGTGTGTCAGGGAAGAAAGATATGCCTATATATTAGATCTCCAACCAACGTAAATTAACAAACAACTATCATTCTAATTTACCATCCTCATCCCGTAGTGAAGCACGGGTATTCAGCTATCTACAATGTTATTTATATGGTGTGTTTAATATTTACATTTATTTTTGCTAACAGACATTCTTAAAATCCCGGGCGACGCCGGGTACTCCAGCTAGTTTCTAATATTTAAGAATTTTGTATTGTACGGCTGCAGTGCCAGCTTCTGCACTATGGGCCTCATTCAGAGATGGACACAGATTTTGTTTCCGCAGCAAGATCTGCGTCCATCTACCCTGTGCTGGGGACCGCCCAGAACAGGGCAAGGCCACCCAGCATGTGACGCGCCACCCCACTGTGCGTCGTCTGCAATTTCAAAATGGTCCAGCCACACCCACAAAACACCCCCCCCCCCTCCTCCTGAATGCAGCCGCTGCGTACAGATGCGTGGCTATGTTCAGGTCTGAATAATACCCTATGGCAGGAGTGCCGCATGCATTGTTACAGTGCAGCACCCGGCTCCTGTCACTGAGCAAGCAGGTGACACGCGGGGGCGGCTTACACCCCCCCCCCCCCCCACACACACACACACACACACTCTTGTGACGCCACTGCATGGGTTTACTTAGAAGTATAAGCTTTGCAGTCATATTTTTAGGTTTCATTAAATAATAAAATAATATTATCTCCTAGTGTAGACAGTAATCCAGTGGGCAACCTTCAGGCTCTGGGGCAGCACTGGGGGTCAGTGGAGCAGGCAGGTGAAGGGTATAATTCTGCCTGCCCAGTATAAACATGGTCGAGTCACATTATTATGACCACCTCTTACATTTGACTTTGGCAGCGTGTAGCCCTTGAAGTACGCCACGTGTTGTGCGCTGGCTTGGTGGGTATATAAGGTGTGCGATAGGCCATCTGCACACAAATCACTCGTTGCTGTCATGGGTAAAAGGGGTGATTTATCCGAGTTGCAAAAAGGGATGATTACTGGCTTTCGGGCCAAGGGTGGCAGTATTTTGAAAGAGTGCAGTTTGTAAACTGTTCCCATGCTGTTGTGGTTCAGGTGTATCGTAACCGGACAAATGACATCATTGCGAATAACTGACGTGGAAACTGTGGAGCACCACGTGCCATTGATGTGTGGTGAACGTCTGCTACGAAGGTGCGTGAGGGCTACCAACACTACAGTGGAGCAGCTCACCCTCAAAATGTACCTAGAGGCTGCCAGACGTGTCTAAAACGACAGTTCAGTCCGTCTAGCTGCTCTCCATGCTGCACATGGCAGTTAGTCTGGGTGGTCTTCAGGTTGCCGACTGTCGGGATCCCGGCGCACAGTATACTGGTGCCGGCATACCGACAGATTTTCTCCCTCGTGGGGGTCCACAACCCCCCTGGAGGGAGAATAAATAGCGTAGCGTGCCACCGTGCACGCAGCGTGGCGAGCGCAGCGAGCCCGCAAGGGGCTCATTTGCGCTCGCCACGCTGTCGATGTGGTCGGTATGCTGGTCGCCGGGAGCCCGGACACCGGCATACCATACTACACCCGTTAGTCTGGCTATTAGCTGGTGGAAGTGTCGGATTTAAAGGGGGGTGGAAAGGGCGATCGCACCCCCCTCCGAAACCTGCCCCTACATTTGAGAAGCTGGCACCAGATCCACTCCTGTACTACCGCTGTGGCGCGGCCACGATTATGAGAATCTGACTGTCTCTGTCACTGTGGCAGCTGCCGGCTGGGCAGCAGCAGCAGCACTGACTGAGAATGTGAGACCACCCGCCACCGCCATGCCTGAGATGAATGCTGATCCTGCGGGGCTCTGTACCCCCGGAGCAGCAGCTGCAGAGTCTGCAGGACTTGGGAAAGCACTGGATCAGCAGCAGATAGACCGCTGTGAGCTCCGGGGTGAGGAGGGGGGATGTGGGCGTCCTGTTTCTTCCACCCTCCCCCAGTCTACTCACCTGGTGAGATGCAAAGGTCCAGCTTCATGCGCGGCCCCCGGACATGGCGGCTGTCCCGATATACAGTGGTCATTATACACCGGGGAAAGCCCTGATCAGCAGACACTAGACTTATTGCAGAGAGCTGGGGGTCTGTCAGCCGGAGGGGACTCTGACCTAATGCTTCCCTAATAAGAGTGGTTTCCCCTCTCTCTGTATTTGGGGAAGCTGGGACTGCAGCACTATGCAAACTTTTATTCTCACCCTTGTTAGTCCCCCTCCCCCTAGCTTATATGTGTCTCTATCACACTCTCCCTCCCCTGGATTCTCCCACACACATCCTCAGGTGGTGCTAGTAACACCCACAGATCCGACTCATTACCTCCTCAAAGGTAATGACCTATCTGCATAAGCAGATCATTAATAGTTATATACGTATGTCATGACACTGAGGAAGCCGCCGATGCTTGCGAGTAGGCGGGGAAACGCGTCTGTCAGCACCTCCGGTTACATACTACAGCGGACAATTTTTATCAGCCGGCCAGCTGAGCCCTATTCCCATAGCAGGGGGATGCCTCTTTAATCACCTGCCCACGGACTCCGGATAAGGCCGAGGGTGCTTGCACCGGCCGGGAGGAAAAAGTCACCACACCGTGGAAAAAGCAGATACTTGTTCTACTCCGTTAAAAGGCTACCCGTGAAAGACCAGCCAGGAGGACCGTCGCATGCATTGTGACTGAACAGAGGCTTTTGTACAGTACACAAATCTATTATACATCACTGCGGGACAGTGACTATCTTTTACAATCAACTTTTGCATGAACTGCTTTAAATATCACTAACAAGCTGATAGTAAGACTGCTCAACTCATTGCTACTAACACGTGTTCTATTAACCATATTAATGGACATATGGACATAAGTACTATACAACATTGCTACAAAGGTACATGGGCCCTCATTCCGAGTTGTTCGCTCGGTATTTTTCATCGCATCGCAGTGAAAATCCGCTTAGTACGCATGCGCAAAGTTCGCACTGCGACTGCGCCAAGTAACTTTACTATGAAGAAAGTATTTTTACTCACGGCTTTTTCTTCGCTCCGGCGATCGTAATGTGATTGACAGGAAATGGGTGTTACTGGGCGGAAACACGGCGTTTCAGGGGCGTGTGGCTGAAAACGCTACCGTTTCCGGAAAAAACGCAGGAGTGGCCGGAGAAACGGTGGGAGTGCCTGGGCGAACGCTGGGTGTGTTTGTGACGTCAACCAGGAACGACAAGCACTGAACTGATCGCACAGGCAGAGTAAGTCTGGAGCTACTCTGAAACTGCTAAGTAGTTAGTAATCGCAATATTGCGAATACATCGGTCGCAATTTTAAGAAGCTAAGATTCACTCCCAGTAGGCGGCGGCTTAGCGTGTGTAACTCTGCTAAATTCGCCTTGCGACCGATCAACTCGGAATGAGGGCCATGGTCCACTGTGAACTTGGGTAATTTATTTACAATGTATCTGAATATAAGAGTTATATAGTTTGTTACATGTTTTGCACATAATATCTGTCTCACTAGAGAGATATTATAAGCCAGAGTTGCTGTGGTTATAACCCAAATGTGCATATGAAACTAATCATTTAGAGCATATTGATTTTATTGTGATATTTTATTGATTTTGTGTATTGCCGGCCGGCACTATAAATATATAATGTGCGTTTAGGAAATATTAATATTTAAGGAAAAATAAAATCCACATTAGATGTGAATAGCGCTCTCTCGTTTGGTTTTTCCTTTTCTTTTTATATACGTATGTGTTCTAAATTATGCAGGTGTCTTAGAGGCAAGCAGTGTGTCGCTGTCTTCTCTGTGCCCGGCCCGCCTCTCCTGGCCGTGTCCGTTCCTGCTCAGTGTCCTTATGCCCTCTGCACAATGGCAGAGAATCTGGCATGTACAGTAGGCATTTCAGGACGCTGAGCGTCAGGGCGTAATTTTTTTACAGCAGCGGAAGTGGAGTTCCTGCAGGTAGCCTGTTCTGTTGTTTCTGGATGTCCGTGACCGTCCTTACCTCCTGAGTCTGACTGTCCTGCCCTGCCCTGCTGCTTGTGTGTCCTGACCTGAAGCAGCAGCTGCCCAACCGCTGAGCCTTGAGTGAGCCTGAGCGGCCCTGGTGTGCGGAGTATGTGGACTGCGGAGGCTGTGAGTGTCTGAGTGACTGACTACTGTGTGTTATAACATACTTTCTCTTACGTCCTTGGGGATACTGAGATTCCATTTAGTACCATGGGGTATAGACGGGTCCACTAGGAGCCTTGGGCACTTTAAGAATTTGATAGTGTGGGCTGGCTCCTCCCTCTATGCCTCTCCTACCAGACTCAGTTTAGAAAATGTGCCCAGAGGAGACGGTCACGTCGCTGGAAGCTCCTGAAGACTTTTCTGCATTTATTTTATCTGTTTGTTTTTTTTCAGGCAGGACTGGATGGCACCAGCCTGCCTGCTTCAGAGCCAGAAGATAGAAGAGTGGTGAGTACTAAGCCGGCTTCCCAGTTAGCGGGTCACCGGCCATTATGGCGGCATGAGGGTACGGAGACGCATAGGGCGGCTGGGTCTCCAGACTCAGTACACAGTGCAGACGCACAGCTTCTTAGGGAGCGAACCGAGTCTCAGCACACTATATGTGTACACAGTACCCAGACTGGCATTACAGACTCCATTTTAGGCACAAAATTACCTCAGCCAGTATAAAAAAAGTGCGGGAATACCGCGCGCCATTGAATGGGTGGGGCTTCACTATGAGCGGATCCAGCGGCTCACCAGCGCCATTTTCCCTCTGCAATGGACACAGATGCTGACTGACAGGGATGCGCAGCTCTTCCGGAGAGACTCCAGATTACCTCAGCGGTACCAGGGGTTCATAGCAGGGGGGAGCGCTTACTAGTGTACTAAGTCCCCAATCTGGGTACTTGGTCTGCGACCCAGCTAAGCTCGTCATTAGCAGTAAGGGCATTGTGTGCTGGCTCCATACTATCTCTGTGTCTCCCTAGAAGGGCTCTTTGCGGGTTAATTGTGCATTTAACCTGTTCCTATGTGTGTGTGCTGTCACTGTCACAGTATGTCAGACAAAGAGTGTGTTTCATGTAAGGCACAATGTTTCTCTTCTCTAGGGGGTTCACTGCAGTGTACTCAGTGCAGTGTACCTTCCCAGGCTAGCGGGGCAGAGCCAGCTTGGCTGGACTCCATTAGGGGAATGATTTCCAATATTTCTACTAAATTGTCCCGCAATGAGAAAGAGATGCAATACTTAAGACAATCAATGACTTAGTTTATGAAAAGAGACTCAGTACCCAAACCAGCGTCTCAGTCCCCTACCATTTGTCCGCAAAAACGTCCCTTGGCCCAAATCCTGAAGTCTGACTCTGATGATGAGGGTGTACAAACAAATACCTATAGAAGGCAAAAAGGACTCTCCTATAATGGGGCACTCTCACATGCACACAATTGATACCAACATTGAATCTAATTAATTATAAAAATTAACTTTTATTACATTTGAAACTAAAAAGGGTTGGAGAATAAAAACTCCTTACTAAAAGGCGAAATATGACACACAAAACATATAGCAAACATATTAAAAAGGTACAGGCATAGTGATTGTTCCTTAGGGCCTAAGCCCGTGTCACAGGTGTAGTATTTGTAGCTGTAAGTCAGGATAGATAAAAGGCAAGGCCTTGCGGCGTATTTCGTGGTTCTGCTGCCCGGTATGTGCTAATGCATTATATACGGGGTGAGAGACCCTTACTCACGCCAACTTTTAGAATTGCAGATAGTACCAGAGTATCTTGTGGTGTGTCTCATTCACTTCT
Organism: Pseudophryne corroboree; assembly: GCF_028390025.1. Classification (NCBI taxonomy): domain Eukaryota; kingdom Metazoa; phylum Chordata; class Amphibia; order Anura; family Myobatrachidae; genus Pseudophryne; species Pseudophryne corroboree. The sequence goes on from NC_086449.1 coordinate 97,884,926, forward strand.
ACTTTTGGCTGATGACACTAAGATCAGCGCAGCCAATGAGAGAGTTACTGAGATTCCACAACTCTGGGATTTGAAGGAAGAGAACCAGATTACTAGTGGAGGGTTGCATAAGAGGTTAATGAAGTGATATCGGTGCTCATAACCCATATATAAATAAATTGAAGAGAGACATAATTTAAACAAAGAATTACTTTAAATATAGCAGGGCTAATAGTCCTCTCTTTCACACACCATTGTAACTATACAAACGCCATTTGAACATAATCTCTGGATATCAAGGATGCGTACCTTCACATTCCGATCTGGCCACCTCATCAGACTTATCGATGGTTTGCACTGCAGGACTATCACTACCAGTTCCAGGCCCTGCCATTTGGTCTCTACGGCACCGAGACTGTTCACCAAGGTGATGGCAGAGATGATGTTTCTACTCCGCAAACAGGGAGTGAACATAATTCCATACCTGGACGATCTTCTGATAAAGGCACCGTCCAGGAAGGGGTTGTTGGACAGCATTGGTCTCTCAACCAGACTATTCCTGGATCACGGGTGGATTCTGAACTTACCAAAATCTTACCTGGAACCGATGCAGAGGCTTAATTTCCTGGGAATGATACTGGACACAGAGTGTCAGAGAGTGTTCCTTGGAGAAGCCTATGGTAATCCAGTCGATGGTTTGGGCTGTCCTCAAGCCAACCCCGGATCTCTGTGCATCTGTGCATTCGCCTTCTGGGGAAAATGGTGGCCTCTTACGAGGTGCTTCAGTACGGAAGGTTTCATGCGAGGCCCTTGCAGCTGAATCTGTTGGACAAATGGTCCGGATCGCATCTTCACATGCGCCAAAGGATCTATCTGTCGCCAAGAGCCAGGATCTCCCTTCTGTGGTAGCTACAGACTTCTCACCTTGTTGAGGGTCATAGGTTTGGGATTCAGAATTGGATTCTGCTAACCACAGACGTAAGCCTCAGAGGTTGGGGAGCAGTCACCCAGGGGGTGCAGTTTCAAGGAAGATGGTCAAGTCAGTAAGTCGTCCTTCCAATAAACATCTTTGAACTCAGGGCAATCTACAACGCTCTTCTACAGGCCTCATCTCTACTTAGGAATCAGGCCATTCAAGTCCAGTCAGACAGTGTAACGGCGGTAACGTACATAAACTGACAGGGCAGAACGAAAAGCAGAGCAGCAACGTCAGAGGTGTCAAGAATTCTCCTCTGGGTAGTGTTGTCGGCGGTCTTCATTCCGGGAGTAGACAACTGGTAAGCAGACTTCCTCAGCAGACACGACCGGCACTTGGGGGAGTGGGGCCTCCACCCGGAGGTGTTCCGGTGGTTGATACATCGGTGGGCATATCCACAAATCGACATGATGGCCTCTCGACTCAACAAGAAACTCAAGCGGTATTGTTCCAGGTCGAGAGACCCACAAGCAGTGGCGGTAGACGCTCTGACAACTCCGTGGGTCTACCAGCTGGTGTACATGTTTCCTCCACTTCCTCTAATCCCAAGAATTCTAAAGAGAATAAAAAGGGAAAAGGTTCAAGCAATCCTCATTGCTCCGGACTGGCCTCGAATGGCCTAGTATGCAAATCTTCTCGAGATGCTGATTGAAGACCCATGGCCACTACCTCTTCTTGAGGCTCTTCTGCAACAGGGCCCGTTTGTCCATCACGACTTACCGCGGCTTCGTTTAGCGGCATGGAAGTTGAATGGCTGATTCTAGCCAGGAAAGGGTTTCCTGAAAAGGTTATCCCGACTATGATCCAAGTCAGGAAGGGGGTAATGTGTAAATATTACCACCGTATATGGAAGACGTATGTCTCTTGGTGTGAGAGCAGACAATATTCTGCGGTGGAATTTCATCTGGGACGTCTCCTGCTTTTTCTGCAGTTGGGAGTGGATGTGGGCCTACGCCTAGGCTCCATTAAAGTCCAGATTTCGGCCTTGTCGATTTACTTCAGAAGCAATTGGCTTCTCTCCGAGGGGCAGACATTCTTGAAAGGTGTTCTGCACATCTAGCCTTCCTTTGTGCCTCCCACGGCACCTTGGGATCTCAATTTGGTGCTGCAGTTCCTCCAATCGGACTGGTTTGAACCGTTACAGGAGGTTGACGTAAAGTTCCTTACGTGGAAGACCGTCACATTGTTGGCCTTGGCTTCAGCAAGACGTGTGTCGGAGCTAGGGGCGTTGTCTCACAAGAGCCCCTACTTTATTTTCCAATGGGACAGAGCTGAACTCAGAACTCGTCAGCAATTTCTTCCTAAGGTGGTGTCCGCGTTTCACATCGACCAACCTATTGTGGTTCCGGCTGTTACGGACACCTCTGCTACTTCAAAGTCTTTGGATGTGGTAAGGGCTTTGAAGGTGTACGTAAAGAGGACAGCTCGTCACAGGAAATCCAACTTGCTGTTCGTTCTCTATGATCCCAATAAAATTGGGTGTCCTGCTTCAAAGCAGTCTATTGCATGCTGGATCAGGCTCACTATCCAGCATGCTTATTCCACGGCAGGATTGCCGCTTCCAAAATCTGTACAGGCCCACTCTACTAGGTCGGTGGGTTCTTCCTGGGCGGCTGCCTGCGGTGTCTCGGCTTGGTCAGGTTCAAACACGTTTACTAAGTTTTACAAGTTCGATACTTTGGCCTCTGAGGACTTTCAGTTTGGTCAATCAGTTCTGCAGGAACCTCACTCTCCTACCCGGTTTGGGCGCCTTGGCTATTCCCCATGGTACTAAATGGAATCCCAGTATCCCCAAGGATGTAAGAGAAAATAGGATTTTAATTACCTACTGGTAAATCCTTTTCTCGTAGTCTGTAGGGGAACTGGACGCATGCCCGGTGCTTCGTTCTTCCTGCACTGTTACTTAGTTAAGTATTCTGGTTGGTTCAGCAGTTGCTGTTCCTGCACTGTTACTTGGTTAAGTATTCTGGTTGGTTCAGCTGTTGCTGTTCATGTTTCAAGTTTGGTTAGCATGGCTTTCCTATTGTTCTGTGTGTGCTGGTTCGTAATCTCATCACTTTCCTTATCTATCCTTCTCTCAAAGTATGCCCGTCTCCTCGGGCACAGTTTCCTAGACTGAGTCTGGTAGGAGGGGCATAGAGGGAGGAGCCAGCGCACACTATCAAATTCTTAAAGTGCCCAAGGGTCCTAGTGGACCCGTCTATACCCCATGGTACTAAATTAAATCCCAGTGTCCCCTATGGACTATGAGAAAAGGATTTACCGGTAGGTAATTAAAATTTTACTTTGGTGTATTATATTACCATTGATCTATTTATTGTTAATGAATATTGTATTTGTTTTTGTCTTCTTCAATTTTGAAATAGGAGGAGCATAACTAAGTGGGAGGAGCTATGAGAAGAGGGGAGTGGTTAGGATTCTTAAATCGTCCCCATAAAAGTGAAGTCTAGATACGCCAGTTTCTGGTGGTCATCATAACGTGAGTCGACCATGTATGAGACACTGTACTAGTGTAGCCAGCCCACTGCAGCAGGTGGTATTAACTCTGGACTGACTCATCATTCTCACTAGACCATCTGGGTTGCGCATGATGTCATCATGCTGCTGTATCGCAAATACTCAGGCATGATGCAGGTTTCACTCTGTATCTATGGAGGAGGGTAACGGGGATTAAAGTGTTACAACAAGTCACTCATTATTATTCCCTGCCACTGGTACTGCCTCACCGGTTGCCAGGACCACTCATAATATAATTCATTTATAAAGTATGCCAACAATGGCCACCACAGAGTGTTTGGTGCCCTTAGAATCTCAGGGACTTGTACAGGTACCTTCCTAATAACCCCCTGTCACCGGGCCTGATTGTTAGACTTTGGACCTAATTCAGCATGGATAAATAGTCATAGAAATTACAAATTGAGCGATTATCAAATGACTGTGCACGCATAGCATTCGCATTGCGCATGCATGAGGGCCAGTAGTCACAGAAATTGCGTAGATCATAATCGCAATGTAGCCGCTGTTTGACTGACAGAAACCCGGCGTTTCTGGGCGGAAATCCGACGTTTTCTAGGTGTGTCAGAAAACCCACAGGTGTGCCCATGCATTTTTGGGGAGGGTCTCTGACGTCAGCGCAGACCAGTTCCAGGCTGTCTCAGTTGCAGATTAGTGAAATCCTCAGACCTACCTACATTTGCTCTGATGGCAAAAAATCTTCGATTTTCTGGGAATTACGTATGCATCTGCGAATAGATAGCGAACTGCGATGCATTTTTATTTTGGATGTTTTCAATAAGCTTAATTGGGCCATAATTACATGTTGTCTTTGGGGTTAAAAAATAAATAAATAAATGGCCCCAAATTACCACAAAATCAACTTTTTCATTAGATCATGTACCCAAAATTTAATTAAAGAGTTTGTTTCAGCCAAAAATAATTGCTTTGGATTTATTTTTTTTACTTTAAAATGGCCACAAATTACCATGAAAACACCTTTTATGCTAATTTTTCGTTTAATTCCATTGTAATGAAATTAAATTTGTAAGCTTTTTACACCTTTAAAAAAAATTCAAAATAAAATCACATATCAGCCATTTGTTTTTAAAAGTATCCAGTACAGGGTGTTTTTAAAAAGAAAAGTTACTGAAATTTTTTCCGTCCTCACACATTGCTCGTGGTGCTATGGGGTCTGCCGGAACGTCATTTATTATGATTAGCCACAGACCCTGTTTGTTGGAACATTTCAACCCAAGACAGGGTAGTTTTGTTTGGGGGTGCAGGTCTCTGGAAATTGTCCTGGAACCCAGTTGTTATGGATGCCAGGGAAGGCCCGCCAGTCCGTACTGTCCCATAATTTCAGAAATACCCGGGTGACTCCCGGGTAAGTTAGCTCTCTGTCTGGAAGTGTTTTAGTAATAGCCTTTATCATGAGGCCTACTGTGACAAATTACATGGCCCTATGTGGGCACTGCTATCATGTAGTGTTAGGACTGCTGTATCAGAGAAGCCGTGAAGTGGCCAGCAGCTAAACATGTGTTTGCAAACATTTGTGACTAATTCTCTGAATTTTATTACCAGATAGGTTCAGGGATGGTTACAGGTAATTTTCAGTGTGCAGAAGGGAATTTAGGGGTGGGGATTTGCACCCCCCTTCCTCTTTGTCTGTTGTTTGTCTGTGACCCCTCCCCCTTCCAGCACCTAATTACCTCCAGGTATGATTGAGTAGCTTCCAAATTGTTTGTCTGCTTGTGTGCAAGAGGCATTGAATGGGAGCAGCATTTGGAAGGCATGCTGTTCCTTGTAGTGCCAATGGGAGAACCTGGGGGTGACTCCCGGGTAAGTTAGCTCTCTGTCTGGAAGTGTTTTAGTAATAGCCTTTGTCATGAGGCCTACTGTGACAAATTACATGGCCCTATGTGGGCACTGCTATCATGTAGTGTTAGAACTGCTGTATCAGAGAAGCCGTGAAGTGGCCAGCAGCTAAACGTGTTTGCAAACATTTGTGACTAATTCTCTGAATTTTATTACCAGATAGGTTCAGGGATGGTTACAGGTAATTTTCAGTGTGCGGAAGGGAATTTAGGGGTGGGGATTTGCACCCCCCTTCCTCTTTGGCTGTTGTGGGTCTGCCGGAATGTCATTTATTATGATTAGCCACAGACCCTCTTTGCTGGAACATTTCAACCCAAGACAGAGTAGTTTTGTTTGGGGGTGCAGGTCTCTGGAAATTGTCCTGGAACCCAGTTGTTATGGATGCCAGGGAAGGCCCGCCAGTCCGTACTGTTCCATAATTTCAGAAATAATGTTCCACACACCATGCATTTTCCCAGATGGCGTACTGTGGCATACTGCCCGTAACACATAAGTCTGCTGTAACACATAAGATACACATACAAGATTCAGTTACCTTTTTTTGTTTGGAAGTTTTTACATATGTCCTTCATATCTTCAGTTCATCTGAGGGGAACCCTTCATCATACATGATGCTCAGTCATACACGCAGAGTGCGTAGCACAGATACATGTTGAGGAGTTGCATCTTAGATTCCCACAAATTTAGGGTAGATGCCCTGCTTATTAACTTACTTTATTTACTTACAAAGTTACTTTCCCTGCTTTCAGGTTCTAAATGGTATTACTGTTCCAGTACAAACACAGAGGCCATAGACAAGTTGTTTATGTGCAATAACAACTTTCTGCACATAGCATAATAGCAGTGGCGTGCGGTGAGGTCAGTGGCTGGTGAGGCACTACAGCCATAATGTCCACCGAATCCTGCCGATGACCCCTACCGCCGCCGAGCCAATGCCCGCTACTGCCCCTGAGCCAAAGCCCGCTGCCACCGCCAATGGCTTACAAACTCAGCCACTATCAACTGACCCAGCCCTCTGCCACTAATTTGCATCTCAGTCTGATGCCTGCCTGCTCATCATACTTGTGATATATTGTACATTTTTATAGAAAAAAAAATAGTGTTTAGGACTGGTAAGGGAGTGGGAGGAGTGCATGAATGCAATTTTTTTGACCAGGGCTTCCATTAACTTAATGGAAAAGGGTCTGAATGGGTTAAAATGGGTCCCCCTTCCTAAGTATAACCAGCCTCGGGCTCTTTGAGCCGGTCCTGGTTGTTTAAATACTGGGGGGGAAATTGGACAGGGGTTCCCCGTATTTAGACAATCAGCACCGGGCTCTTAGTCCGGTCCTGGTTCCAAAAATATGGGGGACAAAAGATGTATGGGTCCCCCATATTTTTAAAACCAGCACCAGGCTCCACTAGCCAGGGAGATAATTCCAAAGCCGGGAGACACTTTTATATTGGTCCCTGCAGCCGTGGCATTACCCCCCCAACTAGTCACCCCTGGCTGGGGTTCTCTGGAGGAGTGGGGACCCCTTAAATCAAGGGGTCCCCCCCTACAGGCACCCAAGGGCCAGGGGTGAAGCCTGAGGCTGTCCCCAGCACCCCTGGGCGGTGGGTGCCGGGCTGATAGCCATAAGTGTGTAAAATAAGAATATTGTTTTTTGTTGTGGAACTACAAGGGCCAGCAAGCCTCCCCTACTTGCTGGTACTTGGAGAACCTCAAGTACCAGCATGCGGGGAAATAACGGGCCCGCTGGTACCTGTAGTTCTACAACAAAAAAATATCCAAACACAGAACACATACACCGTGAAAGTAAAATTTTATTAAAACACACTTACACACTCACACATACTTACCTACATCCCATGCCGATCACGTCCACTTGTCCATGTAGAATTCAATAGGGGTACCTGTACAAATGAGAGAGATTACTTACCTACATCCCACGCCGATGACATCCAACCTGCAAAAATTTAAATTATACTTTATACAGGGGGAGGGGGGGATGGAAAGGGGGAGAGGAGAGAGAGAGAGAGAGAGAGAGAAAACACACAAAGAAACCCACACACTAACCTGCCTATTGTGCTGCAGCTGCTGCCGCCGGGCCGAACGTGAGGGAAGAGAGCTACTGGCTGGGACGGGAGGGGAGAGTGCAGAGTGCTGCTGCCTGGGTCTGGAGGGAAGACGGCTGCTGGCTGCGACGGGAGGACGGAGGAGGAAGGACAGGGGAGAGCCAAACTCACTCCTGCTTCAACCACGCCGCCACTTCCGCCTCCAGCGCCGCTTGTGGGTGATTGGACAGCGGATCCAGCACTGGATCCGCTGTCCAATCACAGGTGCCTCGCTAACATAGGGCTGGTGTCGCTGTCAGCGAGGCACTTGTTTCAGTGCCGCATTCCTCGTCATTTTTAAATGGGTTTTTACAGCCCATTGCTTGGCCCCGCCCCCCGCTCTGTCCCATTATCATTATCTATTGGAGGCACTGCTATCAGTGCCTCCCAAACTCATTTAAATAACTAAAATTATTAAAATTAAATACAGAAGATCAGGGCCAGTGCAAGGTTTCTCAGCACCCTAGGCAAAACTTGAGCAATAATCCTGCCCCCCCCCCCCTCCACACACGCACACACACACACACACACACCCTGCAGCGTGTTGGGAAATGGATCCCAGCGCTTAGGATGCCGGTGGTCAGAAGAATGACAGCAGCATCCTGATGCTCAGAATCCCAACACCTCGTGGGAAAGTAATCTAACCCTCACCCCTCCCCGCAGCCTAACCCTCCCTTCCCACAGTCTAACCTTAACCCCCCTCCCCCTGCAACCTAACCCTCCCCTCCTGCAACCTAACCCTCCCCCTGGTGCCGGAGTATAAGAGACGGAGCGGTCTGGGGGTATAGGACACCCTGCTCCCCAGTCCAGGCCGCCTGTTGCTGTATGAAAAATATAAAAAAAAAATAATTATGTACTAAATGGCAGGGGAGAAGGGGTGCTCGGTGCCTATGCTCTCACCAACTGCAGGCCTCTAGTGATATAGTATGTATGCAGGGAACTTCTGTAACTAACAGTGTGAGGTATAGCAATACAGGTACTGGTTGTTTCCCAATGATCCCTATTGCACACAACCACTCACACTGACAAGCACACACACTGTACTGAGACACACTCACACTGAAACACACACATACTGAGACACACATACACTCATACTGAGGCACACACACTGTCACTTATACTGAGGCACACACACTCATACTGCGGTACACACGCATACTGAGGCACACACACACATACTGAGACAGGGACACACACACACATACTGGGACACACACACACTGACTGACACACACACACACACACACACACACACTGACTGACACACACAGTCACTCATACTGAGACACACACACACAAACACTCATACTGAGGCACACACACTGTCACACACACAGTCACTCATACTGAGGCACACACACTCATACTGAGGCACACACACATACTGAGACAGAGACACACACACATACTGAGACACAGACACATACTGAGGCACACAGACAGTCACTCATACTGAGACACACAGACACTCATACTGAGACACACACACACACACACACACAGTCACTCATACTGAGACACACACACACACACACACACTCAAACTGAGGCACACACACTCATACTGAGGCACACACACACACACACACACACACACACACACACACACTCTGAGGCACACACACGCATATACTACCACATCAGTAGTTACCTCCAGCAGAGACTCACTACAGGAGCCAGTGTTAGCAAGAGTAGGAAGAGCTGCAGACAGGCCGTCGGGAACCTGGCAAAGGTGGGGGCGTGGCCTAATCACGCCGATGTGACCACGACCCTTTTTATATAAACAAAATCTAAACAAAACACACCTTCAAGCAGCAGGCTCCGGAGCCGGCCAGAGGGTACATGGGACCAGCCGAGGAGGAGACCACCTCTCCTCTCCCACTGTATAGCTTCTCCAGAGCTGGTGAATTCCGGAGAAAGAATGGTGGATCCTCAGACACTACGTAGTGTACAGTGGCCTGGAATGGCCAAAAAGAAGCTATCAGTCAGTTTAGCAGCGCTGCCGGACTCCCCGCAGCGCTTGCTACTAGTGTCCATGCCGCCGGGTGCCCTGCTGCTATTACAGCAGTCACATTGGGACTACAGGGCGGCAGGCTAACAGAGAAAATGACCAGGGTCCCTGACAGCCTCAGCGGGCCGCCCACTCAGGTCCTGGTGCCCATAGGCAGCTGCCTAATGGAAGCGTCGGCTCTGCAGAAGATACTTATGATACAGAATATGTGTCAAAAGTATCTTCTTTGTATTATTTTAATAATTTATCACAGGGGAGGCACTGCCTCCCCTGACTGCACGTCCCTGCATAATAGCAACCTTTTCTGCGCATGTCAACACTTAGCTCAGCAATTACTTATTAGTATCAGGGGTACCATGAGGGGGAGGAGTGGGTATTAATAATTATCCGGGCTCAGGCTTGATGCAAGAGCATGTGTCCACTGCCATCCCCTCTTACAGTCAGGATTAATAGCCTCTCTACTCCCCCGTTCAGCGAACAACGACGTTTCGCAGGTCTGCAAATACCTTTTTCGATTTTTCTTCAAGGCATCATGGCCACTCCTCCTGTGTTGAGACCACACCCCTTTAAAGTACCCGCACCTTGGCCCATCTCTCTATAGCAGTGATTACCTTAGGGCAGAGGTTCTCAAACTCGGTCCTCGGGGGCCCACACAGTGCATGTTTTGCAGGTCTCCTCACAGAATCGCAAGTGAAATAATTAGCTCCACCTGTGGACCTTTTAAAATGTGTCAGTGAGTAATTAATACACCTGTGCACCTGCTGGGTTACCTGCAAAACATGCACTGTGTGGGCTCCCGAGGACCGAGTTTGAGAACCTCTGCCTTAGGGGGTGATTAAGAGGTGGCCAATGTTTGCACCGCTGCTCTGTGAGAAAATATATAAGCTGCAGGAGGATAGTGTGATCTTGTGTGAAAAGAAGACCACTTGTGGCTTCTGTGTCCAATTACACAGCATCGGATCACCAGGGCAGCCATTGGTCATCTGATAAGCCTAAGCCTGGCCCAGGATCACTTCTGCCAGGGCTAGAAAATCTGCATGGGTGACGCGCTCCATCCCATAGTTGCCTACCCTCCCGCATCACGCTGGAGTCTCCTGCTGCCCCGCAAACCTTAACCCAAACCCCGGATTCCTCACTGCCCCGCTGGCTATCCAAGCTGCACATGCGCGATGGGTCAGGACCTGCAGCCATGAAGAAGCAGACGAGGAGCGACCACTCCCACTAACCTCCGTGGTCTGCCTAGACAGGAAGTGTGCTTACTTTCACTTCCTGCCGAGGCTGCTGACTGAGCTGAACTGCCAGACAGAGAGCCCGGAGGGAGAAGCAGTAGAAGGTCCTGCCCACTCAGCACCACCACTCACTGACAGCATGGGAGGGACACACGAGGTAAGAGCTGGATGCGGATGGAGGCAGATGGCAGAGACATGTTGAGGAGTGCTGACAACACTGCCCGGGCAGAGATATGGGGGATGATAACACTGCAAAAGGGTGAGGCAGAGGCATGGAGAAGGGGGGAATTATAACAGTACTATGGGGGGGAGGGGGAGGCAGAGGCATGGAGAAGGGAAGGGCTGATAAAACTGCTATGGGGGAGGGGTGAGGAAGAGACATGGAGAGGAGGGATGATAACACTGCAATAGGGGGAGGGGTGAGCCAGAGGCATCAAGAAAGGGGCTGAAAATACTGCTATGGGGGGAAGGGGAGGCAGAGACTTGAAGAGGGGGGCTGATAACGCTGCTATGGGCGGAGGGGTGAGGCAGAGACATGGAGAGGGGGGCTGACAACACTGCTATGGGCGGAGGGGTGAGGCAGAGACATGGAGAGGTTTTCACTCAGTCATCATTATACCCTGCTGCAATGCTAGCTGGATGTTCCTCCTTTCTATCGATCTACGCACACGTATCACCTCACTATACTATGTGATGTCCGTATGCACTATGTAGCCGTGCTGTGTAATGTAGGTACGATGTCGGTGTGTAGCCCTGCCATGTAATGTAGCTGTGATGTCGGTGTGTAGTCAGTATTGCGCTTTGTACGTTGGGTATCATCTGCCACTGCAGGACACACCCCTGAGTGACAATAGATACGCCCTTAGGTGGAGATATACATGCCCCTTTGGCAGAATGTGACACGCCCCCTCAACGGGGCGCCGCGCAGATCTCCCTGAAACCACTTTTGAAAAGTAGGCAAGTATGCTCCATCCCCATGCTTAGGGGCACTGCGAGCTATCTCGCAAGGTGCTTCCTGTGCATGCGCAGTCCACCCACCATAAAAGCTGTAACCATCGGGTTTGCATTCAACTCTGAGTAAGACCCATAGTCAGCAAGTTAACCGAGACAAATGTACTAAGTCTTGAAAAATAATAAAGTGGAGAGAGATAAAGTACCAACCAATCCGCTCCTAACTGCCATATTACAGGCTGTGTGTGAAAAATGACAGGAACTGATTGGCTGGTAGTTTCTCCACTTTATCTAACTCCTAAGCTTAGTATATCTGCCCCTCAAAGTTCTGCAACTGATAAACCGCACGTCCCTGGTATCTTCTTTTCAAAGCCTCAGCAACACTGGTTTTTACCTAAGGCAGAGGTTCCCAAACTGTGTGCCGTGGCTCCCTGGGGTGCCTCGGGACACTTGCAGGGGTGCCCTGGGTTGGTGGTCCAGGACCAATTCAAATTATTCATGGTCAATATAATAGGCAAAACCAGTGCTGGTGGCTGCCAGTCATAAAATATGTGGCCAAACAGAAGCAAATCTTGTCCCTCACCACACAACTGACCCTAAGGATGACATATAAACGTGATCTACTTAATGTAATGTCTCCTACGTCCTAGAGGATGCTTGGGACTCCGTAAGGACCATGGGGATAGACGGCTCCGCAGGAGACATGGGCACTAAAAAAGAACTTTAGGTATGGGTGTGCACTGGCTCCTCCCTCTATGCCCCTCCTCCAAACCTCAGTTTAATACTGTGCCCAGAGGAGACTGGGTGCATTACAGGGAGCTCTCCTGAGTTTCCTGAAAATAAAGTATTTTGTTAGGTTTTTTATTTTCAGGGAGCCTGCTGGCAACAGACTCCCTGTATCGAGGGACTGAGGGGAGAGAAACAGACCTACTTTAATGTTAGGCTCTGTTTCTTAGGCTACTGGACACCCTTAGCTCCAGAGGGAACGGAACGCAGGTCTCACCCTCGCCGTTCGTCCCGGAGCCGTGCCGCCGTCCTCCTCGCAGAGCCGGAAGATAGAAGCCGGGTGAGTATGTGAAGAAAGAAGACTTCAGAGGCGGCAGAAGACTCCAGATCTTCATTGAGGTAACGCGCCATTGCTCCCATACAACACACACACGGCAGGCACTGTAAGGGTGCAGGGGGGCGCCCTGGGCAGCAATAAGAGCCTCCAAATCTGGCTTAAAATTATATATACAGGCTGGGCACTGTATATAAGAGATCCCCCGCCAGTTTTTTAAAATACTTCAACGGGACCGAAGCCCACCACTGAGGGGGCGGAGCTTGTTCCTCAGCTCTCACCGGCGCCATTTTCTCCACAGCACACCGCTGAGAGGAAGCTCCCCGGACTCTCCCCTGCTTACACGGTGAAAGAGGGTTTTAAAGAAGGGGGGGGGGGCACATAATTTGGCGCAGATAAAGATAAACAGCGCTATCTGGGTAAACATATTGTGTTTTTTCCTGGGTCATTGGTGCTGGGTGTGTGCTGGCATACTCTCTCTCTGTCTCTCCAAAGGGCCTTGTCGGGGAACTGTCTTCAGATAAGAGGATTCCCTGAGTGTGTGGTGTGTCGGTACTCGTGTGTCGGCATGTCTGAGGTAGAAGGCTCTCCTAGGGAGGAGGTGGAGCAAATGACTGTGGTGTCTCCGTCGGCAACACCGACACCTGACTGGTTGGATATGTGGAATGTTTTAAGTGCTAATGTGAATTTATTGCACAAAAGGTTGGACAAAGCTGAGTCCAGGGAATGTACAGGGAGTCAAGCCCTGCCTGCCCCTATGTCACAGGGACTTCAGGGTCTCAAAAGCGCCCACTATCCCAAATAGTAGACACTAATACCGACACGGATTCTGACTCCTGTGTCGACTACGATGATGCAAAGTTACAGCCAAAATTGGCTAAAAGTATTCAATATATGATTATTGCAATAAAATAAGTTTTGCATATCACAGAGGACCCCCCTGTCCCTGACACGAGGGAACACATGTATAAGGAAAAGAAACCTGAGGTAACCTTTCCCCCATCTTATGAGCTGAACGAGTTATTTGAAAAGGCTTGGGAATCTCCAGACAAGAAACTGCAGATTCCCAAAAGGATTCTTATGGCGCATCCTTTCCCGACTAAGGACAGGATACGGTGGGAATCCTCCCCAAGGGTGGACACAGCGTTGACACGCTTATCCAAAAAGGTAGCGCTGCCATCCCAAGATACGGCTACCCTCAGGGATCCTGCTGATCGCAAGCAGGAGGCTACCTTGAAGTCCATTTACACACATTCTGGTACCTTACTCAGACCGGCGATAGCGTCGGCTTGGGTTTGTAGCGCTATAGTAGCGTGGACAGATACCTTATCGACGGAAATGGATACCCTGGATAAGGATACCATTTTATTGACCCTGGGTCATATTAAAGATGCTGTCTTATATATGAGAGATGCTCAAAGAGACATTGGCCTACTGGGTTCTAGAGTCAACGCTATGGCGATTTCTGCTAGACGGGTCCTATGGACCCGGCAATGGACAGGTGATGCCGACTCAAAGAGGCATATGGAGGTTTTACCTTACAGGGGTGAAGAATTGTTTGGGGAAGGTCTCTCGGACCTGGCTTCCACAGCTAGGGCAGGTAAATCAAATTTTTTGCCTTATATTCCCTCACAGCCTAAGAAAGCGCCACATTATCAGATGCAGTCCTTTCGGTCAAATAGAAACAAGAGAGTACGAGGATCGTCCTTTCTTGCCAGAGGTAAGGGCAGAGGGAAAAAGCTGCCTACCACAGCTAGTTCCCAGGAGCAGAAGTCCTCCCCGGCCTCTACAAAATCCAATGCATGACGCTGGGTCTCCGCTGAGGGAGTCCGCCCCAGTGGGGGCACATCTTCGACTTTTCAGCCACATCTGGGTTCACTCACAGGTGGATCCCTGGGCAATAGAAATTGTTTCCCAGGGTTACAAGCTGGAATTCGAAGAGGTGCCTCCTCGCCGGTTTTTCAAATCGGCCCTACCAGCTTCTCCCCCAGAAAGGGAGATAGTTTTAAATGCAATTCACAAATTGTGTCTTCAACAGGTGGTGGTCAAAGTTCCCCTGCTTCAACAAGGGAGGGGGTATTACTCAACCCTGTTTGTAGTCCCGAAACCGGACGGTTCGCTCAGACCCATTTTAAATTTAAAATCCTTGAACCTATACTTGAAAAGGTTCAAGTTCAAAATGGAATCGCTCAGAGCGGTTATCGCCAGCCTAGAAGGGGGGGGATTTTATGGTATTCCTGGACATAAAGGATGCATACCTTCATGTTCCCATTTATCCACCTCATTAGGCGTACCTGAGATTTGCGGTACAGGAGTGTCATTACCAATTTCAGACGTTGCCGTTTGGGCTTTCCACGGCCCCGAGGATTTTCACCAAGGTAATGGCGGAAATGATGGTGCTCCTGCGCAAGCAGGGTGTCACAATTATCCCGTACTTGGACGATCTCCTCATAAAAGCGAGATCACGAGAGCAGTTGTTGAACAGCGTGTCACTTTCCCTGAAGGTGTTACAGCAACACGGCTGGATTCTCAATATCCCGAAGTCACAGTTGGTTCCTACGACTCGTTTGACCTTCTTAGGCATGATTCTGGATATGGACCAGAACAGGGTTTATCTTCCGATAGAAAAGGCCCAGGAACTCATTACTCTGGTCAGGGACCTGTTGAAGCCAAAACAGGTGTCAGTGCATCACTGCACTCAAGTCCTGGGAAAGATGGTGGCGTCTTACGAGGCCATTCCCTTCGGCAGGTTCCATGCAAGGACTTTCCAATGGGACCTACTGGACAAGTGGTCCGGGTCACATCTACAGATTCATCAGTTGATCACCCTGTCCCCCAGGGCCAGGGTATCTCTCCTGTGGTGGCTGCAGAGTGCTCACCTTCTAGAGGGTCGCAGGTTCGGCATTCAGGACTGGATTCTCGTAACCACGGACGCGAGCCTCCGAGGTTGGGGAGCGGTCACACAGGGAAGAAGCTTCCAAGGTCTTTGGTCAAGCCAGGAGACTTGTCTTCACATCAACGTCCTGGAGCTGAGGGCCATATACAACGTCCTTCGTCAAGCGGAAACTTTGCTTCGCGACCTACCAGTTCTGATTCAATCAGACAACATCACCGCAGTGGCTCATGTAAACCGCCAAGGCAGCACAAGGAGCAGAGTGGCAATGGCGGAAGCCACCAGGATTCTTCGCTGGACGGAAAATCATGTAAGCGCACTGTCAGCAGTGTTCATTCCGGGAGTGGACAACTGGGAAGCAGACTTCCTCAGCAGACACGATCTACATCCAGGAGAGTGGGGACTTCATCAGGAACTCTTCGCACAGATTGCAAGTCAGTGGGGACTGCCCCAGATAGACATGATGGCGTCTCGCCTCAACAAAAAACTACAGAGGTATTGCGCCAGGTCAAGAGACCCTCAGGCGGTGGCAGTGGACGCCCTGGTGCCACCGTGGGTGTTCCAGTCGGTCTATGTGTTTCCTCCTCTTCCTCTCATCCCCAAGGTGTTGAGAATAATAAGAAAAAGAGGAGTACAGACAATTCTCATTGTTCCAGATTGGCCGCGAAGGGCCTGGTATCCGGATCTGCAGGAAATGCTCACAGAAGATCCGTGGCCTCTCCCTCTAAGACAGGACCTGTTGCAACAGGGGCCCTGTCTGTTCCAAGTCTTACCGCGGCTGCGTTTGATGGCATGGCGGTTGAACGCCGGATCCTAGCGGAAAAGGGCATTCCGGATGAGGTCATTCCTACTCTGATAAAGACTAGGAAGGACGTGACAGCTAAACATTATCACCCTATATGGCGGAAGTATGTTTCTTGGTGTAAGGCCAGGAATGCTCCTACGGAAGAATTCCATCTGGGCCGTTTCCTTCACTTCCTACAAACTGGAGTGAATTTGGGCCTAAAATTAGGCTCCAAAAGGTTCAGATTTCGGCCCTATCCATTTTCTTTCAGAAGGAATTAGCTTCTCTCCCAGAAGTACAGACTTTTGTGAAGGGAGTGCTGCATATTCAGCCTCCTTTTGTACCTCCGGTGGCGCCTTGGGACCTTAACGTGGTGTTAAGTTTCCTTAAGTCACACTGGTTTGAACCACTTAAAACGGTGGAGTTAAAATATCTCACTTGGAAAGTGGTCATGTTGTTAGCCTTGGCTTCGGCTAGGCGAGTGTCGGAGTTGGCGGCTTTGTCTCATAAAAGCCCCTATCTGGTTTTCCATGTGGATAGAGCGGAATTGCGGACCCGTCCTCAATTCTTGCCTAAAGTGGTTTCATCTTTTCATATGAACCAACCTATTGTGGTGCCTGTGGCTACGCGAGACTTGGAGGATTCCAAGTCCCTTGATGTGGTCAGGGCTTTGAAAACTTACGTGGCCAGAACGTCTCGGGTCAGAAAAACAGAAGCACTGTTTGTCCTGTATGCAGCCAACAAGGTTGGCGCTCCTGCTTCGAAGCAGACTATTGCTCGCTAGATCTGTAACACGATTCAGCAGGCACATTCTACGGCTGGATTGCCGTTACCAAAATCGGTAAAGGCCCATTCCACTAGGAAGGTGGGCTTTTCTTGGGCGGCTGCCCGAGGGGTCTCGGCATTATAACTGTGCCGAGCTGCTACTTGGTCGGGGTCAAACACCTTTGCAAAGTTTTACAAGTTTGATACCCTGCCTGGGGAGGACCTCCTGTTTGCTCAGTCGGTGCTGCAGAGTCATCCGCACTCTCCCGCCCGTTCTGGAGCTTTGGTATAATCCCCATGGTCCTTACGGAGTCCCCAGCATCCTCTAGGACGTAAGAGAAAATAAGATTTTAAACCTACCTGTAAATCTTTTTCTCCTAGTCCGTAGAGCATGCTGGGCGCCCGTCCCAGTGCGAACTACTTCTGCAATACTTGTATATAGTTATTGCTTACATACGGGTTATGTTACAGTTTTGATCAGTCTCGGACTGATGCTGTGTTGTTTCATACTGTTAACTGGTTCGTATATCCCAAGTTATACGGTGTGAATGGTGTGGGCTGGTATGAACCTTGCCCTTGGATTAACTAAAATCCTTTCCCTCGTACTGTCCGTCTCCTCTGGGCACAGTTTCTCTAACTGAGGTGTGGAGGAGGGGCATAGAGAGTGGAGCCAGTGCACACCCATACCTAAAGTTCTTTTTTAGTGCCCATGTCTCCTGCGGAGCCTGTCTATCCCCATCGTCCTTACGGAGTCCCAAGCATCCTCTACGGACTAGGAGAAAAAGATTTACCGGTAGGTTTAAAATCTTATTATTTCTTTCTAAATTTCTCAATAAGAAATTTTTGGACTAGGGGTGCCATGAAAAAAATTCTGATATTCTAGGGCGCCGTGATTCAAAAAAATTTGGAAACCACTGACCTAAGGCATACCTCCTAACTTTTTGGAGGTAGCAATAGGGTTGCCACCTCATCCCTGTAATTCTGGATACATATTAAGTACACAGGTTCTGTGGCTGGCTGACTTCAAGACTCTATTTCACATGGTTTTAATCAGCCACAGAACCAGTGTAATTACCGTATATACTCGAGTATAAGCCGACTTTTTCAGCACATTTTTCTATGCTGAAAAAGACCCCCTTGGCTTATATTCGAGTCAGCTCACGACTGCAGCAGACGCCGTGGGCTGTGTTGGCGTCCACTGCAGCCGGCTCCAGGGACAGACACTAGAGGTCATTATTGACCTCTAGTGTCTGTGCGGCGCTGCTATGGGAGAGACGTCATGACGTCTCTCCCATAGAGAGGAGCGGGCGGGCGGCCAGACAGACGGACGGAGCAGCAGCAGAAGAAGCGGTCGGGAAGCAGGAATGGGGCAGTGGTAAGTATTGTTTTTATTATTTTGTGTGTGTCTGTAAGCGGCGACGGGGGCACAGCGACAGGGGGCAAAGAAAGAGGGGGCACAACTATTGGGGGCAAAGAAAGAGGGGGCACAACTACTGGGGGCAAAGAAAGAGGGCACAGCTACTGGGGCAAAGAAAGAGGGGCACAACTACTGGGGGCATGTTGTTATCTGGCACTGTGGGGGGATATCTGTCACTGGGGGTATATGTGGCACTGGGGGCACAGCCCTAGCAACAAGCATTACCCCCTGGCAACAAGCATAACACCTACCGCATGAAACCCCAGGCAACGAGCATGACACCCTGAGCATGAAAACCCCTGGCACCGTGCATTTCCCACCCTAGGCTTATACTCGAGTCAGTAATTTTTCCCAGTTTTTTGTGGTAAACTTAGGAGCCTCGGCTTATATTCGGGTCGACTTATACTCGAGTATATACGGTATTAGGTGCCCAGAATTAAAGGGATGAGATGGCAACCCTATGTAGCAAGCCCGCCCAGGAAAGGGGGGCATGGCTTCAGTAAAGGGGGCATGGTTTTACGGTAATGCATTTTCCGTCACTTTCCATCACTATTTGAGCTGCTGGCCACGCTCCCATTCCTTCTTGTCTCCGTGAATAGCAGCAAGTGACAGGACACATATTCAACAAAAAGTGTCTCTATAAGGGGTGGTCTTCAGTATGCCGGCTGTCGGGATTCCGGCGCACAGTATACCGGCGCCGGAATCCCGACAGCCGGCATACCGACACTTATTCTCCCTTGTGGGGGTCCACGACCCCCCTGGAGGGAGAATAAAATAGCGTGGCGCACGTAGCGCGCCACCGTGCCCGCAAGGGGCTCATTTGCGCTCGCCACACTGTCGGTAAGCCGGCGGTCGGGCTCCCGGCGCCGGTATGCTGGTCGCCGGGAGCCCGACCGCCGGCATACAATACCACACCCTTTATAAGAAACCCATATAAAGATTATTTGCAGAAAAAAAATAAAATCAAAAAGTGCGCCCGAACAGGGACTTGAACCCTGGACCCTCAGATTAAAAGTCTGATGCTCTACCGACTGAGCTATCCGGGCTTCTGTTTCAGCAAGGAATTTGGTCAGTTCTAGAGCTTGGACAAAGCTCACTCATTCTACATTGACTAATGTGTACACAGATAACGTCAATAATTCAGGAAACAAAAGTAACAAAAGATAAAAAGGGATAATTGTGCAACCCTATACCTATTTACAAAGCTGTGCCTCCCTACTATTTCCTATGGGGTTGTGGCAGCCATAATGGAAGTATGAGAACACTAATGTAGTACAATTAGAAATTAAAATCTTATTTTCTGCTGTTTCACTTTTTGACCCACTAAGTGGAAAATACAAACTTAAAAGTGTAATAAAATAAAACCTGTTCACTTGCTATGAAAATCAAATATATGCACTACAACAAATGAAGTAAAAACCAAGAAGTGATGACAGAGGGGATGCGGCCAATTTACCTACAATCAAAATTCCGACAACCATTGACCGACGGTCAAAATGTCGACAGGTCAAAAAGTTGACATGAGTTTTCATGATTTTTTCATTGAAACCGACTTGTTCATACTTTACCATCCCAGCGCACCTGGATGGGGTACATAATAGTGTGCCGAGCGCATGCAAGGGGACGTAGTACACTTATACGGTGTCCATGCTGACATATGTTGACATATACACCAAATACACAATGAAATACTCGTATTTACTTTTTGACCTGTCGACATTTTAAATGTTGGTATTTTGCCCTTGTCGGTATTTTGACCGTCGGGATTTTGATTGTAGTAAACCCTGACAGGGAGCTTTTGGGAAGTCATTCAATTAAAATTTTAACTTTTGGGTTTTTATATGAAAATGTTTGCATATAAGTATATTTATCTAGGCTTTAATATATCTTTGACTATAAGCAACCAAAGTTTTATGTCCCTTCCAATGGCTGAAAATATATAGCAGTAAAAAGCAATAGTAATAGCAATCACATGTATACTATAACATACTCTCCAACTGGACCTTTTTAATAGGTACTGTACCTTTTTTTTATGGTCTGTGCCTATTTTTGGCTCTCCAAACTTCCATTGAAAGTATAGGAGGGTATGCTATAATGCATCAAGCCTCATTCCTATAAAAATGTGCCTCATTTTAAAATTAATTACAATTTCAGTCTATAAGACAAACCTGACCATGGACATCCAATGTTTTAGACATAAAAATAAAAAAAATAAAAAAAAAATATTTATAACCAAAATATACTTAAGTGATATTTGACAACTAAATGATAAACATTAGTTTCACATAATTACAAACTTTAGATCAATCTATGGACTGTCTTATACATTACATGTAGACACTTGTTAAGGGACAATTCTGTTTCTTCATTAACGGAGTCCTTCACAGCGATTCTCAGTGACATTCTCTGTAAAGCTGATCTGCAGTGTTACTGAGCTGCAGGTGTAGGAGGGGCCATTGGGAGCAGTAGGCTGGGGTCCATTCATACTTGGCACTGGTTCCTACGTCAGCCAGCTCTCTGAACACAGCACCAGATTCCCTGTCACTTTTAGAATTAGGGTTAGCAGCATATCCATCTGCCCGGCTAGCTCAGTCGGTAGAGCATGAGACTCTTAATCTCAGGGTCGTGGGTTCGAGCCCCACGTTGGGCGGTTAATTTTTAACCACTTAACTGGCATGGTCAGATTTCATGCAACTGCACCATCCCACCCTGTCCCCCCGTTTTTGATGAGGAGAACCGTTCTGCAGATGTGCATAATATAATGTTTAACTATTTTAAAAAATACTTTTTCAACTTTATTAAATAAAATACATTTTAAAAAACACTTTTGAAGGGAAAAATCGTCAGTTAAGTGGTTTTAAATGTCCATTTGAAGTTTGCCAGGAATGTAAATGTGGTCCTGCAGTTCTCTGTTTAAACTGAAATACACTGAATTTGTTTCATTTTGTAATTACTTTATACATTTCTTTTAAGCAATTTTTTTTATTGTCTTCTGATAATAGTAAAAAATAAATACGTCCATATGTGCAAACTTTCTGGGTGAAATGTAGTAGCCTGCGAGTTGCAGACATCGGGGATTTTTCAAAGTGGCAGTAATTTACAAAGCAATACCAGGTTGGTTTTGCCGTCCGAAATCGCGTCGATGCCTGCATCTTGCAGGTTATTACATTTCCTTCTGTATGTGGGGGCCACTATGTAGAACAGGGATGGGGAGCCTTCGGCCCTAAAGTTGTTGTTGAACTACACATCCCAGCATGTTATGCAACAGTTCTACCATGGCCAAATAGCAAAACTGTAGCAAGGCATTCTGGTATGTGTAGTTCAACAACAGCTGGAGGGCCAAAGGTTCCCCAGCCCTGATGTAGAAGCATCTCATTGTTAGGTGGCATAGTAACACATCCTAGATGAATGACACTTCTCATGGCATCTTCCCTGGCTAGAAGTAGTGGCTTGCTTCGACGCTGAAGGTTTTTTCAGTGTAAAGTTTATGGCCAGTAAATATTAGAGATGTGCACTTGAAATTTTTCGGGTTTTGTGTTTTGGTTTTGGGTTCGGTTCCGCGGCCGTGTTTTGGGTTCGACCGCGTTTTGGCAAAACCTCACCGAATTTTTTTTGTCGGATTCGGGTGTGTTTTGGATTCGGGTGTTTTTTTTAAAAAAACACTAAAAAACAGCTTAAATCATAGAATTTGGGGGTCATTTTGATCCCAAAGTATTATTAACCTCAAAAACCATAATTTCCACTCATTTTCAGTCTATTCTGAATACCTCACACCTCACAATATTATTTTTAGTCCTAAAATTTGCACCTAGGTCGCTGGATGACTAAGCTAAGCGACCCTAGTGGCCGACACAAACACCGTGCCCATCTAGGAGTGGCACTGCAGTGTCACGCAGGATGGCCCTTCCAAAAAACCCTCCCCAAACAGCACATGACGCAAAGAAAAAAAGAGGCGCAATGAGGTAGCTGTGTGAGTAAGATAAGCGACCCTAGTGGCCGACACAAACACCGTGCCCATCTAGGAGTGGCACTGCATTGTCACGCAGGATGGCCCTTCCAAAAAACCCTCCCCAAACAGCACATGACGCAAAGAAAAAAAGAGGCGCAATGAGGTAGCTGTGTGAGTAAGATAAGCGACCCTAGTGGCCGACACAAACACCGTGCCCATCTAGGAGTGGCACTGCAGTGTCACGCAGGATGGCCCTTCCAAAAAACCCTCCCCAAACAGCACATGACGCAAAGAAAAAAAGAGGCGCAATGAGGTAGCTGTGTGAGTAAGATAAGCGACCCTAGTGGCCGACACAAACACCGTGCCCATCTAGGAGTGGCACTGCAGTGTCACGCAGGATGGCCCTTCCAAAAAACCCTCCCCAAACAGCACATGACGCAAAGAAAAAAAGAGGCGCAATGAGGTAGCTGTGTGAGTAAGATAAGCGACCCTAGTGGCCGACACAAACACCGGGCCCATCTAGGAGTGGCACTGCAGTGTCACGCAGGATGGCCCTTCCAAAAAACATTCCACAAACAGCACATGACGCAAAGAAAAATTAAAGAAAAAAGAGGTGCAAGATGGAACTGTCCTTGGGCCCTCCCACCCACCCTTATGTTGTATAAACAGGACATGCACACTTTAACCAACCCATCATTTCAGTGACAGGGTCTGCCACACGACTGTGACTGAAATGACGGGTTGGTTTGGACCCCCACCAAAAAAGAAGCAATTAATCTCTCCTTGCACAAACTGGCTCTACAGAGGCAAGATGTTCACCTCATCATCATCCTCCGATATATCACCGTGTACATCCCCCTCCTCACAGATTATCAATTCGTCCCCACTGGAATCCACCATCTCAGCTCTCTGTGTACTTTGTGGAGGCAATTGCTGCTGGTCAATGTCTCCACGGAGGAATTGATTATAATTCATTTTAATGAACATCATCTTCTCCACATTTTCTGGATGTAACCTCGTACGCCGATTGCTGACAAGGTGAGCGGCGGCACTAAACACTCTTTCGGAGTACACACTTGTGGGAGGGCAACTTAGGTAGAATAAAGCCAGTTTGTGCAAGGGCCTCCAAATTGCCTCTTTTTCCTGCCAGTATAAGTACGGACTGTGTGACATGCCTACTTGGATGCGGTCACTCATATAATCCTCCACCATTCTTTCAATGGTGAGAGAATCATATGCAGTGACAGTAGACGACATGTCCGTAATCGTTGTCAGGTCCTTCAGTCCGGACCAGATGTCAGCATCAGCAGTCGCTCCAGACTGCCCTGCATCACCGCCAGCGGGTGGGCTCGGAATTCTGAGCCTTTTCCTCGCACCCCCAGTTGCGGGAGAATGTGAAGGAGGAGATGTTGACAGGTCGCGTTCCGCTTGACTTGACAATTTTGTCACCAGCAGGTCTTTCAACCCCAGCAGACTTGTGTCTGCCGGAAAGAGAGATCCAAGGTAGGCTTTAAATCTAGGATCGAGCACGGTGGCCAAAATGTAGTGCTCTGATTTCAACAGATTGACCACCCGTGAATCCTTGTTAAGCGAATTAAGGGCTCCATCCACAAGTCCCACATGCCTAGCGGAATCGCTCCGTGTTAGCTCCTCCTTCAATGTCTCCAGCTTCTTCTGCAAAAGCCTGATGAGGGGAATGACCTGACTCAGGCTGGCAGTGTCTGAACTGACTTCACGTGTGGCAAGTTCAAAGGGCATTAGAACCTTGCACAACGTTGAAATCATTCTCCACTGCGCTTGAGACAGGTGCATTCCACCTCCTATATCGTGCTCAATTGTATAGGCTTGAATGGCCTTTTGCTGCTCCTCCAACCTCTGAAGCATATAGAGGGTTGAATTCCACCTCGTTACCACTTCTTGCTTCAGATGATGGCAGGGCAGGTTCAGTAGTTTTTGGTGGTGCTCCAGTCTTCTGTACGTGGTGCCTGTACGCCGAAAGTGTCCCGCAATTCTTCTGGCCACCGACAGCATCTCTTGCACGCCCCTGTCGTTTTTTAAAAAATTCTGCACCACCAAATTCAAGGTATGTGCAAAACATGGGACGTGCTGGAATTTGCCCATATTTAATGCACACACAATATTGCTGGCGTTGTCCGATGCCACAAATCCACAGGAGAGTCCAATTGGGGTAAGCCATTCCGCGATGATCTTCCTCAGTTGCCGTAAGAGGTTTTCAGCTGTGTGCGTATTCTGGAAAGCGGTGATACAAAGCGTAGCCTGCCTAGGAAAGAGTTGGCGTTTGCGAGATGCTGCTACTGGTGCCGCCGATGCTGTTCTTGCGGCGGGAGTCCATACATCTACCCAGTGGGCTGTCACAGTCATATAGTCCTGACCCTGCCCTGCTCCACTTGTCCACATGTCCGTGGTTAAGTGGACATTGGGTACAACTGCATTTTTTAGGACACTGGTGAGTCTTTTTCTGACGTCCGTGTACATTCTCGGTATCACCTGCCTAGAGAAGTGGAACCTAGATGGTATTTGGTAACGGGGGCACACTGCCTCAATAAATTGTCTAGTTCCCTGTGAACTAACGGCGGATACCGGACGCACGTCTAACACCAACATAGTTGTCAAGGCCTCAGTTATCCGCTTTGCAGCAGGATGACTGCTGTGATATTTCATCTTCCTCGCTGTTGGACAGTCAATTGCTTACTGGAAGTAGTACAAGTGGGCTTACGACTTCCCCTCTGGGATGACCATCGACTCCCAGCAGCAACAACAGCAGCGCCAGCAGCAGTAGGCGTTACACGCAAGGATGCATCGGAGGAATCCCAGGCAGGAGAGGACTCGTCAGAATTGCCAGTGACATGGCCTGCAGGACTATTGGCATTCCTGGGGAAGGAGGAAATTGACACTGAGGGAGTTGGTGGGGTGGTTTGCGTGAGCTTGGTTACAAGAGGAAGGGATTTACTGGTCAGTGGACTGCTTCCGCTGTCGCCCAAAGTTTTTGAACTTGTCACTGACTTATTATGAATGCGCTGCAGGTGACGTATAAGGGAGGATGTTCCGAGGTGGTTAACGTCCTTACCCCTACTTATTACAGCTTGACAAAGGCAACACACGGCTTGACACCTGTTGTCCGCTTTTCTGTTGAAATACCTCCACACTGAAGAGCTGATTTTTTTGGTATTTTCACCAGGCATGTCAACGGCCATATTCCTCCCACGGACAACAGGTGTCTCACCGGGTGCCTGACTTAAACAAACCACCTCACCATCAGAATCCTCCTGGTCAATTTCCTCCCCAGCGCCAGCAACACCCATATCCTCCTCATCCTGGTGTACTTCAACACTGACATCTTCAATCTGACTATCAGGAACTGGACTGCGGGTGCTCCTTCCAGCACTTGCAGGGGGCGTGCAAATGGTGGAAGGCGCATGCTCTTCACGTCCAGTGTTGGGAAGGTCAGGCATCGCAACCGACACAATTGGACTCTCCTTGTGGATTTGGGATTTCGAAGAACGCACAGTTCTTTGCGGTGCTTTTGCCAGCTTGAGTCTTTTCAGTTTTCTAGCGAGAGGCTGAGTGCTTCCATCCTCATGTGAAGCTGAACCACTAGCCATGAACATAGGCCAGGGCCTCAGCCGTTCCTTGCCACTCCGTGTGGTAAATGGCATATTGGCAAGTTTACGCTTCTCCTCCGACAATTTTATTTTAGGTTTTGGAGTCCTTTTTTTACTGATATTTGGTGTTTTGGATTTGACATGCTCTGTACTATGACATTGGGCATCGGCCTTGGCAGACGACGTTGCTGGCATTTCATCGTCTCGGCCATGACTAGTGGCAGCAGCTTCAGCACGAGGTGGAAGTGGATCTTGATCTTTCCCTAATTTTGGAACCTCAACATTTTTGTTCTCCATATTTTAATAGGCACAACTAAAAGGCACCTCAGGTAAACAATGGAGATGGATGGATACTAGTATACTTATGGATGGACTGCCGAGTGCCGACACAGAGGTAGCTACAGCCGTGGACTACCGTACTGTGTCTGCTGCTAATATAGACTGGATGATTGATAATGAGATGAAATCAATATATATATATGTATGTATATATAATATCACTAGTACTGCAGCCGGACAGGTAGATAATATATTTATTAGGTAATGATGACTGATGACGGACCTGCTGGACACTGTCAGCTCAGCAGCACCGCAGACTGCTACAGTAAGCTACTATACTATAGTAGTATGTACAAAGAAGAAAGAAAAAAAAAAACCACGGGTAGGTGGTATACAATTATGGATGGACTGCCGAGTGCCGACACAGAGGTAGCTACAGCCGTGGACTAACGTACTGTGTCTGCTGCTAATATAGACTGGATGATTGATAATGAGATGAAATCAATATATATATATGTATGTATATATAATATCACTAGTACTGCAGCCGGACAGGTAGATAATATATTTATTAGGTAATGATGACTGATGACGGACCTGCTGGACACTGTCAGCTCAGCAGCACCGCAGACTGCTACAGTAAGCTACTATACTATACTAGTAGTATGTACAAAGAAGAAAGAAAAAAAAAAACCACGGGTAGGTGGTATACAATTATGGATGGACTGCCGAGTGCCGACACAGAGGTAGCTACAGCCGTGGACTAACGTACTGTGTCTGCTGCTAATATAGACTGGATGATTGATAATGAGATGAAATCAATATATATATATGTATGTATATATAATATCACTAGTACTGCAGCCGGACAGGTAGATAATATATTTATTAGGTAATGATGACTGATGACGGACCTGCTGGACACTGTCAGCTCAGCAGCACCGCAGACTGCTACAGTAAGCTACTATACTATACTAGTAGTATGTACAAAGAAGAAAGAAAAAAGAAAAACACGGGTAGGTGGTATACAATTATGGATGGACTGCCGAGTGCCGACACAGAGGTAGCTACAGCCGTGGACTAACGTACTGTGTCTGCTGCTAATATAGACTGGATGATTGATAATGAGATGAAATCAATATATATATATATGTATGTATATATAATATCACTAGTACTGCAGCCGGACAGGTAGATAATATATTTATTAGGTAATGATGACTGATGACGGACCTGCTGGACACTGTCAGCTCAGCAGCACCGCAGACTGCTACAGTAAGCTACTATACTATAGTAGTATGTACAAAGAAGAAAGAAAAAAAAAAACCACGGATAGGTGGTATACAATTATGGATGGACTGCCGAGTGCCGACACAGAGGTAGCTACAGCCGTGGACTAACGTACTGTGTCTGCTGCTAATATAGACTGGATGATTGATAATGAGATGAAATCAATATATATATATATGTATGTATAAAAATGAAGCATGAAGAAAAGCGGCACTCAAAGTCTGATAAAGAAGTTAAATGTATTTCACACGTAAAAGTGAACCGACGTTTCGGGGACCAAACGCCCCTTTTTTCAAGGTGAACAACAATGTGTGTAAGGAAAAAACATACCTTTTAAAGAAGTAGAAGTGCCCGCCAAAGTGCTCCAAATTACGCCCGCCCGGCCGCTCGAGGTCCGTCTTCCGCTCCGGTGCATTAAGATGACGTCATATTCAATGCGCCCTGCGTGCGCGTCGTTGCTATGGTTACCCGCTGTAATCCTCGGCCTGGCTGCGGCGCTGATTGAAAGAAATATATGTTTTGTGCCATCAAAGATTACAGAACCCACCACCACTAAGACATTAGTGTATATAACAATAAGGTGATACTTGGGTGTTATGTACACACCCCCTAATGAATTAAATTACAATAAGTGAAATAGAGGTAAACAATGATAGAAACACTGGTACCCGTGGCTGTCTAAATGATGATACGGTTTGAAAAGACTGAAAGAAAAAATACTATTGCTATAAATACAACAGTAGAACTGTTACCATGGGCAACCCTGCACACTAGAGGGGTTGAAGGGTCTGTAAGGGTGGTGATCTCGCCCTTTGTTGGACCGGCTATATAGTCCCCAGGTATCACCTTGATTGCTGTCAGGGAGAACAATGTTATACATGGGTGACGTCAATAGGGAAGTGTATACTTTGGATGAAGTCACTGGAAAGTGAGGACAATCACGTAAATAGGACCCTTGCTGATAGTTATTAATACTGTGTTATATGTTGTAGTTACTGAAAAATGTTCCAATTCAGTCTCTCGTTCAAACCTTGGGGGTTGGTAGTATTCAGTTCAAAAATCCATTTGGTTTCCAAACGTAAGAGTTTGCCGTCTCTGTCTCCCCCTCTGATATGTTTGGGAACATGATCTATGATCATGTGTCTCAGATCGTTCAAAGAATGTTTAACCATCGCAAAGTGTCTTGCCACCGGCTGGTCTGACTCTTTGCCTGCCAGAGCTTGCTTGATGGCCGACCGGTGGAGAGCCATTCTTTCCCTGAGAGTCCTGATAGATTTGCCCACATAGTGGAGACCGCAAGGGCATTTAATGATGTAGACTATGTGGGTGGTGGTGCATGTGAGTACATGGTTAATTTTGTATGTTTTGTCTCGGTGGGGATTACCAAAATTAGATCCTATTATCATGTTTTCACACGTAGTGCATTTGATGCATTTATAGCACCCGGGCTGTCTGGTCAGGAAGGTGGTTGAAGACTGTTCTTGTTGTTGGAAACCCGTGATGTCTGTGTGGACTATTACGTCCTTGATGTTTTTGCCCCTTGAAAAACACATCATTGGTCGCGTTCCTCTGAGCGACGATAGCGACTGATCCGAGGAGATAATGGGCCATAGGGCTCTAGTCGCTCTCTGTACTACCGGACTTGTGGTATTGAACCTAGAGATAAAAGGTATAGCTTGACTTTTAGTGCGTTTGCTGGGTTGGAGGAGGGTCTCTCTGGGCAATTGCATCACCTCCTGCTTGTGTTTTGCAAGGAGTTGCCGATTATAACCTCGTTCCCTAAATTTTTGAACCATCTTATCAAGCTCTTCTTCCAGCTTATCTCGATTGCTGATCAGACGTGATACCCTGATCATCTGAGAGCGAGGCAGACCATTCTTGAGGGCTTTCGGATGGTGGCTGTTGGCTCTCAACAGGGTATTTCTGTCCGTTGGTTTCGTGTAGACCCCTGTTTGGAGTGTGCCCTCTGTGATGGAGATCTATACGTCCAGGTAGTGGATGGAACTTGTGCTGGTTTGGTAGGTGTATTTAACTCCTTCTGGTCTAGAGTTGGTAAGATGCATCAACTGGTCAAAACTTTCCAATCCTCCTGTCCACAGGAGGAAGAGGTCATCTATATATCGGGAAAAAAATAGAATATGTTGACTGACTGCTTGTTTTTGAAAGAACACCTTCTCTTCTTCCTCAAACATATAAATGTTTGCAAATGATGGGGAGACATTGCTCCCCATCGCGCACCCTACTCTTTGGCGATAAAAATTTGCCATTAAATAAAAAGAAATTTTTTTCCAGGGTCATACGGAGGAGGTTCATGAACAGTGGAATTTCCAGTTTGTCCATGTGTTCTTTTTTCAGAAAGGCTTCCATAGCTGTTAATCCTGCCTCATGTGGTATGTTAGTATATAGACTAACAACATCCACTACACACATGAGGGTTCCTTCCGGTACCTGCTGGATGGCTCTCAACCGGTTAAGGAAACTGGTTGTGTCTTTAATAAAGTGCTTGTGCTTTAAAATCAACGGTTGCAGTATGCTGTCTAGGAAGACAGAAACTGGTTGGAATATGGATTCTCTAGCAGCAATGATAGGTCTGCCTGGTGGGGAAAGCTGGTTCTTGTGCAGTTTAGGTACCGTGTATAAGATGGGTACAAGGGGATTTTTCTGAAAAAGTGCTTTGTGCAATTTTGTGGTTAACTTACCACTGTCTTTAGCTGCATCTAAAGTGCTTTTTAGTGCTTTGTGGTATTCAACGGAGGGATCACGGTTCAACTCCTCGTACACATTGATGTCTGCGAGTTGACGCTGTATGTCCTTCACGTAGTAATCCAAATCCAGGATTACTACTCCTCCCCCTTTGTCCGCGGGGCGGATGATTATGTCTCTATAGCCACCAAGTTGTTTAAGTGCAGATTCTTCCTCTTTGGACAGATTATGATGTTTTGGGACGGTGGCTGCCGCCTCGTTATATCTATGCACCGAATCGTCCAATAACCTGGTAAACGCTTTAATGGAGGCATTGGTGGACATGGGATCAAAGGAGGATGCAGAACGTTTAATGAGAAATTCTTGATGTTTACAATCCAAATCCATGGGTGCAGATGCTGTGTCAGGTGAATTTTGAAAGTACTCCTGGCGCCTAAGTTTACGTGCATAGTGGTGAAGCTCTATATTCCACCTAAAGTCATAAAATGTGTTGGTGGGCACGAATGACAGGCCCTTCTCCAAGACGCTCTGTTCTGCTTCTGTGAGTGTTCTCTTGGAGAGATTGTAAATCAACGTTTTTTGTTTGTAGTGGCACTTTTGGTCCCGCGTGCACTGGCCGCCCCTGCGGGTGGCCTGCCTCTTCGCCCTTTTTCGGGTAGTGTTACCGGCAAGGTCCCTAAAGGGATACTAGGCTCCGGAGTCGGTCCTTCAGAGTCACAGAGCCCGAACTCGCTGTCACTATTAGAGGTACCTGCCCCACTTTGCTGCATTTCTCTTCTTTTGCGCCAGCTTTGTCTGCTTCTGTAATTGAATTGGCCTGGTGTTTGTGTGCTCTCTCCCATCAGCCACCTGTATACCCGATTGGTATCATAGTCTTCCTTCACTGTGTTGAGTTTGTTTCTTTTGAACTTTACCAAATCTTCCTTATACCGATCAATCTGATGTTGTAACTTGATTAACCATTCTTTGTTGGAATCGTTCTGCAACATGGATTTGTGTAATGTTTCCATATTGAGGATTTTCTCCCGTGTTCCACTCAGTTCCTTCCCAGCTTCTTCCACGACAAGTAAGACAAGATCTAAACTGCACTTGTTGAGGATTCCAACCCATTTTCTACAAAACTCTGGGCTGTGTCTGCCTATAGTGGGCACATTCCTGACACGAAAGCCCCGCGGGATCATTTTTTGTCTGTGGTACTCAGACAGCGAGATCCCGTGCAGTAAAAAGTCAATTTCCCTTCGCTTCAATTTGAGGAGCTGATGGTAAACATCCTCAATTTTGCCCTCAGTGCCTGGGGGTTCCAGCTGTTCTTTAAATCTTAGACGTTCCGCATCATCGTCTGTGAAGCTGAAAGATTCTCCCAAGGTAGGGTACATTCCTCTGCACCCCGGAGAGTCATCTGTAGCCAGGGGATCCATAAGTGCTTTGTGCAAAAAGTGCTGGTGCTAAGGTGCTATGAGTGCTGGTGCAAATGATGCTCACTCTTGGCCAGGATACTGCTTCAATGTGCAGCGGTAATGCAATCACTGGTGGGGGTGCCCTGTCCCGTGATGGGGTGCAGGGAGGCAAAACTTCCTACAACTCCCAATGTCAAATACAGTCTGCTCGGACCGGCACTCCCCCTCCTCAATTTAGCTGCTTTGGTGCCGTCTCAGGAATAGGTAGGTAAATGAAGCATGAAGAAAAGCGGCTCTCAAAGTCTGATAAAGAAGTTAAATGTATTTCACACGTAAAAGTGAACCGACGTTTCGGGGACCAAACGCCCCTTTTTCAAGGTGAACAACAATGTGTGTAAGGAAAAAACATACCTTTTAAAGAAGTTGAAGTGCCCGCCAAAGTGCTCCAAATTACGCCCGCCCGGCCGCTCGAGGTCCGTCTTCCGCTCCGGTGCATTAAGATGACGTCATATTCAATGCGCCCTGCGTGCGCGTCGTTGCTATGGTTACCCGCTGTAATCCTCGGCCGGGCTGCGGCGCTGATTGAAAGAAATATATGTTTTGTGCCATCAAAGATTACAGAACCCACCACCACTAAGACATTAGTGTATATAACAATAAGGTGATACTTGGGTGTTATGTACACACCCCCTAATGAATTAAATTACAATAAGTGAAATAGAGGTGTGTTTCTATCATTGTTTACCTCTATTTCACTTATTGTAATTTAATTCATTAGGGGGTGTGTACATAACACCCAAGTATCACCTTATTGTTATATACACTAATGTCTTAGTGGTGGTGGGTTCTGTAATCTTTGATGGCACAAAACATATATTTCTTTCAATCAGCGCCGCAGCCCGGCCGAGGATTACAGCGGGTAACCATAGCAACGACGCGCACGCAGGGCGCATTGAATATGACGTCATCTTAATGCACCGGAGCGGAAGACGGACCTCGAGCGGCCGGGCGGGCGTAATTTGGAGCACTTTGGCGGGCACTTCTACTTCTTTAAAAGGTATGTTTTTTCCTTACACACATTGTTGTTCACCTTGAAAAAGGGGCGTTTGGTCCCCGAAACGTCGGTTCACTTTTACGTGTGAAATACATTTAACTTCTTTATCAGACTTTGAGTGCCGCTTTTCTTCATGCTTCATTTACCTACCTATTCCTGAGACGGCACCAAAGCAGCTAAATTGAGGAGGGGGAGTGCCGGTCCGAGCAGACTGTATTTGACATTGGGAGTTGTAGGAAGTTTTGCCTCCCTGCACCCCATCACGGGACAGGGCACCCCCACCAGTGATTGCATTACCGCTGCACATTGAAGCAGTATCCTGGCCAAGAGTGAGCATCATTTGCACCAGCACTCATAGCACCTTAGCACCAGCACTTTTTGCACAAAGCACTTATGGATCCCCTGGCTACAGATGACTCTCCGGGGTGCAGAGGAATGTACCCTACCTTGGGAGAATCTTTCAGCTTCACAGACGATGATGCGGAACGTCTAAGATTTAAAGAACAGCTGGAACCCCCAGGCACTGAGGGCAAAATTGAGGATGTTTACCATCAGCTCCTCAAATTGAAGCGAAGGGAAATTGACTTTTTACTGCACGGGATCTCGCTGTCTGAGTACCACAGACAAAAAATGATCCCGCGGGGCTTTCGTGTCAGGAATGTGCCCACTATAGGCAGACACAGCCCAGAGTTTTGTAGAAAATGGGTTGGAATCCTCAACAAGTGCAGTTTAGATCTTGTCTTACTTGTCGTGGAAGAAGCTGGGAAGGAACTGAGTGGAACACGGGAGAAAATCCTCAATATGGAAACATTACACAAATCCATGTTGCAGAACGATTCCAACAAAGAATGGTTAATCAAGTTACAACATCAGATTGATCGGTATAAGGAAGATTTGGTAAAGTTCAAAAGAAACAAACTCAACACAGTGAAGGAAGACTATGATACCAATCGGGTATACAGGTGGCTGATGGGAGAGAGCACACAAACACCAGGCCAATTCAATTACAGAAGCAGACAAAGCTGGCGCAAAAGAAGAGAAATGCAGCAAAGTGGGGCAGGTACCTCTAATAGTGACAGCGAGTTCGGGCTCTGTGACTCTGAAGGACCGACTCCGGAGCCTAGTATCCCTTTAGGGACCTTGCCGGTAACACTACCCGAAAAAGGGCGAAGAGGCAGGCCACCCGCAGGGGCGGCCAGTGCACGCGGGACCAAAAGTGCCACTACAAACAAAAAACGTTGATTTACAATCTCTCCAAGAGAACACTCACAGAAGCAGAACAGAGCGTCTTGGAGAAGGGCCTGTCATTCGTGCCCACCAACACATTTTATGACTTTAGGTGGAATATAGAGCTTCACCACTATGCACGTATACTTAGGCGCCAGGAGTACTTTCAAAATTCACCTGACACAGCATCTGCACCCATGGATTTGGATTGTAAACATCAAGAATTTCTCATTAAACGTTCTGCATCCTCCTTTGATCCCATGTCCACCAATGCCTCCATTAAAGCATTTACCAGGTTATTGGACGATTCGGTGCATAGATATAACGAGGCGGCAGCCACCGTCCCAAAACATCATAATCTGTCCAAAGAGGAAGAATCTGCACTTAAACAACTTGGTGGCTATAGAGACATAATCATCCGCCCCGCGGACAAAGGGGGAGGAGTAGTAATCCTGGAATTGGATTACTACGTGAAGGACATACAGCGTCAACTCGCAGACATCAATGTGTACGAGGAGTTGAACCGTGATCCCTCCGTTGAATACCACAAAGCACTAAAAAGCACTTTAGATGCAGCTAAAGACAGTGGTAAGTTAACCACAAAATTGCACAAAGCACTTTTTCAGAAAAATCCCCTTGTACCCATCTTATACACGGTACCTAAACTGCACAAGAACCAGCTTTCCCCACCAGGCAGACCTATCATTGCTGCTAGAGAATCCATATTCCAACCAGTTTCTGTCTTCCTAGACAGCATACTGCAACCGTTGATTTTAAAGCACAAGCACTTTATTAAAGACACAACCAGTTTCCTTAACCGGTTGAGAGCCATCCAGCAGGTACCGGAAGGAACCCTCATGTGTGTAGTGGATGTTGTTAGTCTATATACTAACATACCACATGAGGCAGGATTAACAGCTATGGAAGCCTTTCTGAAAAAAGAACACATGGACAAACTGGAAATTCCACTGTTCATGAACCTCCTCCGTATGACCCTGGAAAAAAATTTCTTTTTATTTAATGGCAAATTTTATCGCCAAAGAGTAGGGTGCGCGATGGGGAGCAATGTCTCCCCATCATTTGCAAACATTTATATGTTTGAGGAAGAAGAGAAGGTGTTCTTTCAAAAACAAGCAGTCAGTCAACATATTCAATTTTTTTCCCCGATATATAGATGACCTCTTCCTCCTGTGGACAGGAGGATTGGAAAGTTTTGACCAGTTGATGCATCTTACCAACTCTAGACCAGAAGGAGTTAAATACACCTACCAAACCAGCACAAGTTCCATCCACTACCTGGACGTACAGATCTCCATCACAGAGGGCACACTCCAAACAGGGGTCTACACGAAACCAACGGACAGAAATACCCTGTTGAGAGCCAACAGCCACCATCCGAAAGCCCTCAAGAATGGTCTGCCTCGCTCTCAGATGATCAGGGTATCACGTCTGATCAGCAATCGAGATAAGCTGGAAGAAGAGCTTGATAAGATGGTTCAAAAATTTAGGGAACGAGGTTATAATCGGCAACTCCTTGCAAAACACAAGCAGGAGGTGATGCAATTGCCCAGAGAGACCCTCCTCCAACCCAGCAAACGCACTAAAAGTCAAGCTATACCTTTTATCTCTAGGTTCAATACCACAAGTCCGGTAGTACAGAGAGCGACTAGAGCCCTATGGCCCATTATCTCCTCGGATCAGTCGCTATCGTCGCTCAGAGGAACGCGACCAATGATGTGTTTTTCAAGGGGCAAAAACATCAAGGACGTAATAGTCCACACAGACATCACGGGTTTCCAACAACAAGAACAGTCTTCAGCCCGGGTGCTATAAATGCATCAAATGCACTACGTGTGAAAACATGATAATAGGATCTAATTTTGGTAATCCCCACCGAGACAAAACATACAAAATTAACCATGTACTCACATGCACCACCACCCACATAGTCTACCTCATTAAATGCCCTTGCGGTCTCCACTATGTGGGCAAATCTATCAGGACTCTCAGGGAAAGAATGGCTCTCCACCGGTCGGCCATCAAGCAAGCTCTGGCAGGCAAAGAGTCAGACCAGCCGGTGGCAAGACACTTTGCGATGGCTAAACATTCTTTGAACGATCTGAGACACATGATCATAGATCATGTTCCCAAACATATCAGAGGGGGAGACAGAGACGGCAAACTCTTACGTTTGGAAACCAAATGGATTTTTGAACTGAATACTACCAACCCCCAAGGTTTGAACGAGAGACTGAATTGGAACATTTTTCAGTAACTACAACATATAACACAGTATTAATAACTATCAGCAAGGGTCCTATTTACGTGATTGTCCTCACTTTCCAGTGACTTCATCCAAAGTATACACTTCCCTATTGACGTCACCCATGTATAACATTGTTCTCCCTGACAGCAATCAAGGTGATACCTGGGGACTATATAGCCGGTCCAACAAAGGGCGAGATCACCACCCTTACAGACCCTTCAACCCCTCTAGTGTGCAGGGTTGCCCATGGTAACAGTTCTACTGTTATATTTATAGCAATAGTATTTTTTCTTTCAGTCTTTTCAAACCGTATCATCATTTAGACAGCCACGGGTACCAGTGTTTCTATCATTGTTTACCTCTATTTCACTTATTGTAATTTAATTCATTAGGGGGTGTGTACATAACACCCAAGTATCACCTTATTGTTATATACACTAATGTCTTAGTGGTGGTGGGTTCTGTAATCTTTGATGGCACAAAACATATATTTCTTTCAATCAGCGCCGCAGCCCGGCCGAGGATTACAGCGGGTAACCATAGCAACGACGCGCACGCAGGGCACATTGAATATGACGTCATCTTAATGCACCGGAGCGGAAGACGGACCTCGAGCGGCCGGGCGGGCGTAATTTGGAGCACTTTGGCGGGCACTTCTACTTCTTTAAAAGGTATGTTTTTTCCTTACACACATTGTTGTTCACCTTGAAAAAGGGGCGTTTGGTCCCCGAAACGTCGGTTCACTTTTACGTGTGAAATACATTTAACTTCTTTATCAGACTTTGAGTGCCGCTTTTCTTCATGCTTCATTTACCTACCTATTCCTGAGACGGCACCAAAGCAGCTAAATTGAGGAGGGGGAGTGCCGGTCCGAGCAGACTGTATATGTATGTATATATAATATCACTAGTACTGCAGCCGGACAGGTAGATAATATATTTATTAGGTAATGATGACTGATGACGGACCTGCTGGACACTGTCAGCTCAGCAGCACCGCAGACTGCTACAGTAAGCTACTATACTATAGTAGTATGTACAAAGAAGAAAGAAAAAAAAAAACCACGGGTAGGTGGTATACAATTATGGATGGACTGCCGAGTGCCGACACAGAGGTAGCTACAGCCGTGGACTAACGTACTGTGTCTGCTGCTAATATAGACTGGATGATTGATAATGAGATGAAATCAATATATATATATATGTATGTATATATAATATCACTAGTACTGCAGCCGGACAGGTAGATAATATATTTATTAGGTAATGATGACTGATGACGGACCTGCTGGACACTGTCAGCTCAGCAGCACCGCAGACTGCTACAGTAAGCTACTATACTCTATAGTAGTATGTACAAAGAAGAAAGAAAAAAAAAAAACCACGGGTAGGTGGTATACAATTATGGATGGACTGCCGAGTGCCGACACAGAGGTAGCTACAGCCGTGGACTAACGTACTGTGTCTGCTGCTAATATAGAGTCTAGACTGGATGATAAATTATTGATAATGAGATGAAATCAATATAATATCACTAGTACTGCAGCCGGACAGGTACTATATATATTTATTATGTAATGACTGATGACGGACCTGCTGGACACTGTCAGGTCAGCACAGCACCGCAGACTGCTACAGTAAGCTACTATAGTAGTATGTATAAAGAAGAATGAAAAAAAAACAAAACACGGGTAGGTGGTATACAATATTATATATATATATATATATATATATATATATATATATATATATATATAATATACAATTATATATATATATATATATATATATATTAAACTGGTGGTGATTGATTATTAAACTGGTGGTCACTTCAGGTCACGTTGCAACTTGCAACTAGTACTCCGAGGCCTAAGCAGACAATCACAAAATATATTATTATACTGGTGGTCAGTGTGGTCACAACAATGGCAGTGTGGCACTGACTCTGGCAGCAAAAGTGTGCACTGTACGTTATATGTACTCCTGAGTCCTGCTCTCAGACTCTAACTGCTCCCCACTGTCAGTGTCTCCCCCACAAGTCAGATAATACACTTACAGTCACACTATCTATTATCTAATCTAGTATAAAATATCACTTCAGCAGCAAGTAGTATAGTAGTATACAGTATAGTAGTACTCCTCCTAATAATGCTCCCCAAAATACTGTGTCTCTCTCTTCTCTAAACGGAGAGGACGCCAGCCACGTCCTCTCCCTATGACTCTCAATGCACGTGTGAAAATGGCGGCGACGCGCGGCTCCTTATATAGAATCCGAGTCTCGCGAGAATCCGACAGCGTGATGATGACGTTCGGGCGCGCTCGGGTTAGCCGAGCAAGGCGGGAAGATCCGAGCCTGCTCGGACCCGTGTAAAAAACCTGAAGTTCGGGCGGGTTCGGATTCAGAGGAACCGAACCCGCTCATCTCTAGTAAATATGTATTTATTACAAATATAATACGGGTTTGGTAAGTATTTTTAGCCTCACCTACCCTAATCCTCCAGTGGTGGCAGCTTGGGCTAACTCTCGTGGAGGTGCCAGCTAGGGCTCCCCCACCCCACCACGCAATCCCTAACTCTAACCCCCCCTCACTGGCGTATCTATAATGGGTGCAGTGTGTGCGGAGCACACGAGCCCCTGGATCCAGAGGGGGCCCACACCACACCCATTTCGCCTATACTTACGTTTCTGGTGTCCATCGGCATCTCCGTGTGTGGGCCCCCTCCTCCTCCGTAGCCGGCAGCGCAGTTAATACTCTGAGCACTAGAGAGACATTTTCCCGGACACCTGCACAAGCGCTGTTGTCTCTGGTACTGTGCCAGAGTCTCTCTAGTGCTCAGAGCACCACCTGTGCTGCCGGCTACGGAGGAGGAGGGGGCCCACACGCGGAGACTGCACACGGTTCCCCTCCTCCGTAGATACGCCCCTGCCCCCCCTAACCCAAACCCCGAAACTCACCTTTGGGATGTTGGCTGTCGGTGTTCCAGGGCCACTCTCCTGAGTGGTGTCAGGATTCCGACGTTGGTCGCATGACTGCATTCCCATAATACAACCTCAAGCATGAATTGCAATGAAAAAACATACATTGCGCACATACATGTATACACGTATATATACTGGGAAATTCAAATATACAGAGAGACCTCTGGTGGCATTAACTGTGGACATGCTGGTTCCCCCTTTTCTCCTGCTGTTTGAGCAACCCAGGTGGTCACTTGTTTCACACAGGATCATAAATATATATATATATATATATATATATATATATATATATATATAGAGAGAGAGAGAGAGATTATTATAACCAGAGGTTAAAGTGAGCCGGAACGGGGCGGAACTGCGTTCTGTCTAGTGTCAGCTCCATTTGGAGACGGAACCAGTTCTGCCTCCTCCGGCTTACCTATCCCAGGAGGGAGATGTCAGGCGTCCGCTGAGATTGTGTTACCAGCAGGCACCCGGCTCCATCCCCTCATTGGCTCCCGGAAACCGGAGCTCAATCCTGAGCTCCGGCTCAGGCATTGTGCGGCTGGGCAGCGCTATGGGAGAGACGTCATGACATCTCTCCCATAGTTCCGAGGAGCGGGCAGCCAGATGTAGGGCAGTGCAGTCCAGAAGCAGGAGTGGGGCTGGTGAGTATAGTGTTTTGGGTTTTTTGCGTGTATGTGTATGTTTAAGCGGTGCTACTGCTGGGGGCATAATTAATGGGGGCACATCTGCTGGGAGCATAACTAATGGGGGCACATCTGCTGGGGGCATAACTAATGGGGGCACATTTGCTGGTGGCATAACTAATGGGGGCACATCTGCTGGGGGCATGACTAATGGGGGCACATATACTGGGCCATAACTACAGGGGGCACATCTACTGGGGGCATAACTAATAAGGGCACATCTACTGGGGCATAAAATACAGGGGGCACATCTACTGGGGGCATAACTAATAGGGGCACATCTACTGGAGCATAACTACAGGGGGCACATCTACTGGGGCACTTCTGACTGGGGTCAATACTACACGGGGCATTACCACTGGGGGCACTACTAATGATGGCATTGCATATGGCGCACTTAATAAGGGGCATCACTCCTAAGGACATAAGGGGCACCAATACTATGGGCACTACTACTACAGTGAACATTGCATATGGGGCACTACTACTGAGGGCATTGTATAAGGGGCACTACTTCTGTGGGCATTATGTGTATTTGGTGTGCTACTACTGTGGGCTTTGTATATAATGGGCACTAATGTGTGTCATAATATGAATAAGGGACACTACTATGTGGTGTTATTTGAATAAGATTGTGCTACTGTGCGGCGTAATTTGATTTGGGGATACTATTGGTTGTGCTCACCTTTATTTCACAGGCGGGATGGGGTGATTTCCACCACCTCTCTAGGATCACTTTAAGCACTGATTATGATAGCATAAACCACACTGTCATAAATGCTAAAGTGGGAGTGGGACAAAGAGTAATTAGCTATCCTAAACTACAACATGGTTCAGTGGTCAAGCTTACATACAAACACAGTTTAAATAACGTGCTGATTATAAAAATTGCTGATATCATGTGTTTGTGGTATCATAACAAAGAGTTCACTGCTCTTCCAATATTCCAGATATTAATGAGACAGATAAGGTTATTAAATGAGGCAACAGAATATAATGGATTTAGTCAAAATGAGCAAAATGCCTCTAACTGTGAGAAACAAGGCATGTCTAATGGGGCGTCAGCAGCTCCCACATTCCCTCACAGCATTCCATCAGTGTGATTTTGCTAACTCTCTCACCCCACCCATATATAGCGTTACCACGCCTCCTCATTGGCATAAGCAGTATTCCAACTGCTGAACACTGCAAGTTCCAAGTTGGGTGGTATAATAACCAATTCTATTCTTATTAGTATTGCAGTAGTGTTCTGTTTCTATTCAGAATACTTCTTGTTATATGAATTTGCATTTACCTTGTGTGTAAGCCTAAAGTGAGCTCCATATGCTAGTAACAGTGGTGCAAGTAGATACAATTTATTAAAAAAATGAGTGTGGCCACATGCCACATGGGGTGTGGCCAATTAAAATGGGGGCATGATACACCTATGGGGGGCCAGATACACATGACCCTAATAGTGCATTGCCAGATACACATATACCCCCAATAGTGCCACACACACACATATGCTGCCAGTAGTGCAGTGCCAGATACCCAAATGTGCCCACAGTGCCAGATACACATATGCCCCCACGGTGCCAGATATGCCCACCCAGTGCCAGATACAAATATGGCCTGCCAGTGCCAGATACAAATATGTCCATACAGTGCCAGATAGACATATGCCCCCACAGTGCCAGATATACACCTACAGTGCCAGGTATACACGTGTCCCCACAGTGCCAGATAGACATATGCCACCCCAGTACCAGATAGACATATGCCCCCACATTGCCAGGTATACACATGTCCCCACAGTGCCAGATACACATATGCTTCCCAGTGCCAGATACACATATGCCCCACAGTGCCAAATATGTCCCCACAGTGCCAGATAGACATATGCCCCCACAGTGCCAGATATGTCCCTGTAGTGCCAGATAGAGATATGCAACCACAGTAACAGATATGTCCCCCAGCTCACCGCTACTACTGCTGTGTATGTGTGAGGGGAGGAGAGCACAGCGCGTGCCTATCCTGCCCCTCAGTGCTTAGTCCGGTCTCCGGCAAGCTCTGATTGGCTAACAAACTGGCACTTCATTTGAGATACATGCCACCACTGGAGACCGGACTGAGCACTGAGCGGCAGGAGAGGCGCGTGCTGCGCTCTCCTCCTCTCACACGTGGCTGCAAGCATGGCGGTCAGGCCGGCTGGCAAGTTCTTAACTGTACCGCCCCATACCGCCATACTTGCATCACTGCCTCCATGTCACATCCCCCCTCCCCCCACCAAGCACCATTCCTCCACTTCACATCCCCCCTCCCCCCATCAAACGCCTTTCTTCCAAGCTTCTTTGACCCCCCCAAATCCCCTAAAGCACGGTTCACCCACCAGCAGCCTTACGTTTGAACTGACCTTTGCTTTGAACTTCCCCCTAGTCAGTCACCTAGTCCTCACCTCACCACCATGAATGACATTCCTAGCATGGCAGAGGCGGAGGCTGCTGGGCTCCTTCACTGTCACGTGCGTGCAGGAACCAATTGTGGTCAAGGCGGAGGATTTATTCTTGAGCTGTGGCTGGGACTTTCGGACGCGGCAGGGCATAAATTTGATTTTAAAAAATAATAAACCAAACTACAGCTGGGCGGGGTGCACATGGTACGGTGTACCGGAAACATATTTCTTAAAGGTATGCTGTACCACGCCGTATCCCCACCCTTGCACCACTGGCTAGTAACAAGCACGAGCAGCACATGTGTACTATATGGCCGCTATCCTAGTATTGTCCTTGTATTATCCAGCATACTGTTATTATCACCATGTGGGATTATTCACAATTACAATTTAAAGAGAATAAGTGAAATGGCTAAAAATTAAATCTCTGTTTCAATCAAAAATAAAAGATTTGTTACCCGCAGACCCAGTATAATGACAAATGACTATGATACCCAAACTGATATTTGTCATGTTTACCATTAAAGTGTCAATAAAAATGTCAATACATAAACAATCATTAATAAATTAGGTGATAAAACTTTTTAAATGCCCGGTAGATGGTATGGGGGAGATTTACCAAATCTTGGAGAGAGATTAAATGGAGAGAGATAAAGCACCAACCAATCAGCTCCTATCATTTTACAGGCTGTGTTTGAAAATTTGAAGGAGCTGATTGGTTGGTACTTTATCTTTCTCCAAGCTTTGATAAATCTGCCCATAAACTCTACCAGTGGTTAAAGTGGGCCGGAACGGGGCGGAACTGCGTTCCGTCACCTCTAATTGCAGGCGGAACCAGTTCCGCCTCCGCCCGGCCACAGCATCATGTCCCTGTTCCATTGTAAAGGTGGCAGCGGCCGCCAGCCAATCATGGCTCGCGGACCGGCTGCAGCACCAATCAGAAGAAGGGAAGGTTTTTTTAAAATCTGCCGTGAGCCAATCACGGCTCGCAGACCGCCAGCCAATGAGAAGCTGCCAAGTGGCAGCTTCTCATTAGCTGGCGGTCCAGGAGCCGTGAATGGCGCACAGTCGGCGCCAGATTCAAAGTGCCCTCTCCCCCCCCCCCCTCCGCCGCTGCCGCAGCCTCCGGAGTGTGAGCCGCGGCCTGTAATGCCCGATCCCCCCGCAGCTGGAGTTTACTGTGAGGCTGCGCGGCGGGAAGTAATGTCCGTGCCCACTCCACATCTCCCTGCCAGAGCAGCAACTTAAAGTCCACCCCACCCCTAGGCTTAGTGACCCGCGGCCTGTAATGCTCTCCCCACCTCCACCGGAGCGCTGTCTGCACGTCATTGTGCATTACAGTCTGAGGCCCTAACCGTGGCACACCCCATGGCGTCTGGCAGGAGAGACAACTCGCCCTCCACATGAAGACCTCCAGGTAACTGCTGCTACATATCACAGCTCTGGGTGCCCAGTCTATCTGCTGCTGCTGCTGGTGATATTTTAATTCTCTCTCTCTCTCTCTCTCTCTCTCTCTCTCACTCTTTTTGTCTGTTTTTGCACTTTTTCAAAACTCTGAGTGCCTATATATATATACGTATATCTATCTGGAAAACCCCCTCATAAAATCCTGCGTTTGCCCTTGGAGGGGGCTCTACCTGCCGTACTGTGTAAAATGGGGCTCTGTCTGCCGTACTGTGTAAAAGGGGGCTCTATCTGCCGTACTGTGTAAAAGGGGGCTCTGTCTGCCGTACTGTGTAAAAGGGGGCTCTGTCTGCCGTACTGTGTAAAAGGGGGCTCTGTCTGCCGTACTGTGTAAAAGGGGGACTCTGCTATTGTGGGCATTGTGTGTGTAAAGGGCACTAGTATGTGGGGCGGGAAATGTGAATAAGATTGTCCTACTGTGAAGCATTATTTTGAATTGGTGGTACTTTGTGTGGCCACGCCCCTTCCTTGTGAGGCCACACCCCTTTCTACGGTGTTGCGGGCGAGGTGAGTTCCCCCACCTCTCCAGGACCACTTTAAGCCCTGAACTCTACAATGCAGAGCCATTTCTATCCTCCTCATGCCTGTTCCTCCTTTTGCAAACCTCACCTGTACTTGTTTGTTTTATATGTAATTGTATGATTTACTGACTGCTTGAGTTCAGTCACTATGTCGCATTTAAGACGTCGGCATTCATCAATGTCGACCTATTGCTGTCAACATTAATGGTGTTGACATGGTTTAATTGTTGCATTATTAATGTAAACACCGGCAATATGTTGACATTACTATAACGGTCAGGATTAGCATTAGGGACAGTATGACAACATTCTAACAATGTCTACATAACATCTGTGATGATGTGGTCAATGTCTACATTATGAACATATCAGCATTGTGAATATATGACAAATATACAGAACCCAATGATATTACATAATTTATGTATATATTATTGATGCTCTTAAAAAGAAAACGCCCAACGTGGAGCTCGAACCCACGACCCTGGGATTAAGAGTCTCATGCTCTACCGACTGAGCTAGCCGGGCACCTACCAACTGTTCTACTGGTATGTGCTCTTTG
Source organism: Pseudophryne corroboree (assembly GCF_028390025.1). NCBI lineage: Eukaryota > Metazoa > Chordata > Amphibia > Anura > Myobatrachidae > Pseudophryne > Pseudophryne corroboree. Next base: position 97,929,898 of record NC_086449.1, read on the forward strand.
TACATATGGGTGGAGGATATTGTGTGTGCGATTTACACATTTTTTTTAACAAGAGCATTGGCATGACCCAAAATCTGTCACAAAAGAGAAGATATTGGTGCTGCAGTAAAGGGGCTCTGCTGTGATCTGGAAGTAAATAACTCAAATAAGAGGTAACTTTGAATTTGGAGCACACATATATGTATGACCAAACTGCATGAGATCCAGTCGCTTGGTGTCAGGTTGATCATCTGGATCACTTTTACACCACACACAGGCAGAGTACTAAGTTTCTAAGGACTTTTATGTATCCTATTTTGGCTGATGGCCGTGCATTTTCTAAAGGTCCATACACACTAGACGATGTTGCTCTATGAGCAACGTCGTCTAGTGTTTGCCCTGCCGGGCCAGGCAGTCGGCGGCCGCCCGTACACACTGAGCGATATGACCGCTCATATCGCTCAGTGACATCACGCAGCCGCCAGACGTGCCTGCAGCTCCTGGACGACAGTCCAGATCGAGCTTGCATGCACTGCCAACAGCGATGATTGTTGCCGACCCGTGGGGCCGCACATCGTTCGTCGCTGGCAGCATACACACTGACCGACAAACTGAGCGACGGCACTTAGGAAGGGGGAAAATGAGCGTTGTCGCTCATTTTATCGGCAAGTGTGTATGGGCCTTAAGAGATACTGTATGTCCACCCCATCACCGCATCAGCAGCTCCCACACTCCCTCACAGCATTCCATCAGGGTGATTTGGCTAAAGGTGGGTACACACTGGCCGATATATTGGCCGTTCTCTTGAACGGCCGATACATCGCGGGTCCGTCGGCCAGTGTGTATGGGCGATACGTCTGTGAACTCCATTGTTCACAGACGTATCGCGTCGGCCCCGCAGCACAGCCGACGGCCAACATATCTACCGATATATTGGCGCGTCGCTGTGTGTGTACGGGCGGTCGGCACACATGCTGCGGCAGCCGGCAGTGATTGACAGCTGATCTGTGCGGGCATGAGATTGTATAACAAAAAGATAACCTGAGATTGTATAACAAAACCTGACATTGTATAACAATAACCTGAGATTCTATAACAAAAAGTTTTGGTTCTATTATTATAAACACTAGTTCATGTTACGTTGCAGCAGAGATGTTTTCTTTTAGAGAAACCAGGAGGAATACATCCAAGGGTTTCCTAAGTGGATGTATAGAGGAAATAAATGTGGAAGATGAGGATCTTACCACTTTGCTCAATAAAGTAGAAAAATTAATGTTGAAAGAGAATAGACTGTGGTGGGAAGTTACCCATTGGAACACTATCTATCCCACCACCTTATTCCCAGAGGTTTAAGATTTATTAAAAAAGACCTCCTTTTCGAATGAAAATTAGTCTTTTTCTAAAGAATGGGATAAAATACTTACTCATTGTGGTCTATCATTGGTAGAATTGATTATCAAAGAGAGAAAAGAGAATATCGTGGTAATCAATAGAGAAATTGAGATATCCAAAACTCATGTAGATCCATTTTTGGATTTAGAGGAAGTAAAGGTCAAAGAGAGAAATATTTTATTGAAATTAGAAAAAGAGACTAAAGAATTAAAAAATAGAAAAAGGAGGAAATTCCTGAGAGATTCGAAAGAAGCACCTGGGGAAGTTGCTGCTGTGTCTGAATCAAAGATTGAGCAGAGGCCCATGAGGGAACCAGTATGGACTCCAATATGGTGGAAAAGAGTGAATCAACAAAATCTAAATTTTGGGAAGGTTACACCTGCCTATAAAAAATATAATCAACTCCACAAAAATCCTAGGGTAAAATATCCCAATAAGGAAAGGAATTATAGAGAAAAACCATCTGAAGGAGATACAAACAATTGGGACCAGGGATCCCTCGATAGGAATAGAGGAAGGGGTAGAATTCCATATAACTCCCATGATGGGATGAGAGATCACTCTAGAGAACAACCCAGGCAATCAAGAGGGGTCCTTAGAAGTAGAGACGAAATGAAAAGAGGTAGGAATGGGCAGACACCCAGTGGAAATCCTACTTTTTTTTTAGACAGGGGAGTTTGGACAGAGGTGCGCATACCGGCACCTAGCTGATAAGTTCACTGCGGTGGTGCCTAGGCAATTCAGCCTCGGACCATATCTGCTTAAACATAAGCTAGCCCACCGCAGCTTCAATATATGGTGAGAGATCTCCTATTTTTTGCGCGAGTCACTTTACTTGGATATTCCTGGCCAAATTGCACACGTATTATGGATTTTTAATGTATATTTTACTCATGTGAAAATAAATTGTTTATTGTCATTTACCCCATACCAGTGGGTGTTCTTTTTCCCATTTAATTGGGTGTATTAACACCTATGCAAACACTAGGTGTAATTTTTAAGGTGTAGCGCCAGTGGTGTCTTTCATACAGCTTCTTTTCATTATCCAGCATACTGTTATTATCACCATGTGGAATTATTCAGAATTTTCGATTTAAAGAGAATAAGTGAAATTGCTGAAAATTACATCTCTGTTTTAATCAAAAATAAAAAATGTGTTACCCGCAGTCCCAGTATAATGACAAATGGCTATGATACCCAAATTGATATTTGTCATGTTTACCATTAAAGTGTCAATAAAAATGGCAATACATAAACAATCATTAATAAATTAGGTGATAAAACCTTTTAAATGCCCAATAGATGGTAAGGGGAAGATTTATCAAAGCTTGGAGAGAGATTAAATGGAGAGTGATAAAGCACCAACCAATCAGCTCCTATCATTTTACAGGCTGTGTTTGAAAATTTGAAGGAGCTGATTGGTTGGTACTTTATCTCTCTCCAAGCTTTGATAAATCTGCCCATAAACTCTACAAACCCCTTTCTATCCTCCTCATGCCTGTTCCTCCTTTTACAAACCTCACCTGTACTTGTTTGTTTTATATGTAATTGTATGATTTACTGATTGCTCGAGTTCAGTCACTATGTTGCAGTTTAAGACGTCGGCATTAATCAATGTCGACCTCCTGCTGTCAACATTAATGGTGTTGACATGGTTTAATTGTTGCATTATTAATGTCAACACCGGCAATATGTTGACATTACTATAACGGTTAGGATTAGCGTTAGGGACAGTATGACAACATTCTAACAATGTCTACATAACATCTGTGATGATGTGGTCAATGTCTACATTATGAACATATCAGCATTGTGAATATATGACAAATATACAGAACCCAATGATATTACATAATTTATGTATATATTATTGATGCTCTTAAAAAGAAGACGCCCAACGTGGGTCTCGAACCCACGACCCTGAGATTAAGAGTCTCATGCTCTACCGACTGAGCTAGCCAGGCACCTACCAACTGTTCTAATGGTATGTGCTCTTGGTACATATGGGAGGAGGATATTGTGTGTACAATTTACACATATTTTTTAACAAGAGCATTGGCATGACCCAAAATCTGTCACAAAAGAGAAGATATTGGTGCTGCAGTAAAGGGGCTCTGCTGTGATCTGGAAGTAAATAACTGAAATAAGAGGTAACTTTGAATTTGGAGCACACATATGAATGACCAAACTGCACGAGATTCAGTCGCTTGGTGTCGGGTTGATCATCTAAGGCAGAGTACTAAGTTTCTAAGGACTTTTATGTATCCTATTTTGGCTCATGGCCGTGCTCTTTCTAAAGGTCCATACACACTAGACGATGTCGCTCTATGAGCAACGTCGTCTAGTGTTTCCCCTGCCGGGCCAGGCAGTCTGCGGCCGCCCGTACACACTGAGCGATATGACCGCTCATATCGCTCAGTGACATCACGCAGCCGTCAGACGTGCCTGCAGCTCCTGGACGACAGTCCAGATCGAGCTTGCATGCACTGCCAACAGCGATGATCGTTGCCGACCCGTGGGTCCGCACATCGTTCGTCGCTGGCAGCATACACACTGACCGACAAACTGAGCGACGGCACTTAGGAAGGGGGAAAATGAGCGTTGTCGCTCATTTTATCGGCAAGTGTGTATGGGCCTTAAGAGATACTGTATGTCCACCCCACGCAGTGTTTCCACTTTCACACTCAGATTTACTGGTCTCTCCATGAGTGAAATGCCACTTACTGTGAGAAACAAGGCATGTCTAATGGGGCATCAGCAGCTCCCACACTCCCTCACAGCATTCCATCAGGGTGATTTGGCTAAAGGTGGGTACACACTGGCCGATATATTGGCCGTTCTCTTGAACGGCCGATATATCGCGGGTCCGTCGGCCAGTGTGTATGGGCAATACGTCTGTGAACTCCATCGTTCACAGACGTATCGCATCGGCCCCGCAGCACAGCCGACGGCCAATATATCTACCGATATATTGGCGCGTCGCTGTGTGTGTACGGGCGGCACACATGCTGCGGCAGCCGGCAGTGGTTGACAGCTGATCTGTGCGGGCATGAGATTGTATAACAAAAAGATAACCTGAGATTGTATAACAAAACCTGACATTGTATAACAATAACCTGAGATTGTATAACAAAAAGTTTTGGTTCTATTATTATAAACACTAGGTCATGTGAGGTTGCAGCAGAGATGTTTTCTTTTAGAGAAACCAGGAGGAATACATCCAAGGGTTTCCTAAGTGGATGTATAGAGGAAATAAATGTGGAAGATGAGGATCTTACCACTTTGCTCAATAAAGTAGAAAAATTAATGTTGAAAGAGAATAGACTGTGGTGGGAAGTTACCCATTGGAACACTATCTATCCCACCACCTTATTCCCAGAGGTTTAAGGGTTATTAAAAAACCCTCCTTTTCGAATGAAAATGAGTCTTTTTCTAAAGAATGGGATAAAATACTTGCTCATTGTGGTCTATCATTGATAGAATTGATTATCAAAGAGAGAAAAGAGAATATCGTGGTAATCAATAGAGAAATTGAGATATCCAAAACTCATGTAGATCCATTTTTGGATTTAGAGGAAGTAAAGGTCAAAGAGAGAAATATTTTATTGAAATTAGAAAAAGAGACTAAAGAATTAAAAAATAGAAAAAGGAGGAAATTCCTGAGAGATTCGAAAGAAGCACCTGGGGAAGTCGCTGCTGTGTCTGAATCAAAGATTGAGCAGAGGCCCATGAGGGAACCAGTATGGACTCCAATATGGTGGAAAAGAGTGAATCAACAAAATCTAAATTTTGGGAAGGTTACACCTGCCTATAAAAAATATAATCAACTCCACAAAAATCCTAGGGTAAAATATCCCAATAAGGAAAGGAATTATAGAGAAAAACCATCTGAAGGAGATACAAACAATTGGGACCAGGGATCCCTCGATAGGAATAGAGGAAGGGGTAGAATTCCATATAACTCCCATGATGGGATGAGAGATCACTCTAGAGAACAACCCAGGCAATCAAGAGGGGTCCTTAGAAGTAGAGACGAAATTAAAAGAGGTAGGAATGGGCAGACACCCAGTGGAAATCCTACTTTTTTAGACAGGGGAGTTTGGACAGAGGTGCGCATACCGGCACCTAGCTGATAAGTTCACTGCGGTGGTGCCTAGGCAATTCAGCCTCGGACCATATCTGCTTAAACATAAGCTAGCCCACCGCAGCTTCAATATATGGTGAGAGATCTCCTATTTTTTGCGCAAGTCACTTTACTTGGATATTCCTGGCCAAATTGCACACGTATTATGGATTTTTAATGTATATTTTACTCATGTGAAAATAAATTGTTTATTGTCATTTACCCCATACCAGTGGGTGTTCTTTTTCCCATTTAATTGGGTGTATTAACACCTATGCAAACACTAGGTGAAATTTTTAAGGTGTAGCGGCAGTGGTGTCTTTCATACAGCTTCTTTTCATTATCCAGCATACTGTTATTATCACCATGTGGAATTATTCAGAATTTCGATTTAAAGAGAATAAGTGAAATTGCTGAAAATTACATCTGTTTTAATCAAAAATAAAAAATGTGTTACCCGCAGTCCCAGTATAATGACAAATGGCTATGATACCCAAATTGATATTTGTCATGTTTACCATTAAAGTGTCAATAAAAATGGCAATACATAAACAATCATTAATAAATTAGGTGATAAAACCTTTTAAATGCCCAATAGATGGTAAGGGGAAGATTTATCAAAGCTTGGAGAGAGATTAAATGGAGAGTGATAAAGCACCAACCAATCAGCTCCTATCATTTTACAGGCTGTGTTTGAAAATTTGAAGGAGCTGATTGGTTGGTACTTTATCTCTCTCCAAGCTTTGATAAATCTGCCCATAAACTCTACCAACCCCTTTCTATCCTCCTCATGCCTGTTCCTCCTTTTACAAACCTCACCTGTACATTAAAGTGTCAATAAAAATGGCAATACATAAACAATCATTAATAAATTAGGTGATAAAACCTTTTAAATGCCCAATAGATGGTAAGGGGAAGATTTATCAAAGCTTGGAGAGAGATTAAATGGAGAGTGATAAAGCACCAACCAATCAGCTCCTATCATTTTACAGGCTGTGTTTGAAAATTTGAAGGAGCTGATTGGTTGGTACTTTATCTCTCTCCAAGCTTTGATAAATCTGCCCATAAACTCTACAAACCCCTTTCTGTCCTCCTCATGCCTGTTCCTCCTTTTACAAACCTCACCTGTACTTGTTTGTTTTATATGTAATTGTATGATTTACTGATTGCTCGAGTTCAGTCACTATGTTGCAGTTTAAGACGTCGGCAATAATCAATGTCGACCTCCTGCTGTCAACATTAATGGTGTTGACATGGTTTAATTGTTGCATTATCAATGTCAACACCGGCAATATGTTGACATTACTATAACGGTTAGGATTAGCGTTAGGGACAGTATGACAACATTCTAACAATGTCTACATAACATCTGTGATGATGTGGTCAATGTCTACATTATGAACATATCAGCATTGTGAATATATGACAAATATACAGAACCCAATGATATTACATAATTTATGTATATATTATTGATGCTCTTAAAAAGAAGACGCCCAACGTGGGGCTCGAACCCACGACCCTGAGATTAAGAGTCTCATGCTCTACCGACTGAGCTAGCCAGGCACCTACCAACTGTTTTACTGGTATGTGCTCTTGGTACATATGGGAGGAGGATATTGTGTGTACAATTTACACATATTTTTTAACAAGAGCATTGGCATGACCCAAAATCTGTCACAAAAGAGAAGATATTGGTGCTGCAGTAAAGGGGCTCTGCTGTGATCTGGAAGTAAATAACTGAAATAAGAGGTAACTTTGAATTTGGAGCACACATATGAATGACCAAACTGCACGAGATCCAGTCGCTTGGTGTCGGGTTGATCATCTGGATCACTTTTACACCACACACAGGCAGAGTACTAAGTTTCTAAGGACTTTTATGTATCCTATTTTGGCTCATGGCCGTGCTCTTTCTAAAGGTCCATACACACTAGACGATGTCGCTCTATGAGCAACGTCGTCTAGTGTTTGCCCTGCCGGGCCAGGCAGTCGGCGGCCGCCCATACACACTGAGCGATATGACCGCTCATATCGCTCAGTGACATCACGCAGCCATCAGACGTGCCTGCAGCTCCTGGACGACAGTCCAAATCGAGCTTGCATGCACTGCCAACAGCGACGATCGTTGCCGACCCGTGGGTCCGCACATCGTTCGTCGCTGGCAGCATACACACTGACCGACTGTCACAACTGAGGGCCTGAGCTGACGGGAGGCAGCCTCAGTTGTAGGGGCTGAGATGTACCGGAACCTGGGAGGTTGTATCAGACCCCTGGACATGTAAGTAACATGAATAATAACTGCCCGAAGGCGTGACCACGACAACTTGGATAAAAGTCAATGATGTTTATTATGACAACTCCGCAACACAGCAGCAGTAAAAGAAAACGTAAAAGTCAGCAAAGAATAAATACAGTTCCTGGGTACTACAGGATGGCAGGAGCCACAGGGCACTGGTAGTGTGAGATAGTTCTTATGATCTTCTAGATGGAAAGTCCTTACCAGGCCCGACTGTAGCAATGGAGATAACCCAGGATTGTGCCAGCTGGTGTTCCAGGAAAAGCTGGGTTGCTGAAGATAAAACAGCTGCTGTGGATACTGGCTGGAACCAGACTGTTGTTAGCACGGAGTGGATACTGGCTGGAACCAGTTAAATAATAAATGAACTTGGGAGCGATGAAATATGAACTGAAATGTAGAACTTGAGAGCGGAGAAATAATAATACCGGTGGAGAGTGGTAAAGTGTAGAAAGGACACCGGCCCTTTAAGGGAAGCTGTACTCTGCTGGAAGCTGAGCTGGAAGCAGGTAATGTTGTAGCTGGAAACAGATGAATCCACAATGGATTGGAGAGTCAGGCTACACCGCAGGTGGAATGCTGGTGCGGGTCTCTATGGTGGAAGTCTTGAGACAGGAGCTGGAACCTGGAAGACAATCACAGGAGAGAGACAAACAGGAACTAGGTTTGACAACCAAAGCACTGACGCCTTCCTTGCTCAGGCACAGTGTATTTATACCTGCAGCAAGGAAGGGATTGGCTAGGCAATTATGCAGATTATCAATACTGAGAACAGATTGGTGGAAATGATCAGCTGACAGAATCCAAGATGGCTGCGCCCATGCAGACACTTGGAGGGAAGTTTGGTTTGTAATCCATGTGGTAATGAAAACAGTAATGGCGGCGCCGGCCACCGGAGACAGGAGGCGCCAGGCTGACAGATGCACATCCAACCACGCGGACACAGCGGAGGCCGCGGCTGACGTAATCGCCACTCAGACACTCTGCATGCAGAAGTTCAGGGACGGCGGCGGAGGCCGCGTGAGACGCCATGCCAGGTGTAATATGGCGTTTACTGTGACAGCGTCCCAGAGTGACAGGAGAGGATACAGGAATGTACACATCAGGATAACAGATGGGATCCGGTCCTGGAGCGCTGAGCCAGCCTTAGGAGGCATCTGATGGGTAAGAAATGGCGTCCAGATACCCGGATCGTGACAGCACCCCCCCCTTTAGGAGTGGCCCCAGGACACTTCTTTGGCTTTTGAGGAAACTTGGAATGGAATCTCCGGACCAAGGCAGGAGCATGGACATCAGAAGCATTGGTCCATGAACGTTCCTCAGGACCATAACCCTTCCAGTCAATAAGATATTGTAGTTGACCGTAACGGTGACGTGAGTCCAGGATCTTGGCCACTTCATACTCAACGCCTCGTTGAGTTTGGACTTTCGGAGTTGGAGGAAGTGAGGAATGAAACCGATTCAAGATCAGCGGTTTCAACAGGGAAACATGGAATGTCCTGGGTATTTTTAAGAAGGGAGGCAACTGGAGTCTGTAAGCAACAGGATTGATGACTTGTTCAATCTTGAAAGGACCGATATAGCGAGGTGCAAACTTCATACTGGGAACTCTTAACCTCAAATTCTTCGTGGATAACCATACCCGATCACCCACCTTGAGAGCAGGAACTGCTCGACGCTTCTTATCCGCAAACTTCTTGTACCTGAACGATGCCTTGAGCAGAGCTGATCGTACGCTCTTCCAGATATTGGCAAACTGATGCAAGGTGATATCCACTGCGGGAACAGAAGTTGCTGGAAGCGGTTGGAACTCAGGGACTTTAGGGTGGAATCCAAAGTTAGTGAAGAATGGTGTTGAAGCAGATGAAGAATGATACTGGTTGTTATGACAGAACTCGGCCCAGGGAAGTAATTGAACCCAGTCATCTTGAGAGGAGGACACATAGATGCGGAGGAAGGCCTCCAAGTCCTGATTCACCCTCTCGGTTTGACCATTGGTCTGAGGATGGTAAGCCGTGGAAAACTTTAGCTTGACTTGGAGGACTTGACATAAACTTCGCCAGAATTTGGCTGTGAATTGAACTCCTCGATCTGAGATAATTTCCTCAGGAAGACCGTGGAGTCGGAAGATCTCTTGTATGAATACTTGAGCCAACTTGGAAGCTGACGGAAGACCGGTGAGAGGAATGAAGTGTGCCATCTTGGTGAACCGGTCAACTACCACCCAGATGGTATTGAACTTGTTGCAGATAGGTAAGTCTGTAATGAAATCCATCGACAAGTGGGTCCATGGTCGACGGGGAACGGATAGTGGAACCAGTTGCCCCGCAGGCGACTGGCGGGATACTTTATGTTGGGCACACTTTGGGCAAGATGCAATAAACTCCAAGACGTCCTTTTTCAGAGTTGGCCACCAATAGGACCTAGAGATAAACTCCAGGGTTTTTTGGATACCTGTATGTCCGGCAAAACGGGAAGCATGGGCCCAATGCATGAGCTTCTTCCTTAGCATCGGCTTCACAAAACTTTTCCCTGATGGGGGCGTAGAGTCCATCCCTACCGTGGAGAATGCCAACGGATTTATAATAGGATGCTTGTCTGAAGACTCTGACTCATTTTCTTGCTCCCATGAGCGGGAAAGGGCATCGGCCTTGCGATTCTGAGAGCCCGGACAGAACTGGAGTTTAAAGTCGAACCTGGAAAAGAAAAGTGCCCATCTGGCCTGACGAGGGTTGAGACATTGTGCGCCCTTCAGGTATAAAAGGTTCTTGTGGTCTGTAAGTATGGTGATTGAATGAGAAGCTCCCTCCAACAGATACCTCCACTCTTCTAGAGCGAGCTTGATGGCTAGCAACTCCTGGTCGCCAATGGCATAGTTGCGCTCAGCTGGGGAGAACTTCCGGGAGAAGAAACTGCAAGGGTGTAAATGGCCATCTTTAGCCCTCTGAGATAACACCGCTCCTACTCCAACGGAGGAGGCATCCACCTCTAAGATGAAAGGAGAGTCGATGTCAGGCTGTTTCAGAACAGGCGCAGAGATGAACCTTTGTTTTAAAAGATGAAATGCTTGCATGGCTTCTTCAGACCACTTGGACGGGTTAGCACCCTTCTTAGTGAAAGCAGTAATAGGCGCCACAATGGTGGAAAAGTCTCGTATAAACTTTCGGTAATAGTTGGCGAACCCTAAGAACCTCTGGACCCCTTTGAGGGTTAAGGGTACCGGCCAATTTTGAATTGCTTGTAGTTTCTCAGGATCCATCTCTAGTCCGGAACCGGACACAATGTACCCTAGAAACGGAATGGACTTGACTTCAAAGACGCATTTTTCTAATTTGCAATAGAGATGATTGACACGGAGACGGGACAGAACCTCTTTAACCCAAAAACGATGTTCCTCTAAATCGTTGGCAAAAATGAGGATGTCGTCTAGATAGACCACGACATGACGGTATAGAATGTCTCTGAAGATCTCATTGATAAAATGCTGGAAGACAGCTGGAGCATTGCTCAATCCGAAGGGCATGACGAGGTACTCATAATGTCCGTCACGGGTGTTAAAGGCGGTCTTCCACTCGTCACCCTCACGGATCCGGATGAGATTGTATGCACCTCGCAAGTCCAGCTTTGTAAAGATGGTAGCTCCGCTAACTCTGTCAAAGAGCTCAGTAATCAGGGGTAAAGGATAACGGTTCTTGATGGTAATGTCATTCAAACCTCTGTAGTCGATGCACGGCCGCAGACCACCATCTTTCTTTTTTACAAAAAAGAAGCCTGCGCCGGCTGGAGAAGAAGAAGGTCGAATGAACCCCTTTGCTAGGTTCTCTTTAATATATTCCTCCATAGAATGCGTCTCAGGCAGAGACAACGGATAAGTTCGGCCTCGAGGTGGAACCTTCCCTGGAACGAGATCAATCGGACAGTCCCATTCTCTATGAGGAGGAAGGATATCAGCAGAAGCTTTACTGAACACATCCGTGAAATCTTGATATGGAGGAGGTGGAACATCAGACGACCTGGGGGAGGAAGAACAGACAGGCAATACTTTAAACAAACATGTCTCAGCACAGGAGGAACCCCATGCCAGGATTTGCGTAGTCGTCCAATCAATTGTAGGATTGTGAAGACGGAGCCATGGAAGGCCCAGGACCACAGGATGTGTGGCTCTTGGAATCACTAAAAAAGAAATAAGTTCGGAATGAAGAACTCCCACTCTCAGACGAACTGGTAGAGTCCTTAAAGAAATAACTGCATCAAAAATTTTGCTGCCATCCACGGCAGTTAAAGAAATGGACGAAGGAAGTCTCTCGGTGGGTAGGGACCACCGTTTAACATAGGCTTCGGTAATAAAGTTCCCAGCTGCTCCGGAATCAAGGAGGGCAATGACGTTCCGATAACGTTGAGCAACTTGAAGCGAGACTGGGAGATTACAATCTTGAGGAGATGGAGAGGAGATCATTACTCCTAGCCGGCCCTCTCCTTGGCGAGCTAGGATTTGGAGTTTCCCGGACGTTTGGGACAGGCATTAATGGTGTGAGACGGAGCTGCACAATAGAGACAGAGAAACTCGGAGAGACGTCTTCGGCGCTCAGCAGGAGTTAAACGGGAACGGCCAAGTTGCATGGGCTCATCCTTAGATGGTGACAGTTGACGAGGAGGAGGAGCAGAAGATTTTGGAGCAGATGATCTTCCACGCTCAGTTGCTCTCTCTCTGAAACGTAAATCAACTTTCGTGCAGAGTGAGATTAGCTCATCTAACTTAGAAGGTAAGTCTCTGGTAGCTAACTCATCTTTAATACGCTCAGATAAGCCATGCCAGAATGCAGCATACAGGGCCTCGTCGTTCCATGCCAGTTCGGATGCCAGGATCTGGAACTGTATCAGATATTGTCCTACAGTACGTGACCCCTGGCGTAAACGGAGAATCTCGGATGAAGCTGAGGTTACCCGGCCTGGCTCGTCGAAGATGCGCCTGAATGTTGACACGAAGGCAGTGTAGGAAGATAGCAGGGTGTCGGACCTCTCCCATAACGGTGATGCCCAATCAAGGGCTGAGCCACTGAGAAGAGAAATAATGTAGGCAATTTTTGTACGGTCACTGGGAAAATTGCCAGGTTGTAGCTCAAACTGAATCTCACACTGGTTGAGAAATCCCCTGCAGAATCTTGGAGATCCGTCAAATTTTGCTGGTGTTGGAAGATGAAGACGTGGAGCAGAAATGGGTAAGGTGGGTGGGGTTATAGCTGGAGTCACTGTGGTTGACGCACCAGACGCGCCTGATCCACGGAGAGTTGTCTGAATCCCATCCAGCCGAGTAGAGAGATCCTGGAGACAGCGGATGATGTGGCCCTGTGCAGCCTCCTGATGTTCTAGTCGGGCTGCCAGTTCTTGCATCGGCCTGGCCGCTTGATCCTGGTCTCCGGCTGGATTCATTAGGTCAGTGCTTACTGTCACAACTGAGGGCCTGAGCTGACGGGAGGCAGCCTCAGTTGTAGGGGCTGAGATGTACCGGAACCTGGGAGGTTGTATCAGACCCCTGGACATGTAAGTAACATGAATAATAACTGCCCGAAGGCGTGACCACGACAACTTGGATAAAAGTCAATGATGTTTATTATGACAACTCCGCAACACAGCAGCAGTAAAAGAAAACGTAAAAGTCAGCAAAGAATAAATACAGTTCCTGGGTACTACAGGATGGCAGGAGCCACAGGGCACTGGTAGTGTGAGATAGTTCTTATGATCTTCTAGATGGAAAGTCCTTACCAGGCCCGACTGTAGCAATGGAGATAACCCAGGATTGTGCCAGCTGGTGTTCCAGGAAAAGCTGGGTTGCTGAAGATAAAACAGCTGCTGTGGATACTGGCTGGAACCAGACTGTTGTTAGCACGGAGTGGATACTGGCTGGAACCAGTTAAATAATAAATGAACTTGGGAGCGATGAAATATGAACTGAAATGTAGAACTTGAGAGCGGAGAAATAATAATACCGGTGGAGAGTGGTAAAGTGTAGAAAGGACACCGGCCCTTTAAGGGAAGCTGTACTCTGCTGGAAGCTGAGCTGGAAGCAGGTACTGTTGTAGCTGGAAACAGATGAATCCACAATGGATTGGAGAGTCAGGCTACACCGCAGGTGGAATGCTGGTGCGGGTCTCTATGGTGGAAGTCTTGAGACAGGAGCTGGAACCTGGAAGACAATCACAGGAGAGAGACAAACAGGAACTAGGTTTGACAACCAAAGCACTGACGCCTTCCTTGCTCAGGCACAGTGTATTTATACCTGCAGCAAGGAAGGGATTGGCTAGGCAATTATGCAGATTATCAATACTGAGAACAGATTGGTGGAAATGATCAGCTGACAGAATCCAAGATGGCTGCGCCCATGCAGACACTTGGAGGGAAGTTTGGTTTGTAATCCATGTGGTAATGAAAACAGTAATGGCGGCGCCGGCCACCGGAGACAGGAGGCGCCAGGCTGACAGATGCATATCCAACCACGCGGACACAGCGGAGGCCGCGGCTGACGTAATCGCCACTCAGACACTCTGCATGCAGAAGTTCAGGGACGGCGGCGGAGGCCGCGGGAGACGCCATGCCAGGTGTAATATGGCGTTTACTGTGACAGCGTCCCAGAGTGACAGGAGAGGATACAGGAATGTACACATCAGGATAACAGATGGGATCCGGTCCTGGAGCGCTGAGCCAGCCTTAGGAGGCATCTGATGGGTAAGAAATGGCGTCCAGATACCCGGATCGTGACACCGACAAACTGAGCGACAGCACTTAGGAAGGGGGAAAATGAGCGTTGTCGCTCATTTTATCAGCAAGTGTGTATGGGCCTTAAGAGATACTGTATGTCCACCCCACGCAGTGTTTCCACTTTCACACTCAGATTTACTGGTCTCTCCATGAGTGAAATGCCACTTACTGTGAGAAACAAGGCATGTCTAATGGGGGCATCAGCAGCTCCCACACTCCCTCACAGCACTCCATTAGGGTGATTTGGCTAAAGATGGGTACACACCTGCCGATATATTGGCCGTTCTCTTGAACGGCCGATACATCGCGGGTCCGTCGGCCAGTGTGTATGGGCGATACGTCTGTGAACTCCATCGTTCACAGACGTATCGCGTCGGCCCCGCAGCACAGCCGACGGCCAACATATCTACCGATATATTGGCGCGTCGCTGTGTGTGTACGGGCGGTCGGCACACATGCTGCGGCAGCCGGCAGTGATTGACAGCTGATCTGTGCGGGCATGAGATTGTATAACAAAAAGATAACCTGAGATTGTATAACAAAACCTGACATTGTATAACAATAACCTGAGATTCTATAACAAAAAGTTTTGGTTCTATTATTATAAACACTAGGTCATGTTAGGTTGCAGCAGAGATGTTTTCTTTTAGAGAAACCAGGAGGAATACATCCAAGGGTTTCCTAAGTGGATGTATAGAGGAAATAAATGTGGAAAATGAGCATCTTACCACTTTGCTCAATAAATTAGAAAAAATAATGTTGAAAGAGAATAGACTGTGGTGGGAAGTTACCCATTGGAACACTATCTATCCCACCACCTTATTCCCAGAGGTTTAAGATTTATTAAAAAAAACCTCCTTTTCGAATGAAAATTAGTCTTTTTCTAAAGAATGGGATAAAATACTTACTCATTGTGGTCTATCATTGGTAGAATTGATTATCAAAGAGAGAAAAGAGAATATCGTGGTAATCAATAGAGAAATTGAGATATCCAAAACTCATGTAGATCCATTTTTGGATTTAGAGGAAGTAAAGGTCAAAGAGAGAAATATTTTATTGAAATTAGAAAAAGAGACTAAAGAATTAAAAAATAGAAAAAGGAGGAAATTCCTGAGAGATTCGAAAGAAGCACCTGGGGAAGTTGCTGCTGTGTCTGAATCAAAGATTGAGCAGAGGCCCATGAGGGAACCAGTATGGACTCCAATATGGTGGAAAAGAGTGAATCAACAAAATCTAAATTTTGGGAAGGTTACACCTGCCTATAAAAAATATAATCAACTCCACAAAAATCCTAGGGTAAAATATCCCAATAAGGAAAGGAATTATAGAGAAAAACCATCTGAAGGAGATACAAACAATTGGGACCAGGGATCCCTCGATAGGAATAGAGGAAGGGGTAGAATTCCATATAACCCCCATGATAGGATGAGAGATCACTCTAGAGAACAACCCAGGCAATCAAGAGGGGTCCTTAGAAGTAGAGACGAAATTAAAAGAGGTAGGAATGGGCAGACACCCAGTGGAAATCCTACTTTTTTAGACAGGGGAATTTGGACAGAGGTGCGCACACCGGCACCTAGCTGATAAGTTCACTGCGGTGGTGCCTAGGCAATTCAGCATCGGACCATATCTGCTTAAACATAAGCTAGCCCACCGCAGCTTCAATATATGGTGAGAGATCTCCTATTTTTTGCGCGAGTCACTTTACTTGGATATTCCTGGCCAAATTGCACACGTATTATGGATTTTTAATGTATATTTTACTCATGTGAAAATAAATTGTTTATTGTCATTTACCCCATACCAGTGGGTGTTCTTTTCCCCATTTAATTGGGTGTATTAACACCTATGCAAACACTAGGTGTAATTTTTAAGGTGTAGCGCCAGTGGTGTCTTTCATACAGCTTCTTTTCATTATCCAGCATACTGTTATTATCACCATGTGGGATTATTCAGAATTTCGATTTAAAGAGAATAAGTGAAATTGCTGAAAATTACATCTCTGTTTTAATCAAAAATAAAAAATGTGTTACCCGCAGACCCAGTACAGGTTGAGTATCCCTTATCCAAAATGCTTAGGACCAGGGGTATTTTGGATATCAGATTTCTCCGTATTTTGGAATAATTGCATACCATAATGAGATATCATGGTGATGGGACCTAAATCTAAGCACAGAATGCATTTATGTTACATATACACCTTATACACACAGCCTGAAGGTTATTTTAGCCAATATTTTTTTATAACTTTGTGCATTAAACAAAGTGTGTCTACATTCACACAATTCATTTATGTTTCATATACACCTTATACACACAGCCTGAAGGTTATTTAATACAATATTTTTTAATAACTTTGTGTATTAAACAAAGTTTGTGTACACTGAGCCATCAAAAAACAAAGGTTTTACTATCTCACTCTCACTCAAAAAAGTCCGTATTTCGGAATATTCCGTATTTCGGAATATTTGGATATGGGATACTCAACCTGTATAATGACAAATGGCTATGATACCCAAACTGATATTTGTCATGTTTACCATTAAAGTGTCAATAAAAATGGCAATACATAAACAATCATTAATAAATTAGGTGATAAAACCTTTTAAATGCCCAGTAGATGGTAAGGGGAAGATTTATCAAAGCTTGGATTGAGATTAAATGGAGAGTGATAAAGCACCAACCAATCAGCTCCTATCATTTTACAGGCTGTGTTTGAAAATTTGAAGGAGCTGATTGGTTGGTACTTTATCTCTCTCCAAGCTTTGATAAATCTGCCCATAAACTTTACAAACCCCTTTCTACCCTCCTCATGCCTGTTCCTCCTTTTGCAAACCTCACCTGTACTTGTTTGTTTTATGTGTAATTGTATGATTTACTGATTGCTCGAGTTCAGTCACTATGTCGCAGTTTAAGACGTCGGCATTAATCAATGTCGACCTCCTGCTGTCAACATTAATGGTGTTGACATGGTTTAATTGTTGCATTATCAATGTCAACACCGGCAATATGTTGACATTACTATAACGGTTAGGATTAGCGTTAGGGACAGTATGACAACATTCTAACAATGTCTACATAACATCTGTGATGATGTGGTCAATGTCTACATTATGAACATATCAGCATTGTGAATATATGACAAATATACAGAACCCAATGATATTACATAATTTATGTATATATTATTGATGCTCTTAAAAAGAAGACGCCCAACGTGGGGCTCGAACCCACGACCCTGAGATTAAGAGTCTCATGCTCTACCGACTGAGCTAGCCAGGCACCTACCAACTGTTTTACTGGTATGTGCTCTTGGTACATATGGGAGGAGGATATTGTGTGTACAATTTACACATATTTTTTAACAAGAGCATTGGCATGACCCAAAATCTGTCACAAAAGAGAAGATATTGGTGCTGCAGTAAAGGGGCTCTGCTGTGATCTGGAAGTAAATAACTGAAATAAGAGGTAACTTTGAATTTGGAGCACACATATGAATGACCAAACTGCACGAGATCCAGTCGCTTGGTGTCGGGTTGATCATCTGGATCACTTTTACACCACACACAGGCAGAGTACTAAGTTTCTAAGGACTTTTATGTATCCTATTTTGGCTCATGGCCGTGCTCTTTCTAAAGGTCCATACACACTAGACGATGTCGCTCTATGAGCAACGTCGTCTAGTGTTTGCCCTGCCGGGCCAGGCAGTCGGCGGCCGCCCATACACACTGAGCGATATGACCGCTCATATCGCTCAGTGACATCACGCAGCCATCAGACGTGCCTGCAGCTCCTGGACGACAGTCCAGATCGAGCTTGCATGCACTGCCAACAGCGACGATCGTTGCCGACCCGTGGGTCCGCACATCGTTCGTCGCTGGCAGCATACACACTGACCGACTGTCACAACTGAGGGCCTGAGCTGACGGGAGGCAGCCTCAGTTGTAGGGGCTGAGATGTACCGGAACCTGGGAGGTTGTATCAGACCCCTGGACATGTAAGTAACATGAATAATAACTGCCCGAAGGCGTGACCACGACAACTTGGATAAAAGTCAATGATGTTTATTATGACAACTCCGCAACACAGCAGCAGTAAAAGAAAACGTAAAAGTCAGCAAAGAATAAATACAGTTCCTGGGTACTACAGGATGGCAGGAGCCACAGGGCACTGGTAGTGTGAGATAGTTCTTATGATCTTCTAGATGGAAAGTCCTTACCAGGCCCGACTGTAGCAATGGAGATAACCCAGGATTGTGCCAGCTGGTGTTCCAGGAAAAGCTGGGTTGCTGAAGATAAAACAGCTGCTGTGGATACTGGCTGGAACCAGACTGTTGTTAGCACGGAGTGGATACTGGCTGGAACCAGTTAAATAATAAATGAACTTGGGAGCGATGAAATATGAACTGAAATGTAGAACTTGAGAGCGGAGAAATAATAATACCGGTGGAGAGTGGTAAAGTGTAGAAAGGACACCGGCCCTTTAAGGGAAGCTGTACTCTGCTGGAAGCTGAGCTGGAAGCAGGTAATGTTGTAGCTGGAAACAGATGAATCCACAATGGATTGGAGAGTCAGGCTACACCGCAGGTGGAATGCTGGTGCGGGTCTCTATGGTGGAAGTCTTGAGACAGGAGCTGGAACCTGGAAGACAATCACAGGAGAGAGACAAACAGGAACTAGGTTTGACAACCAAAGCACTGACGCCTTCCTTGCTCAGGCACAGTGTATTTATACCTGCAGCAAGGAAGGGATTGGCTAGGCAATTATGCAGATTATCAATACTGAGAACAGATTGGTGGAAATGATCAGCTGACAGAATCCAAGATGGCTGCGCCCATGCAGACACTTGGAGGGAAGTTTGGTTTGTAATCCATGTGGTAATGAAAACAGTAATGGCGGCGCCGGCCACCGGAGACAGGAGGCGCCAGGCTGACAGATGCACATCCAACCACGCGGACACAGCGGAGGCCGCGGCTGACGTAATCGCCACTCAGACACTCTGCATGCAGAAGTTCAGGGACGGCGGCGGAGGCCGCGGGAGACGCCATGCCAGGTGTAATATGGCGTTTACTGTGACAGCGTCCCAGAGTGACAGGAGAGGATACAGGAATGTACACATCAGGATAACAGATGGGATCCGGTCCTGGAGCGCTGAGCCAGCCTTAGGAGGCATCTGATGGGTAAGAAATGGCGTCCAGATACCCGGATCGTGACAGCACCCCCCCCTTTAGGAGTGGCCCCAGGACACTTCTTTGGCTTTTGAGGAAACTTGGAATGGAATCTCCGGACCAAGGCAGGAGCATGGACATCAGAAGCATTGGTCCATGAACGTTCCTCAGGACCATAACCCTTCCAGTCAATAAGATATTGTAGTTGACCGTAACGGTGACGTGAGTCCAGGATCTTGGCCACTTCATACTCAACGCCTCATTGAGTTTGGACTTTCGGAGTTGGAGGAAGTGAGGAATGAAACCGATTCAAGATCAGCGGTTTCAACAGGGAAACATGGAATGTCCTGGGTATTTTTAAGAAGGGAGGCAACTGGAGTCTGTAAGCAACAGGATTGATGACTTGTTCAATCTTGAAAGGACCGATATAGCGAGGTGCAAACTTCATACTGGGAACTCTTAACCTCAAATTCTTCGTGGATAACCATACCCGATCACCCACCTTGAGAGCAGGAACTGCTCGACGCTTCTTATCCGCAAACTTCTTGTACCTGAACGATGCCTTGAGCAGAGCTGATCGTACGCTCTTCCAGATATTGGCAAACTGATGCAAGGTGATATCCACTGCGGGAACAGAAGTTGCTGGAAGCGGTTGGAACTCAGGGACTTTAGGGTGGAATCCAAAGTTAGTGAAGAATGGTGTTGAAGCAGATGAAGAATGATACTGGTTGTTATGACAGAACTCGGCCCAGGGAAGTAATTGAACCCAGTCATCTTGAGAGGAGGACACATAGATGCGGAGGAAGGCCTCCAAGTCCTGATTCACCCTCTCGGTTTGACCATTGGTCTGAGGATGGTAAGCCGTGGAAAACTTTAGCTTGACTTGGAGGACTTGACATAAACTTCGCCAGAATTTGGCTGTGAATTGAACTCCTCGATCTGAGATAATTTCCTCAGGAAGACCGTGGAGTCGGAAGATCTCTTGTATGAATACTTGAGCCAACTTGGAAGCTGACGGAAGACCGGTGAGAGGAATGAAGTGTGCCATCTTGGTGAACCGGTCAACTACCACCCAGATGGTATTGAACTTGTTGCAGATAGGTAAGTCTGTAATGAAATCCATCGACAAGTGGGTCCATGGTCGACGGGGAACGGATAGTGGAACCAGTTGCCCCGCAGGCGACTGGCGGGATACTTTATGTTGGGCACACTTTGGGCAAGATGCAATAAACTCCAAGACGTCCTTTTTCAGAGTTGGCCACCAATAGGACCTAGAGATAAACTCCAGGGTTTTTTGGATACCTGTATGTCCGGCAAAACGGGAAGCATGGGCCCAATGCATGAGCTTCTTCCTTAGCATCGGCTTCACAAAACTTTTCCCTGATGGGGGCGTAGAGTCCATCCCTACCGTGGAGAATGCCAACGGATTTATAATAGGATGCTTGTCTGAAGACTCTGACTCATTTTCTTGCTCCCATGAGCGGGAAAGGGCATCGGCCTTGCGATTCTGAGAGCCCGGACAGAACTGGAGTTTAAAGTCGAACCTGGAAAAGAAAAGTGCCCATCTGGCCTGACGAGGGTTGAGACATTGTGCGCCCTTCAGGTATAAAAGGTTCTTGTGGTCTGTAAGTATGGTGATTGAATGAGAAGCTCCCTCCAACAGATACCTCCACTCTTCTAGAGCGAGCTTGATGGCTAGCAACTCCTGGTCGCCAATGGCATAGTTGCGCTCAGCTGGGGAGAACTTCCGGGAGAAGAAACTGCAAGGGTGTAAATGGCCATCTTTAGCCCTCTGAGATAACACCGTTCCTACTCCAACGGAGGAGGCATCCACCTCTAAGATGAAAGGAGAGTCGATGTCAGGCTGTTTCAGAACAGGCGCAGAGATGAACCTTTGTTTTAAAAGATGAAATGCTTGCATGGCTTCTTCAGACCACTTGGACGGGTTAGCACCCTTCTTAGTGAAAGCAGTAATAGGCGCCACAATGGTGGAAAAGTCTCGTATAAACTTTCGGTAATAGTTGGCGAACCCTAAGAACCTCTGGACCCCTTTGAGGGTTAAGGGTACCGGCCAATTTTGAATTGCTTGTAGTTTCTCAGGATCCATCTCTAGTCCGGAACCGGACACAATGTACCCTAGAAACGGAATGGACTTGACTTCAAAGACGCATTTTTCTAATTTGCAATAGAGATGATTGACACGGAGACGGGACAGAACCTCTTTAACCCAAAAACGATGTTCCTCTAAATCGTTGGCAAAAATGAGGATGTCGTCTAGATAGACCACGACATGACGGTATAGAATGTCTCTGAAGATCTCATTGATAAAATGCTGGAAGACAGCTGGAGCATTGCTCAATCCGAAGGGCATGACGAGGTACTCATAATGTCCGTCACGGGTGTTAAAGGCGGTCTTCCACTCGTCACCCTCACGGATCCGGATGAGATTGTATGCACCTCGCAAGTCCAGCTTTGTAAAGATGGTAGCTCCGCTAACTCTGTCAAAGAGCTCAGTAATCAGGGGTAAAGGATAACGGTTCTTGATGGTAATGTCATTCAAACCTCTGTAGTCGATGCACGGCCGCAGACCACCATCTTTCTTTTTTACAAAAAAGAAGCCTGCGCCGGCTGGAGAAGAAGAAGGTCGAATGAACCCCTTTGCTAGGTTCTCTTTAATATATTCCTCCATAGAATGCGTCTCAGGCAGAGACAACGGATAAGTTCGGCCTCGAGGTGGAACCTTCCCTGGAACGAGATCAATCGGACAGTCCCATTCTCTATGAGGAGGAAGGATATCAGCAGAAGCTTTACTGAACACATCCGTGAAATCTTGATATGGAGGAGGTGGAACATCAGACGACCTGGGGGAGGAAGAACAGACAGGCAATACTTTAAACAAACATGTCTCAGCACAGGAGGAACCCCATGCCAGGATTTGCGTAGTCGTCCAATCAATTGTAGGATTGTGAAGACGGAGCCATGGAAGGCCCAGGACCACAGGATGTGTGGCTCTTGGAATCACTAAAAAAGAAATAAGTTCGGAATGAAGAACTCCCACTCTCAGACGAACTGGTAGAGTCCTTAAAGAAATAACTGCATCAAAAATTTTGCTGCCATCCACGGCAGTTAAAGAAATGGACGAAGGAAGTCTCTCGGTGGGTAGGGACCACCGTTTAACATAGGCTTCGGTAATAAAGTTCCCAGCTGCTCCGGAATCAAGGAGGGCAATGACGTTCCGATAACGTTGAGCAACTTGAAGCGAGACTGGGAGATTACAATCTTGAGGAGATGGAGAGGAGATCATTACTCCTAGCCGGCCCTCTCCTTGGCGAGCTAGGATTTGGAGTTTCCCGGACGTTTGGGACAGGCATTAATGGTGTGAGACGGAGCTGCACAATAGAGACAGAGAAACTCGGAGAGACGTCTTCGGCGCTCAGCAGGAGTTAAACGGGAACGGCCAAGTTGCATGGGCTCATCCTTAGATGGTGACAGTTGACGAGGAGGAGGAGCAGAAGATTTTGGAGCAGATGATCTTCCACGCTCAGTTGCTCTCTCTCTGAAACGTAAATCAACTTTCGTGCAGAGTGAGATTAGCTCATCTAACTTAGAAGGTAAGTCTCTGGTAGCTAACTCATCTTTAATACGCTCAGATAAGCCATGCCAGAATGCAGCATACAGGGCCTCGTCGTTCCATGCCAGTTCGGATGCCAGGATCTGGAACTGTATCAGATATTGTCCTACAGTACGTGACCCCTGGCGTAAACGGAGAATCTCGGATGAAGCTGAGGTTACCCGGCCTGGCTCGTCGAAGATGCGCCTGAATGTTGACACGAAGGCAGTGTAGGAAGATAGCAGGGTGTCGGACCTCTCCCATAACGGTGATGCCCAATCAAGGGCTGAGCCACTGAGAAGAGAAATAATGTAGGCAATTTTTGTACGGTCACTGGGAAAATTGCCAGGTTGTAGCTCAAACTGAATCTCACACTGGTTGAGAAATCCCCTGCAGAATCTTGGAGATCCGTCAAATTTTGCTGGTGTTGGAAGATGAAGACGTGGAGCAGAAATGGGTAAGGTGGGTGGGGTTATAGCTGGAGTCACTGTGGTTGACGCACCAGACGCGCCTGATCCACGGAGAGTTGTCTGAATCCCATCCAGCCGAGTAGAGAGATCCTGGAGACAGCGGATGATGTGGCCCTGTGCAGCCTCCTGATGTTCTAGTCGGGCTGCCAGTTCTTGCATCGGCCTGGCCGCTTGATCCTGGTCTCCGGCTGGATTCATTAGGTCAGTGCTTACTGTCACAACTGAGGGCCTGAGCTGACGGGAGGCAGCCTCAGTTGTAGGGGCTGAGATGTACCGGAACCTGGGAGGTTGTATCAGACCCCTGGACATGTAAGTAACATGAATAATAACTGCCCGAAGGCGTGACCACGACAACTTGGATAAAAGTCAATGATGTTTATTATGACAACTCCGCAACACAGCAGCAGTAAAAGAAAACGTAAAAGTCAGCAAAGAATAAATACAGTTCCTGGGTACTACAGGATGGCAGGAGCCACAGGGCACTGGTAGTGTGAGATAGTTCTTATGATCTTCTAGATGGAAAGTCCTTACCAGGCCCGACTGTAGCAATGGAGATAACCCAGGATTGTGCCAGCTGGTGTTCCAGGAAAAGCTGGGTTGCTGAAGATAAAACAGCTGCTGTGGATACTGGCTGGAACCAGACTGTTGTTAGCACGGAGTGGATACTGGCTGGAACCAGTTAAATAATAAATGAACTTGGGAGCGATGAAATATGAACTGAAATGTAGAACTTGAGAGCGGAGAAATAATAATACCGGTGGAGAGTGGTAAAGTGTAGAAAGGACACCGGCCCTTTAAGGGAAGCTGTACTCTGCTGGAAGCTGAGCTGGAAGCAGGTAATGTTGTAGCTGGAAACAGATGAATCCACAATGGATTGGAGAGTCAGGCTACACCGCAGGTGGAATGCTGGTGCGGGTCTCTATGGTGGAAGTCTTGAGACAGGAGCTGGAACCTGGAAGACAATCACAGGAGAGAGACAAACAGGAACTAGGTTTGACAACCAAAGCACTGACGCCTTCCTTGCTCAGGCACAGTGTATTTATACCTGCAGCAAGGAAGGGATTGGCTAGGCAATTATGCAGATTATCAATACTGAGAACAGATTGGTGGAAATGATCAGCTGACAGAATCCAAGATGGCTGCGCCCATGCAGACACTTGGAGGGAAGTTTGGTTTGTAATCCATGTGGTAATGAAAACAGTAATGGCGGCGCCGGCCACCGGAGACAGGAGGCGCCAGGCTGACAGATGCATATCCAACCACGCGGACACAGCGGAGGCCGCGGCTGACGTAATCGCCACTCAGACACTCTGCATGCAGAAGTTCAGGGACGGCGGCGGAGGCCGCGGGAGACGCCATGCCAGGTGTAATATGGCGTTTACTGTGACAGCGTCCCAGAGTGACAGGAGAGGATACAGGAATGTACACATCAGGATAACAGATGGGATCCGGTCCTGGAGCGCTGAGCCAGCCTTAGGAGGCATCTGATGGGTAAGAAATGGCGTCCAGATACCCGGATCGTGACACCGACAAACTGAGCGACAGCACTTAGGAAGGGGGAAAATGAGCGTTGTCGCTCATTTTATCAGCAAGTGTGTATGGGCCTTAAGAGATACTGTATGTCCACCCCACGCAGTGTTTCCACTTTCACACTCAGATTTACTGGTCTCTCCATGAGTGAAATGCCACTTACTGTGAGAAACAAGGCATGTCTAATGGGGGCATCAGCAGCTCCCACACTCCCTCACAGCATTCCATCAGGGTGATTTGGCTAAAGATGGGTACACACCTGCCGATATATTGGCCGTTCTCTTGAACGGCCGATACATCGCGGGTCCGTCGGCCAGTGTGTATGGGCGATACGTCTGTGAACTCCATCGTTCACAGACGTATCGCGTCGGCCCCGCAGCACAGCCGACGGCCAACATATCTACCGATATATTGGCGCGTCGCTATGTGTGTACGGGCGGTCGGCACACATGCTGCGGCAGCCGGCAGTGATTGACAGCTGATCTGTGCGGGCATGAGATTGTATAACAAAAAGATAACCTGAGATTGTATAACAAAACCTGACATTGTATAACAATAACCTGAGATTCTATAACAAAAAGTTTTGGTTCTATTATTATAAACACTAGGTCATGTTAGGTTGCAGCAGAGATGTTTTCTTTTAGAGAAACCAGGAGGAATACATCCAAGGGTTTCCTAAGTGGATGTATAGAGGAAATAAATGTGGAAGATGAGCATCTTACCACTTTGCTCAATAAATTAGAAAAAATAATGTTGAAAGAGAATAGACTGTGGTGGGAAGTTACCCATTGGAACACTATCTATCCCACCACCTTATTCCCAGAGGTTTAAGATTTATTAAAAAAAACCTCCTTTTCGAATGAAAATTAGTCTTTTTCTAAAGAATGGGATAAAATACTTACTCATTGTGGTCTATCATTGGTAGAATTGATTATCAAAGAGAGAAAAGAGAATATCGTGGTAATCAATAGAGAAATTGAGATATCCAAAACTCATGTAGATCCATTTTTGGATTTAGAGGAAGTAAAGGTCAAAGAGAGAAATATTTTATTGAAATTAGAAAAAGAGACTAAAGAATTAAAAAATAGAAAAAGGAGGAAATTCCTGAGAGATTCGAAAGAAGCACCTGGGGAAGTTGCTGCTGTGTCTGAATCAAAGATTGAGCAGAGGCCCATGAGGGAACCAGTATGGACTCCAATATGGTGGAAAAGAGTGAATCAACAAAATCTAAATTTTGGGAAGGTTACACCTGCCTATAAAAAATATAATCAACTCCACAAAAATCCTAGGGTAAAATATCCCAATAAGGAAAGGAATTATAGAGAAAAACCATCTGAAGGAGATACAAACAATTGGGACCAGGGATCCCTCGATAGGAATAGAGGAAGGGGTAGAATTCCATATAACCCCCATGATAGGATGAGAGATCAC
Source organism: Pseudophryne corroboree (assembly GCF_028390025.1). Lineage (NCBI taxonomy): Eukaryota > Metazoa > Chordata > Amphibia > Anura > Myobatrachidae > Pseudophryne > Pseudophryne corroboree. Next base: position 97,956,655 of record NC_086449.1, read on the forward strand.
TCTAGAGAACAACCCAGGCAATCAAGAGGGGTCCTTAGAAGTAGAGACGAAATTAAAAGAGGTAGGAATGGGCAGACACCCAGTGGAAATCCTACTTTTTTAGACAGGGGAATTTGGACAGAGGTGCGCACACCGGCACCTAGCTGATAAGTTCACTGCGGTGGTGCCTAGGCAATTCAGCATCGGACCATATCTGCTTAAACATAAGCTAGCCCACCGCAGCTTCAATATATGGTGAGAGATCTCCTATTTTTTGCGCGAGTCACTTTACTTGGATATTCCTGGCCAAATTGCACACGTATTATGGATTTTTAATGTATATTTTACTCATGTGAAAATAAATTGTTTATTGTCATTTACCCCATACCAGTGGGTGTTCTTTTCCCCATTTAATTGGGTGTATTAACACCTATGCAAACACTAGGTGTAATTTTTAAGGTGTAGCGCCAGTGGTGTCTTTCATACAGCTTCTTTTCATTATCCAGCATACTGTTATTATCACCATGTGGGATTATTCAGAATTTCGATTTAAAGAGAATAAGTGAAATTGCTGAAAATTACATCTCTGTTTTAATCAAAAATAAAAAATGTGTTACCCGCAGACCCAGTACAGGTTGAGTATCCCTTATCCAAAATGCTTAGGACCAGGGGTATTTTGGATATCAGATTTCTCCGTATTTTGGAATAATTGCATACCATAATAAGATATCATGGTGATGGGACCTAAATCTAAGCACAGAATGCATTTATGTTACATATACACCTTATACACACAGCCTGAAGGTTATTTTAGCCAATATTTTTTTATAACTTTGTGCATTAAACAAAGTGTGTCTACATTCACACAATTCATTTATGTTTCATATACACCTTATACACACAGCCTGAAGGTTATTTAATACAATATTTTTTAATAACTTTGTGTATTAAACAAAGTTTGTGTACACTGAGCCATCAAAAAACAAAGGTTTTACTATCTCACTCTCACTCAAAAAAGTCCGTATTTCGGAATATTCCGTATTTCGGAATATTTGGATATGGGATACTCAACCTGTATAATGACAAATGGCTATGATACCCAAACTGATATTTGTCATGTTTACCATTAAAGTGTCAATAAAAATGGCAATACATAAACAATCATTAATAAATTAGGTGATAAAACCTTTTAAATGCCCAGTAGATGGTAAGGGGAAGATTTATCAAAGCTTGGATTGAGATTAAATGGAGAGTGATAAAGCACCAACCAATCAGCTCCTATCATTTTACAGGCTGTGTTTGAAAATTTGAAGGAGCTGATTGGTTGGTACTTTATCTCTCTCCAAGCTTTGATAAATCTGCCCATAAACTTTACAAACCCCTTTCTACCCTCCTCATGCCTGTTCCTCCTTTTGCAAACCTCACCTGTACTTGTTTGTTTTATGTGTAATTGTATGATTTACTGATTGCTCGAGTTCAGTCACTATGTCGCAGTTTAAGACGTCGGCATTCATCAATGTCGACCTCCTGCTGTCAACATTAATGGTGTTGACATGGTTTAATTGTTGCATTATTAATGTCAATACCGGCAATATGTTGACATTACTATAACGGTTAGGATTAGCGTTAGGGACAGTATGACAACATTCTAACAATGTCTACATAACATCTGTGATGATGTGGTCAATGTCTACATTATGAACATATCAGCATTGTGAATATATGACAAATATACAGAACCCAATGATATTACATAATTTATGTATATATTATTGATGCTCTTAAAAAGAAGACGCCCAACGTGGGGCTCGAACCCACGACCCTGAGATTAAGAGTCTCATGCTCTACCGACTGAGCTAGCCGGGCCCCTGCACGCTGATCTACTGTTATGTGCTCTTGGTACATATGGGTGGAGGATATTGTGTGCATGATTTACACATTTTTTAACAAGAGCATTGGCATGAACAAAAAAGGGTGGTCATTCCGAGTTGTTCGCTCGCTAGCAGTTTTTTGCAGCCGTGCAAACGCTATGCCGCCTCCCACTGGTAGTGTATTTTAGCTTAGCAGAAGTGCGAACGAAAATCGCAGAGCGGCGGCAACATTTTTTTGTGCAGTTTTAGAGTAGCTCAATACCTACTCAGTGCTTGCGATCACTTGAGACTATTCAGTTCCTGTTTTTATGTCACGAACACGCCCTGCGTTCGCCCAGCCACGCCTGCATTTTGACTGGCACGCCTGCGTTTTTACGAACACTCCCTGAAAATGGTCAGTTGACACCCAGAAATGCCCTCTTCCTCTCAATCACTCTGCGGCCAGCAGTGCGACTGAAAAGCTTTGCTAGACCTTGTGTGAAACTACATCGTTCATTGCAATAGTATGACGCGCGTGCGCATTGCGCCGCATACGCATGCGCAGAAATGCCTTTTTTTGCCTGATCGCTGCACAGCGAACGAATGCAGCTAGCAATCAACTCGGAATGACCCCCAAGATCTTAGGTGCTGCACTACAGGGGTCCTCGTGTGGTCTAGAAGTAAAAATTCTAATAAGAGGTCACTTTCCATTTGGAGCACACACATGAATGGGCAGACTGCATGAGATCCAGTCGCTTGGTGTCAGGTTGATCAGCTGAAACACTTTCACACCACACACAGGGAGTAATTCAGATCTAGGCAGACATTTTTGCAGTCCTGCGATCAGATAGTCGCCGCCTACAGGGGCAGAGTATTTTAGCTGTGCAAGTGTGCGACTGCATGTGTAGCAGAGCTGTACAAACAGATTTTGTGCAGTTTCTGAGTAACCCAGGACTTACTCAGCCGCTGCGATCACATTAGCCTGTCCGGGGCCGGAATTGACGTCAGACACCCTCCCTGCAAACCCTTGGAAATGCCTGCGTTTTTCCAGACACTCCCTGAAAATGGTCAGTTGACACCCTGAGACGCCCTCTTCCTGTCAATCTCCTCATGAACACCCATGCGAATGGATCCTTTGCACAATATTGACGCAGGGCGCCAATCCCCGTTGCAGCAGTGCGAAGCAGCGTGTGATCAAAGCCTCCCCAAATTCCCCCACCCGCAAGACGCTGCTGCCCATGGGAGGGACAGCGGGACAGTCTCCACATAGCGGGACTGTCCCGCTTGATTTGGGACAGTTGGGAGGTATGGTGATATTGTATGTCCACCCCATGCAGTGTTTCCACTTTCACACTCAGATTTACTGGTCGCTACCTGTTTTTTTCCCCTGGTTTTCCTGGTCGAATCCCAGTCAAAAGTTGTACTTAAAATGCTGTGATAAGTACATACAGGGTCGGACTGGCCCACAGGGGTACAGGGGAAACCACCGGTGGGCCCCACTGCCTGGGGCCCCACTCCTTCCTCTAGGTATCAGGTTCCAGACTGTGCACTTGTATTATACATAATCAGGGGCGGATTGGGAACAAAAAGCGGCCCTGGAAAAATTTGTACTAGTGGCCCCACATGGGCAGCACCAGAGGTGTAAGGTCTAGCCATGGGCCATGGTAGCAGCTCCCTCCCCCCAAGACTTTCCAGATAGTGGGCATGTCCAGCATCAAGGGGGAAGTTAAAAAGAAATAAAATTAAATGTTATGAGCACATTATATGATACACCTTCAGAATTTAGGAAACTATATAATTCTTTAGAAAGATATATTTTCTTGTTTATTACACAAACCGTATCCCAATCACTATTCACTCAATCTTATATGTCAGCCAAGCAGGCAGACAGAGCATACACAGACTAGATCATCTGCAATCACAGGCTAAGTGGCAAAGTCATTTTCATATATGCAAATTATTTAGCATCTTATTCATTATGTCTATAAAAAGGACCACATGTCCTCAAACTAAACAGGCCCCACGGGTGCGTCAGCCCACCGGGAATCTTCCCTGTGAACCCTATGCCCAATCCGCCTCTGTACATAATAGATATGTTTCATTACACTGCACAAGTCTATTGTGTATTTCAAGCCTCTATGAAGGCTGGCCACACCCCTTTTGTAGGCTGGCCACGCACCTAAGTAGGGGCCCCTATAAATTAATTCCCCCGGTGAGCCCTTCATGCCACAGTCCGACACTGAGTACATAACAGGATAGCTAACAAAACGAAATACAGAAAACAAAATGCCAAAGCTGCGTGTGGGCAATCTGTGAGTGGAGACACACCCAGACCACACTCCTCTCCTCGTTCCACTAATGTACCCTGTGATAGGCTGTTACTATGCACCAACAGCAGCACTCGGAATGTCCTAATTATCTGCACCTAGGGGGTCATTCCGACCCGATCGCTCGCTGCAGTTTGTGGCAGCGCAGCGTTCGGGTCGGAACTGCTCATGCCAGTCGTCGCTGCCTAGCGATCACCTCTGAGACAGAGGCAGTCGCTGGGCAGGTGGGGGCTGAACGGCAGCGTTAAGCCGCCGTTTAGTAGGCGTGGTCTGGCCAACGCAGGAGTGGCCAGACTGTTGGGACGCAGCCGCTACGGTCAGCGGTAGCGACACACAACTCCCGGCCAGCCGCAGGAGCTGCGCTGGCCGGGAGTTACTCCACAAATACAAGAGCATCGCTGCTGTGTGATGCTTTTGTATTTGTGCGTGGGGCGGCACTGACATGCTGGGCGGACTAACCCTGTGCTGGGCGTCCCCCCGCATGTCTGAGTTCATGATCGTAGCTGTGCTAAATTTATCACTGCTACGATCAACTCGGAATGACCCCCCTAGATCCGCCCCTCCTGCCTGCTGATACAGACTACACTTTTCAGGAAAAAACATACTGCGTTCAGCAAAAAAAAGACACAAACATGTTTTCATTGTCATTTCCTCTGATTCAGCAAATTAGAGTATAACATCAATATATAACCTGATACAACAATCATTTTATCTCTAGCCATGGAGTCAGAAGCAGAAGAATTTACTATAAAGCACCAGAGGCTGAACAACAAGATAAACTACTCAGGTATTGCTCTACTTTCCTCACCTTTTCCCCCTGTTTCCTGTACAGGCTTCTTGTTATAATAATCATAGTAACTTGCTATTCTCATCTCCGCTCTGGGAGATCATTGAAGGGAGATCAAAGCAGAAAGTGTGGGGAGCATTAGTAAAGTGATGACCTCTGCAAAATCTACCTATGTAATTTAATAGTGCCGTTATATGAGACTGGCTGTTTGGTTTGATTATATATATATATATATATATATATATATATATGTAGCAGTCTGCTTGTACTGTTTCATATATTACTAGTATATTGGATCCAGTGAATGCCAGGTCTAAGGGTCTCACCCCACCCCTTGAACATCCGCTTACCCTAAAACAAAACTCCCTTCACTCTCTTACCTGGAGATGGCCAATGAACGTTGATGATTTGCAGCCATGAATGGTCTATAACCTATGGCAAATTCATTATATGCCGTGTATATACATAGGTGTGCGCAGGGGGGGTGCCTGGTGCGCACAGGCACCCCCTAATGTCTGGCACCCCGATCTCACATGCTTGATGCAGTGATCGCCGAGCTGGCTGATTACTGTCCCCTCTGCGCTGCACCCTGTCAGGACTGTATTACTGACCAGATGCCTGGGTTAATCAAGGGTGCCACTGCCACCGGCTTTCAAACTCCCGGCTCCACCTCCATGTACAAAAACAGCGTGATGTGATGACATCATGCTGCTTGCACGCCCACCCGCCACATGCCCACCTCTCTCCTATGCTATGACAACGGCAGCCACTGATGAGGATCAGTATGCAGCCAGCGTTCCTCTTAGGAAGACAAATTCAATACTGACAGGCGGTTGGCAGCGGCATTGACACGTCACTGTTTTTCCAGCAGCAGCAGTACCAGTCTGCGACTGTCATTGTCAGTGAGTGACTGACTTGTAAGTAAGCTGCTGCAGCTTGCAGGGAAAAGAGAGGGGGAGCCAGACCAGGCTGAGGAGGAGCAGTGTAATTGTAGTCAGTGCCATCAGGGGTGTTTGTTTGGTGCACACCACAACATCTGACAATGTATCTGCTTTATTAGGATTGGTACAAGGGTGGAAATTTTATATTGCGTTGACCGTCGATAGATGGTGCTAGACACGCCCAAAAGGCAGGTGCTAGACACACCCCTCCGACGGTGCACCCCCTAATGAAATGTGCTGCGCACGCCTATGTGTATATATATATATATATATATATATATATATATATAATTAAGCTGGGTACATACTACACTGTTTTTGTGCAATCATGGTACCAACAACCACTCTGCGTGATCAGCATGTAGTGTGTACACACAATTCATCATTTGATAAACACATCATGCATATCAGACGGGAAGATGTAACGAACTAGTTAATTTAAGCATGTAACGATATAGGACCCTATTCAGTAAGGATTGCAACTTCTGCTTTTTAGTGGAATTAGCAATCGTTTGCCTCGTATGCTTGGGGCCGCCTATTGCAGAGCAAGGCCGCCCAGCATGCTAACTGCCGCCGCCCCCATCTGCGACCCGCACTAAATGCGATTGCGCGCTTATGATAAAGATATACACAAAAACAGACAAGTGGTACTAAGTAACACAGGAGCAACTTCAAAGCCCCAGCGCCGGGTGTGCAGCAACGTGACCAGAATCGGAGAGGGAGAAGGTCGGATGAGCAGTGGAAGGGAGACTGCAGGTGAGTATCTGTTAGTGGAGAGGCGTGTCTGTTAACGGGCTCTCTGGAGCCCACATCAGTACATTCCCTCCCCAGACAAACGGCCAGCACAGCAGACAAAGAAGGCACCCGGGAAGTCCCGTGCCAGGACAAACCGAGGTAGCCTACACGTCCCCTGAGGCTGAACCAGTCCGGAGCCCCTGTAGAATCCTGACGTCTGCCCGCACCCGGACCTCTCATATACACGGCCGTAATGGTAAGCGCATGGACTTCATTTGTTAAAAGGACACCACAGAGTTACGGGATGCCGTTCTCTGTTTCATTAACTGCCAGCTATTATCGTCTAAGGAGTGAAAGAATATCACCTATTTTAGATTTTTTATAAAACAACAGGATTTACAAGGACGTGTTCATTATTGTACAGAAAGTACATCTTTCATATATACAGCACTTTTATCAGACTGACAGTAATAACAGCGGACAGGGACGTTTCTTGGGGCAGGCGAGCAGTGCAACCGCACTGGGCGCCCGCCGCGGCACTAACTGTAGCTCCCTGCTCCCCCCTCCTATTTCTCCCTGAGTAGCTCGCTCAGGGGGGCGGAGTTTCACGGAATGACGCGGTTGCATCGTTACATCACGACGCAACCCCGTCACTTCGCGAAACTCCCCCCCCCCCCCCCCCGAGCGGAGTACATAGGGGGATCCAAGTTAGGAAGAGGGAAAGGCCGGCGCGAGGAGCGACTGGTGAGGCGAGCCGAAGAGCGGTAATCGCCTCTGTAAGTATTTTCTCTCTCTCTCTCTGTGTAAAATGGGGACACCTGCCATAATGTGTGAAATGGGGACTCTTGCCTGCCGTAGTGTGGGATTTAATGTATCAAGGGCACTGCGGTGTGTGGCATAATATGGTGCAGGGGGCATTACTGTGTGGGGCTTAATATGGTAGAATTTTTTTTCCGGTCGTGATCTGCTGGAGCAGGATCAAAAACTGGATTGTGAGGTAGTCTTTTCAGACGAGGTCACATCCATTTAGATGAGGCCACGCCCCCTTGCCGGGTGGGCGCACAAGTTATTTTTTTTTTATCTAGGTGTGGGGGGCACATTTTTTGTATGTCATGGGGGGGCGCATTTTTAAATCTCGCACTGGGAGCCAAATTGGCTAGAAACAGCCCTGACAGCGGAGGACTCAGGGAATATCCTCCTCTAGTTGAACTATCATTGATTTGTGCATGCACACTTGTTATTAATTCAAGAAAAACAAAAGGGTTTTCCGCACCAGGGTGTAGATAATTCTTTCTAGGGAACGTTGGATTCAATAATTGGGACAATTATGTCTAGATATTTTATCAAACTATCCGTTTTGGGTGCAACCCACCAATTATCAGAATATGATAAATTACAAACAAGAAAAAGAATCGGTTTCATATGGGTGCACTCCTTCCCCTTAAATTTGATTACTGTTAAAATACATTTTATTATTTTAAAAACAGGTATCAACAGAAAATACTCAAGTAGAAGCCTGTATGACCTATCAATTATATCATATATTTATTGTATCCTTAGCCTAAAATAGGCTGTTTGAGTGAAGTAAAAAAATTAGAAAAAGAGTGGTGAAAGAAGTATATAGAAATGTGAATAAAGATTTAAAATTATTATCTATGTCACGTCTCTTATTTTTCTTTTTTGTTACGAGTTCCCTTATGTATGCTACCAGTAAATTATATGCAAGGATTGATACATGTATTATGTTATATGTTGGGATTAATGATGCGTAATCCACAAACAGGAGAGTAAGTGTCTAGTTTGTGATATTATGTAACTCAAAGTGGTTACATTTTAGATGATGCTAGTTATTATGTATCCATAATGGCCACTTTAACTTCCTAACTTGTGGCTCATAAATCCAACCCCTAGTGGGTGTAGGTATTTTGTATATACTGGGTGTTAGCCTGCAGCTAAACAATATTAAAATACAATGTTATAGTGGTTATGTTTGGGATTATAATCCTCAACCACAAATGCTGTAGTTTTTATACTTCTGGTATTGTTATATTCCCCACGAAGTGACGGTGATATTACATGTTAAATTCCTACAACCATGTAATGATAGTAATGATATTATTACACATAAATTCCTGTGCTTGCAGGTAATATTGCTACAGATCTAATTTGATGTAAAGGGGGGTACTCACGGAACGATCGCTGCTTAAAATGTAAGCAATCTGACTAGATTGCTTAGATTTTAAGCAGGATCGCTCCGTGTGTAGCCCCTATAGCGATGCACAGCCCCGCGCATCGCTATCGCTGGTGCTAGATTGGCCTGCAGTGCTGGGTGAAATGAGCGGCCCCCCCGTCTCACCCCGCACGCTCAGCACACATCGCGCTGTGCTGAGCGGCGGGAGAGATGTGTGCTGAGCAGTTCGCTCAGTACACATCTCTCTCACATTGGCTGGTGAGTACTGGCCTTTACTGGTCATTCGTGTTAGGTGCTGTGCAAGCTTTATTGTGAATTACCACAGTCCGCATCAATAAACAATACTATATTCCAGAAAATTTATAATTTCTTGTTTTGTTGCAAATAACTATTGTTACTGGTAGAGCATTCATGTAAATGTGTATTTCATGCACTTAGTTCGGCGGGCGTCCCCGCTGTATGGGACCGTTATGATCGGACCTCCTGCACATTGCTCCGATCCCACAAGGCTGTCTCCACCGTTGTCTTGATAAAGACGTCGGTGAGGCACATGCAGTACCAGTTAGCCATAACTCGTGCTGGGATTAGATAAATATATAATGCATTAGGGACGTGACACACTGTCCACCAATGCGCATTTTGTTCCGGTGTCGGGCTTCCTCAGGGCATATGCAATACCAGAAGGGAATATAACAATACCAGAAGTGTAAATCTACAGCATTTGTGGTTGAGGATTATAATCCCAAACATAACCACTATAACCATTGTATTTTAATATTGTTTAGCTGCAGGCTAACACCCAGTATATGCAAAATACCTACACCCACTAGGGGTTAGATTTATGAGCCATAATTTAGGAAGTTAAAGCGGCCATTATGGATACATAATAACTAGCATCATCTAAAATGTAACCACTTTGAGTTACATAATATCACAAACTAGACACTTACTCTCCTGTTTGTGGATTACGCATCATTAATCCCAACATATAACATAATACATGTATCAATCCTTGCATATAATTTACTGGTAGCATACATAAGGGAACTCGTAACAAAAAAGAAAAAAGAAAAATAATAGACGTGACACAGATAATAATTTCAAATCTTTATTCACATTTTTATATACTTATTTCACCACTCTTTTTCTAATTTCTTTACTTTGCTCAAACAGCCTATTTTAGGCTAAGGATACAATAAATATATGATATAATTGATAGGCCATACAGGCTTCTAATTGAGTATTTTCTGTTGACACCTGTTTTTAAAATAATAAAATGTATTTTAACAGTAATCAAATTTAAGGGGACGGAGTGCACCCATATGAAACCGATTCTTTTTCTTGTTTGTAATTTGTTATTAATTCATCCTGGTATTGAAATATACGGAACTATCTTGCCATATTAATAAAAAAGTATTTAGTTACATACTGGTATCCTTCCTAATTACACACAGGGATCAGGGCCGGTTCTACACCTTGTGGTGCCCAGTGCGAAAGCTTCCACTGGCGCTCCCCCCCTTCCCCCCCGCGGCAAAACAGTTAGTGCGCGCTGGAGGCACGCGTCAAAAAATAGGGGCGTGACTTCATAGGGGATGGGTGTGGCCGCAGCTATGCCCCCAGTAGCTGTGCCCTCAGATTTGCCCCCAGTAGTTGTGCCCCCCAGTAGTTGTGCCCTCTGCTGTGCCCCCTGTTGCTTTGCCCCCAGTAGTTGTGCCCCCTGTCTCTGTGCCCCTCAGTAGCTGCTTACAAACACACACAAAAAAATAAAAAAACAATACTTACCACTGCCCCGCTCTTGCTTCCCGACCGCTGCTGCTGTTGCTCCGTCTGGCCTCCCGCGGCTCCTCTCTATGGGAGAGACTTCATGACGTCTCTCCCATAGCAGCGCCGCACAGACACTAGAGGTCAGTAATGATCTCTAGTGTCTGTCACTGGAGCCGGCTGCAGCGGACGCCCACACAGCCCACTGCGTCTGCTGCAGCCGGGGTGCGGGTAGGCGGCGGTGCCTGCGGGGTGACTGCGGCTGCGCCCCCAGGCCGCAGCGGCCCGGGCGCAGGCACTGCTTGCCCGCACCAACAACCGCTCCTGACAGGGATAGTACATTCACCTTGTTCATTCACATAAAAGCATACAACCTTAGGTGTTGAGCGCAGTTAGGTCTAAATACCTAGTAATTTTTATATGAATAAAAATGTTTAACTAATTTGCATTTGTCATTGTGTCTTTTCAGATAGTGTATGTTCATATTTCAAGCAAAAATCTGTCATCCTCACATTTGGGCTGCTGGCAATTTCGTATATACTGGTCATCACCCTCTTCATAAATGTCCTATCACGAAGTTAGTAACATGTTTTTATTTCAATTAACTTACTGGAGATTGAGGACCAGATGACCGCTCATGTTTTCCTGGAAATTCATAAATTATCAATGACTGGCAGCTATGGCCATAAAATCTATGGTGTCTGTTTATGAAGCGGAGTCGGAGATAAGCCAAATCTCCAGCACTTTGCGTATCACATCCTCCTTCAATATAGGAAAATGATAACACTGTATAGCGCACAGACATTTTTCCAGGGTTGTTGTATAATTCTAGTGGGCTAAAGCAGTGCCGTAACTAGGCATTTTAGCGCTGTGTGCAAGAAATGACATTGGCGCCCCCCCATGTAAGATAGGGGCAGTGCGCGCCATAGGCGCGCGAAAATATATATAGGGGCGTGTCTTCATGGGGTAGGGGCGTGGCCACAAAATAATAGCAATTCATACTACGGTGCACAGTAGTTTCCATTATTCAAATTACGCTGCACAGTAGCGCCACTACACCAGGTAGAGCCCCTTTTATACATTACAGCAGACAGCGTCCCCCTTTTTACACGTTACAGCAGACAGTCCCCCTTTTTACACATTACGGCAGACAGCGTCCCCTTTTTACACATTACGGCAGACAGCGTCCCCCTTTTTTGCACATTACAGCAGACAGCGTCCCATTTTTTAACATTACGGCAGACAGCGTCCCCTTTTTACACATTACAGCAGACAGCGTCCCCGTTTTTACACATTACGGCAGACGGTGTCCCCCTTTATACACATTGCGGCAGCCAGTTCCCCTTTTTACACATTGTGTCAGCCAGGCCCCCTTTTTACATATTACGGCAGACGGTGTCCCCCTTTTTACAAATTGCGGCAGCCAGTCCTCCTTTTTACACATTACGGCAGCCAGTCCCCCTTTTTACACATTACGGCAGCCAGTCCCCCTTTTTACACATTACGGCAGCCAGTCCCCCTTTTTACACATTGCGGCAGGCAGTCCCCCTTTTTACACATTGCGGCAGCCAGTCCCCCTTTTTACACATTGCGGCAGCCAGTCCCCCTTTTTACACATTACGGCAGCCAGTCCCCCTTTTTACACATTGCGGCAGCCAGGCCCCCTTTTTACACATTACGGCAGCCAGTCCCCCTTTTTACACATTGCGTCAGGCAGTCCCCCTTTTTACACATTGCGGCAGCCATCCCCCTTTTTACACATTGCGGCAGCCAGTCCCCCTTTTTACACATTGCTGCAGCCAGTCCCCCTTTTTACACATTGCTGCAGCCAGGCCCCCTTTTTACACATTACGGCAGCCAGTCCCCCTTTTTACACATTGCGGCAGCCAGGCCCGCTTTTTACACATTGCGGCAGCCAGTCCCCCTTTTTACACATTGCGGCAGCCAGGCCCGCTTTTTACACATTGCGGCAGCCAGGCCCCCTTTTTACACATTATGGCAGACGGTGTCCCAGAGAGAGAGAGAGAAAGAGAGATACTTACCATCTCCCCGCTGGCAGGCTCCTCGTGCAGCTACCTCGGTGCAGGCAGGTGAGGAGGAGGGAGGGGGACTGGAGCCGCAGCAGCGCTATTTCATTGGTAGTAAGCGCCACTGCAGCTGTCCCCTCTCCTTCCGTATTGGCTGCCCGGCGCTGCTGTGGATGCTGGGATGGAGGAACCTAATACGGAAGGAGATGGGGCTGCTGCAGCGGCGCTTACTACCAACGAAATAGCATTGCTGCGGCTCCAGTCCACCTCCCTCCTTCTCCGCTGCCCGGCGCTGCAGCTCTCCTCCCCAGTGCGGCGGCGGCGCACGGCGCAGACTTCAGAGGCGGCATGTAATGAGTCAATTTGACTCATTACATGCCGCTGGCCGTGCGCCCTCAGGGCAACTGCGCTGTGTGCCGGGCCCACTTGGCACACACATAGTTACGGCCCTGGGCTAAAGGACATCTGGCTTCACAACCACGTGACACGCGCCGGTAGGGGAGGAGATAGGTCCCTCCCTCTGTTGTCGCATGTCACATGCTTGTGACATCATGGTTTCTTTAGCCTGGTAGGATTTAGACTTAACCATTTCTCTTGAGATGGCCATTGACCATCGATGATTCAAAATCATTGATGGTCTATGCTCGATGTTGAATACTTTTACATCAGTGCGGGAGAACCAGATGGTTTCCCGCCATCGATGGTTCAGTGCTACCGGATTTTGTTTTCTCAAAGTGTCAGGCCACTGAGCTTAGCCCCACCCCCTGACACCCATGAAGCCACGCCCCATGTTCTGGTTGGCTCGCATTTGATTTTACAGTAATGCAGGGGTGTCCATCGATGGGTAAAACCATCAATGGTTTCCTTACAGATGGTTTTACACCATCAAGGTTGTCCATCAATGGTACCATCAATGGATAACCCACCGATGGCCATCCGTACATTTCTCCAGTGGTAACCTATTTTGCACCAATTACTATTCCCACAGACCTGGTAAAAAGGCCACAGCCAATTTGACAAACTTTCTCCTGCTAGCTAATGGCATCTCAGGATCAAGTTATCGATTCCCCACATTGGGGGTCAGCCAAGCCAGACAGGCTTTGCTAGAGTCCCTCCAGGTCACTACTATGCCCATGGATAGTCACTGGAACTAATATAGAGCAAAGACTTATAATATATAGCAAACACTGTGTGTAACTATCAGATAGAGCTCCTCTCCGTCCTCTAGGAAGGAGGTCCTAGTAATGTAGCGGGATCTAGTCTGATCCCTCTGCCACCATCTGCTCTCTCTGCTCACTCATACATAGTAAAGCCTGGTACACACTGGCTGATATATTGTCTGTTCAATTAAGCGCCTGATATATCGGGACGGGGGGGGGGGGGGGGGTGTCAGCAGATGTGTACCCCCCGATATGTCTGCGAATGATATCGTCCACAGACATAATACGGCCCTGCAGCACAGCCGGTATATCTGCGATATCGTGCTGTGTATACGGACAGTCTGCCTGTCCACTTCCTGCACACGCTGCAGAAGCCTTCGGTGACACCACAAGTGGACCTGTAAATGCCCATCCAGTTGTGACATCAGGCACAACACATCAGGGCTAACGAACGGCTATCCGCTGGCATGGTGTGTACACTGCGTAACACTGCCGGGTCAAACCACACAGTTTAAATTTTTGGCCCTACCAATCAGCATCGAAAGTGTCAGTGTCAGGGATCACTGCGACAGGTGACATTTGAAGCAGCTGTCCGGACATTGGGGAGATACCAAATTGCTCTAATAGAAATGTATCTGATGCCGCAACCGGCGCTAAGGGGTCTATTTACTGAGCCTTGGATGGAGATCAAGCAGACGGAGACAAAGTACCAGCCAATCAGTTCCTAACTACCATGTCACAGGCTGGGTTTGAAAAATACAATAAGTGTTACCTATCTTTTTAGCAAAGAATAGGTAAATTGGGTGCACTTTCTATAGATATAAGCAGTATAAAATTAGTCACCTAATAAAATATTAATAGCGGCTCCTAATTGACCATCTGGTGATCTACCATACTGTATACTAAAAATAGGATACTCTGCCACCTTAGTTTAGGCAGCAGAAAGGAGCGCTGATGAAAATTATTTTAATAAAACAGATTTCTTTAATGACAGTAATTTACTAATTTCACAAAGACAGAAAAAGCAGCATCACATGTATATAATAGCAGTGAAATGTCACAAACAAAGATTTTCAGGTAGCTTATTAATTACCGCATATACTCGAGTATAAGTCGACCCGAATATAAGCCGAGGCACCTAATTCTACCACAAAAACCTGGGAAAACTTATTGACTCGAGTATAAGCCTAGGGTGGGAAATGCAGCTCTAGCCGTACACAGCCCTCAGTGCCAGATATGCCCTCATAGTGCCAGATATGCCCCCACAGTGCTGCCAGATATGCCCCCACAGTGCTGCCAGATATGCCCCCACAGTGCTGCCAGATATGCCCCCACAGTGCTGCCAGATATGCCCCCACAGTGCTGCCAGTTATGCCCCCACAGTGCTGCCAGTTATGCCCCCACAGTGCTGCCAGATATGCCCCCACAGTGCTGCCAGATATGCCCCCACAGTGCTGCCAGATATGCCCCCACAGTGCTGCCAGTTATGCCCCCACAGTGCTGCCAGATATGCCCCCACAGTGCTGCCAGATATGCCCCCACAGTGCTGCCAGATATGCCCCCACAGTGCTGCCAGATATGCCCCCACAGTGCTGCCAGTTATGCCCCCACAGTGCTGCCAGTTATGCCCCCACAGTGCTGCCAGATATGCCCCCACAGTGCTGCCAGTGCTGCCAGATATGCCCCCACAGTGCTGCCAGATATGCCCCCACAGTGCTGCCAGATATGCCCCCACAGTGCTGCCAGTTATGCCCCCACAGTGCTGCCAGATATGCCCCCACAGTGCTGCCAGATATGCCCCCACAGTGCTGCCAGATATGCCCCCACAGTGCTGCCAGATATGCCCCCACAGTGCTGCCAGATACGCCCCCTCATGATGCCAGATACGTTCCCTCCCCAAGTGCCAGGTATGCCCCACAGTGTTGTTACTTACCCCTCCGTCGATCCCGCGCTGTCTTCTGGAGGGACACGAAGCGCACAGCACGCGCCTCTCCTGTGTCCCTCCTGCATCTTCGGCGGCCGCGGCGGGTCTATTAAAGGAAGTGCCGGTTCGTGATCAGAGGTCACGAACGGGTACTTCCTGTAATAGAACCGCCGCTGCTGCCGCCGGAGATGCAGGAGGGACACAGGAGAGCCGCGCGCTGTGCGCTCCGTGTCCCTCCTTCACACTGCTCTGCCTCTGCCTGTCACTGACTCGAGTATAAGCCGAGGTGGCTTTTTCAGCACAAAAAAAAGTGCTGAAAAAGTCGGCTTATACTCGAGTATATACGGTATATAGCTGATCCTTTATCCTTTATTTAGGAATGCAGATTTTGAGAAAATGCGTCTGATAAATATTCCAAGGCAAAGTCAGTATTATGTATGGGATCCCAAATATATTAAAGGAGCCAACAATCGGGTACGCTATGCTACTACCCCTAGCCATGGAATTTGATCTCACCCACAGGCAGAGCCGGCCTTAGGCATAGGCAAACTAGGCCAATGCCTATGGCATTTGGTATGCCATGGGGCACAAGCAGTTTCTTATGATTAAAATGATATGCAGCATGCCTATGTGTGACTGCGGCTGTATCTGAATATGAAATGCTACATTACAGTGTATTCCTGGAAATCCCTGTAACAAAGCATTTCGTATGCAGCTACAGTCAATGCTGCATATCATTTTAATCAACAGAAGCTGCTTGTGCATCCTAGCCCCATAATAATGCATATTAGATGCATTTTCATAAAAAAAAGGCACCTAACGTTAGCAAAGCTGCCAGCTGACTCACGCCAGGCATCTCTTGCTGCATGGCGTATTGAGGCAAGATGTACGAGGACACATCTGTATCAAATCAGAGGCAGAGGTCACAGTTTTAGCAGCCATGTGAGTGATGTGTGTGGGTGAGTTGGTTGTGCAGTAGTGTTCAGCATAAGTGTAAGGGGCATTATATGTGTGAATAAAGTTGCACTAATGTGTGGCATAATACGAATTGGGGGTACTATTGTGTTGCCATGCCCCTTCCCAGCAAGAACACTCCCCTTTATGGACTGTGCGCCAAATGCGCAATGTTCCTATTTAAAATATAGGGGGCAGGAACACCAAAATTAGGACTGCTATGGGTGAGGGGTGATGGTGCTGGGAAAGGAGCCAAAATCTTGCCTAGGGCCGGCTCTGCCCACGGGAGAAAGTAGTGAATCCGTCCCTGGCTAATGCAAGCTGGCGATGATGCCGTATCGGAGCTCCCGGGGTAGAAAGCCTCCATACATGCACAAGATGTTTGCAGCCATAGCGCGAAGTTTCGGTGTAATTTTACCGGCGGAAGGGGGGCGTACCCGGATTCGATGGAAGTTGAATTCAGCTGCTATGCTTGAACAGCCGCTTTTGGGGGTAATTCCAAGTTGATCGCAGCAGGAAATTTTTTAGCAGTTGGGCAAAACCATGTGCACTGCAAGGGAGGCAGATGTAACGTGCAGAAAGAGTTAGATTTGGGTGGGTTATTTTATTTCTGTGCAGGGTAAATACTGGCTGCTTTGTTTTTACACTGCAAATTAGATTGCAGATTGAACACACCACACCCAAATCTAACTCTATCTGCACATGTTATATCTGTCCCCCCTGCAGTGCACATGGTTTTGCCCAATTGCTAACAAAAATCCTGCTGCGATCAACTTGTAATTACCCCCATGTTCAGTCTGCTCAGTCACTCAATGCATTTCTCCACTATTTCAACAGCCAGTGGTTTCCTCAGGAGACAGATGTTAGAGTCTCAGACTTTTAGGTATTTATGTCCTTAGTGACCAATCACAAGCTTACTTGGAATAGCACACCTGTGTTAGGTAGCGATCATCTGCATATTGTAAGTAGACACAATAAAAATATATGTACAAAGTAAAAAAGGTGACAACTATTTAGCATATAAATAAAAACATTCAAAGGTGTTTAAATAATAAGAATTTACTTACCGATAATTCTATTTCTCATAGTACGTAGTGGATGCTGGGGACTCCGTAAGGACCATGGGGAATAGCGGCTCCGCAGGAGACTGGGCACATCTAAAGAAAGCTTTAGGACTATCTGGTGTGCACTGGCTCCTCCCCCTATGACCCTCCTCCAAGCCTCAGTTAGGATACTGTGCCCGGACGAGCGTACACAATAAGGAAGGATTTTGAATCCCGGGTAAGACTCATACCAGCCACACCAATCACACCGTATAACCTGTGATCTGAACCCAGTTAACAGCATGATAACAGAGGAGCCTCTGAAAGATGGCTCACAACAATAATAACCCGATTTTTGTAACAATAACTATGTACAAGTATTGCAGACAATCCGCACTTGGGATGGGCGCCCAGCATCCACTACGGACTATGAGAAATAGAATTATCGGTAAGTAAATTCTTATTTTCTCTAACGTCCTAAGTGGATGCTGGGGACTCCGTAAGGACCATGGGGATTATACCAAAGCTCCCAAACGGGCGGGAGAGTGCGGATGACTCTGCAGCACCAAATGAGAGAACTCCAGGTCCTCCTCAGCCAGGATATCAATTTTGTAGAATTTTACAAACGTATTTGCTCCTGACCAAGTAGCTGCTCGGCAAAGTTGTAAAGCCGAGACCCCTCGGGCAGCCGCCCAAGATGAGCCCACCTTCCTTGTGGAGTGGGCATTTACAGATTTTTGGCTGTGGCAGGCCTGCCACAGAATGTGCAAGCTGAATTGTACTACAAATCCAACGAGCAATAGTCTGCTTAGAAGCAGGAGCACCCAGCTGGTTGGGTGCACACAGGATAAACAGCGAGTCAGATTTCCTGACTCCAGCCGTCCTGGAAACATATATTTTCAGGGCACTGACAACGTCTAGCAACTTGGAGGCCTCCAAGTCCCTAGTAGCCGCAGGCACCACCAATAGGTTGGTTCAGGTGAGACGCTGAAACCACCTTGGGGAGAAACTGAGGACGAGTCCTCAATTCCGCCCTGTCCGAATGGAAAATCAGATAAGGGCTTTTTCAGGATAAAGCCGCCAATTCTGACACGCGCCTGGCCCAGGCCAGGGCCAACAGCATGACCACTTTCCATGTGAGATATTTTAACTCCACAGATTTAAGTGGTTCAAACCAATGTGACTTTTGGAACCCAAAACTACATTGAGATCCCAAAGTGCCACTGGAGGCACAAAAGGAGGCTGTATATGCAGTACCCCTTTTACAAACGTCTGAACTTCAGGGACTGAAGCTAGTTCTTTTTGGAAGAAAATTGACAGGGCCGAAATTTGAACCTTAATGGACCCCAATTTCAGGCCCATAGACACTCCTGTTTGCAGGAAATGTAGGAATCGACCCAGTTGAATTTCCTCCGTCGGGCCTTACTGGCCTCGCACCACGCAACATATTTTCGCCAATTGCGGTGATAATGTTTTTTGCGGTTACATCCTTCCTGGCCTTGATCAGGATAGGGATGACTTCATCCGGAATGCCTTTTTTCCTTCAGGATCCGGCGTTCAACCGCCATGCCGTCAAACGCAGCCGCGGTAAGTCTTGGAACAGACAGGGTCCTTGCTGGAGCAGGTCCCTTCTTAGAGGTAGAGGCCACGGATCCTCCGTGAGCATCTCTTTAAGTTCCGGTTACCAAGTCCTTCTTGGCCAATCCGGAACCACGAATATAGTGCTTACTCCTCTCCATCTTATCAATCTCAGTACCTTGGGTATGAGAGGCAAAGGAGGGAACACATACCCTGACTGGTACACCCACGGTGTTACCAGAGCGTCTACAGCTTATTGCCTGAGGGTCCCTGGACCTGGCGCAATACCTGTCGAGTTTTTAATCATGTGGAAGACTTCTGGGTGAAGTCCCCACTCTCCCGGGTGGAGGTCGTGCTGAGGAAGTCTGCTTCCCAGTTGTCCACTCCCGGAATGAATACTGCTGACAGTGCTATCACATGATTTTCCGCCCAGCGAAGAATCCTTGCAGCTTCTGCCATTGCCCTCCTGCTTCTTGTGCCACCCTGTCTGTTTACGTGGGTGACTGCCGTGATGTTGTCCGACTGGATCAACACCGGCTGACCTTGAAGCAGAGGTCTTGCTAAGCTTAGAGCATTGTAAATGTCCCTTAGCTTCAGGATATTTATGTGAAGTGATGTCTCCAGGCTTGACCATAAGCCCTGGATATTCCTTCCCTGTGTGACTGCTCCCCAGCCTCACAGGCTGGCATCAGTGGTCACCAGGACCCAGTCCTGAATGCCTAATCTGCGGCCCTCTAGAAGATGAGCACTCTGCAACCACCACAGGAGGGACACCCTTGTCCTTGGTGACAGGGTTATCCGCTGATGCATCTGAAGATGCGATCCGGACCATTTGTCCAGCAGGTCCCACTGGAAAGTTCTTGCGTGGAATCTGCCGAATGGGATTGCTTCGTAGGAAGCCACCATTTTACCCAGAACCCTTGTGCATTGATGCACTGAGACTTGGCTCGGTTTTAGGAGGTTCCTGACTAGCTCGGATAACTCCCTGGTTTTCTCCTCCGGGAGAAACACCTTTTTCTGGACTGTGTCCAGGATCATCCCTAGGAACAGAAGACACGTCGTCGGAACCAGGTGCGATTTTGGAATATTGAGAATCCAATCGTGCTGCCGCAACACTACCTGAGATAGTGCTACACCGACCTCCAACTGTTCCCTGGATCTTACCATTATCAGGGAATTGTCCAAGGAAGGGATAACTAAAATTCACTTCCTTCGAAGGAATATCATCATTTCGGCCATTACCTTGGTAAAGACCCGGGGTGCCGTGTACCATCCATACGGCAGCGTCTGAACTGATAGTGACAGTTCTGTACCATAAACCTGAGGTACCCTTGGTGAGAAGGGTAAATTTTGACATGAAGGTAAGCATCCTTGATGTCCCGAGACATCATGTAGTCCCCTTCTTCCAGGTTCGCAATCACTGCTCTGAGTGACTCAATCTTGAATTTGAACCTCTGTACGTAAGTGTTCAAAGATTTTAGATTTAGAATCGGTCTCACCGAGCCGTCCGGCTTCGGTACCACAACAGTGTGGAATAATACCCCGTTCCCTGTTGCAGGAGGGGTATCTTGATTATCACCTGCTGGGAATACAGCTTGTGAATGGCTTCCAAAACTGTCTCCCTGTCAGAAGGAGACATCGGTAAAGCCGACTTTAGGAAACGGCGAGGGGGAGACGTCTCGAATTCTAATTTGTACCCCTGAGATATCACCTGAAGGATCCAGGGGTCTACTTGCGAGTGAGCCCACTGCGCGCTGAAATTCATTGAGACGGGCCCCCCACCGTGCCTGATTCTGCTTGTAAAGCCCCAGCGTATACTGAGGGCTTGGCAGAGGCGGGAGAGGGTTTCTGTTCCTGGGAACTGGCTGATTTCTGCAGCCTTTTTCCTCTCCCTCTGTCACGGGGCAGAAATGAGGAACCTTTTGCCCGCTTGTCCACGAAAAGACTGCGCCTGATAATACGGCGTCTTCTCATGTTGAGAGGCGACCTGGGGTACAAACGTGGAATTCCCAGCTGTTGCCGTGGCCACCAGGTCTGAAAGACCGACCCCAAATAACTCCTCCCTTAATAAAGCAATACTTCCAAATGCCGTTTGGAATACGCATCACCTGACCACTGACGTGTCCATAACCCTCTACTGGTAGAAATGGACAACGCGCTTAGACTTGATGCCAGTCGGCAAATATTCCGCTGTGCATCACGCATATATAAAAATGCATCTTTTAAATGCTCTATAGGCAAAAATATACTGTCCCTATCTAGGGTATCAATATTTTCAGTCAGGGAATCCGACCACGCCAACCCAGCACTGCACATCCAGGCTGAGGCGATTGCTGGTCGCAGTATAACACCAGTATGTGTGTAAATACCTTTTACGATACCCTCCTGCTTTCTATCAGCAGGATCCTTAAGGGCGGCCATCTCAGGCGAAGGTAGAGCCCTTACAAGCGTGTGAGCGCTTTATCCCCCCTAGGGGGTGTTTCCCAACGCACCCTAACCTCTGGCGGGAAAGGATATAATGCCAATAACATTTTAGAAATTATCCGTTGTTATCGGGGGAAACCCACGCATCATCACACACCTCATTTAATTTCTCAGATTCAGGAAAACTACAGGTAGTTTTTCCTCACCGAACATAATACCCCTTTTTTGGTAGTACTCGTATTATCAGAAATGTGTAAAACATTTTTCATTGCCTCAATCATGTAACGTGTGGCCCTACTGGAAGTCACATTCGTCTCTTCACCGTCGACACTGGAGTCAGTATCCGTGTCGGCGTCTATATCTGCCATCTGAGGTAACGGGCGCTTTAGAGCCCCTGACGGCCTATGAGACGTCTGGACAGGCACAAGCTGAGTAGCCGGCTGTCTCATGTCAACCACTGTCTTTTATACAGAGCTGACACTGTCACGTAATTCCTTCCAACAGTTCATCCACTCAGGTGTCGACCCCCTAGGGGGTGACATCACTATTACAGGCAATCTGCTCCGTCTCCACATCATTTTTCTCCTCATACATGTCGACACAAAAGTACCGACATACAGCACACACACAGGGAATGCTCTGATAGAGGACAGGACCCCACTAGCCCTTTGGGGAGACAGAGGGAGAGTTTGCCAGCACACACCAGAGCGCTATATATATACAGGGATTACCTTATATAAGTGTTTTTCCCCTTATAGCTGCTGTATAGTTAATACTGCGCCTAATTAGTGCCCCCCTCTCTTTTTTTAACCCTTTCTGTAGTGTAGTGACTGCAGGGGAGAGACAGGGAGCTTCCCTCCAACGGAGCTGTGAGGGAAAATGGCGCCAGTGTGCTGAGGAGATAGGCTCCGCCCCTTTTTCGCGGACTTTTCTCCTGCTTTTTTATGGATTCTGGCAGGGGTTAAATGCATCCATATAGCCCAGGAGCTATATGTGATGCATTTTTTTGCCATCCAATGTGTTTTTATTGCGTCTCAGGGCGCCCCCCCCCCAGCGCCCTGCACCCTCAGTGACCGAAGTGTGAAGTGTGCTGAGAGCAATGGCGCACAGCTGCAGTGCTGTGCGCTACCTTGTTGAAGACAGGACGTCTTCTGCCGCCGATTTTCCGGACCTCTTCTGCCTTCTGGCTCTGTAAGGGGGCCGGCGGCGCGGCTCTGGGACCCATCCAAGCTGGGCCTGTGATCGTCCCTCTGGAGCTAATGTCCAGTAGCCTAAGAAGCCCAATCCACTCTGCACGCAGGTGAGTTCGCTTCTTCTCCCCTTAGTCCCTCGATGCAGTGAGCCTGTTGCCAGCAGGTCTCACTGAAAATAAAAAACCTAAACTAAAACTTTCACTAAGAAGCTCAGGAGAGCCCCTAGTGTGCACCCTTCTCGTTCGGGCACAGAGATCTAACTGAGGCTTGGAGGAGGGTCATAGGGGGAGGAGCCAGTGCACACCAGATAGTCCTAAAGCTTTCTTTAGATGTGCCCAGTCTCCTGCGGAGCCGCTATTCCCCATGGTCCTTACGGAGTCCCCAGCATCCACTTAGGACGTTAGAGAAAAAACATTACATATACAGATACATTATTATTATTATTATTATTATTATTATTTCTGCAGCGGGGAACACTGTGTTCCACAGGAAATACATTGGGGTGTAGAGTGGATCAGTAGAGGCACCAACAGGCTAAAGCTTTAGGTTTTCCCAGGAGGCATTGGGGCTTCCTCTGTAACTCCGCCTCCAGGCACTGTGAGCTCAGTTTTTCAGTTGGTGCTGCAACTTCAGGCCACCATAACAGGAGGGCTGCACTGGGCAGCCCTGAAAAAGCTTTTTCTGACAGAAAATTTCTTCAACACTGGGCTGTCAGCGCTGTATGTCATGGTGACACTTCAGCGCTGCAGCTCCATCACCTCCCAAGCGACGTTGCATACTCCCATGGCCTGTTCCCGGGTACTTGCGGCGGAGACTATCCGACTTTAGGCACACAGTCGCAGATGCTCTCCTGGTTCGCGTGGCTGCTACTGGGAGGAGGTAAGAGGGTACCCCAAGTGGGACCCACCAGTATATCGCGTTCCGATTGCATGTCTAGGTAGATGGACTGCAACGCTGGCGTGGACACTATCACCGAGCAGGGACCCCACTATATTCGCCAGGGTATAGGAGTACAGGTCGGGTGTACCAACATCCATGTTAATAAGGCTCCGTAGTACCAGCGGTGAGGCCCAGCATAGGGAAGTCGGCACTTGATCTGTAGCTCGTCCCTGGCCTAGGGCGACATCTACTGCAGATTTTCCCACCCTGGAACTTCATCACACTCTCCCTCACACCCTGACTGAGACTCTGGGCGCCAACTTAAGGCCTGTACACACTGGTCGATATATCGGCCGTTCTCTTGAATGGCCGATATATCGCGGGACCGTCGGCCAGTGTGTACGGCCGATACGTCTGTGAACTCCGTCGTTCACAGACGTATCGCGTCGGCTGCACAGCACAGCCGACGGCCAATATATCTACCGATATATTGGCGCGTCGCTGTGTGTGTACGGGGCGGTCGGCCGCCCGCCCGCCCGTACACATGCTGCGGCGGCCGGCGGTGATTGACAGCTGAACTGGGCAGGCGTGTGTACACGGCCGCCCAGTTCATGACGTCAGTCCCCGACGGATCGGGCAGTGTGTATGCTCAACACACTGCCCGTTCTGTCCATAGATATATCTGCAGATCAATTGATCTGCAGATATATCTATTAGTGTGTACCCACCGTTAGGTATAGCTGCGGCTGGTCTCCGGGACTGCAGGGCAAGGTCTCCCTTGTAAAGCCGCCTGTCTACAGCACTGTGACTTTACAAACACTTGAATATTCTACGTCTTTATACAGACAGCGTTAGTTAAGAAAAAGTGTACCGATTTCAGAATATATTGTACGAGTATTCCGATATACACCTCCGGTCTAGGACAGGGCTGTGTTATATATATATATATATATATTAGGGTGTGTACTCAGTCACATAATACCGGATTTATTCGCATATGTTGTGTACTGGGGACTCAGTCACATACTATGGGATTTATTCGCAGGTATTATACCCTGTCTGGCTTCCTCGTACTAAACCGCTCTGTGTTGCATTTGTGTACAAAGGGCCTAATTCAGACCTGATCGCTCGCTAGGGCTTTTTCTCTTACGTCCTAGAGGATGCTGGGGTCCACATTAGTACCATGGGGTATAGACGGGTCCACCAGGAGCCATTGGCACCTTAAGGGTTTGAGAGTGTGGGCTGGCTCCTCCCCCTATGCCCCTCCTACCAGACTCCGTTTAGAAAATGTGCCCGGAGGAGCCGGTCACAGCTAGGGGAGCTCTACTGAGCTTTTCTATTTAAAGTTAGTTTAGAGTTTCTTTTTTTACAGGAGGCTGTTGGCAACAGCCTGCCTGCAGAGTGCGACTAAGGGGGGGAGCAGTGTCCGCCCTGTGGGGTCTGAGCCACTGACTCCGCTGACTGGACACTGAGCTCCAGAGGGGTTGGATCATTCTTCGCCATAGGGGACCCGTCGCCCCAGCAGCATGCCGCCAACCCCTTACAGAGCTGAAGAGTGGTGAGTGAGACACCGACCCCCCTAGCAAACGTGGGGCAGGTGTGAAGATGGCGGCACAGGGGAGGGAGCGCAGAATTAACTGCGCTCCTATGAAGGTTCCAAGGCACATGGTGAGGCACTGTGAGGGGCACCCTGGGCCAGCGCTTACCCCCACACTGGTCAGCAAGTCTGTCGGGGTCCGCGGATCTCAGCCAGCACATTTCTCCTCAGGCCAGTATAATCTGTTAAGAGCGGGAAGACAGCGCCATTAAGGAGGCAGAGCTTCTCAGAGCGGAACCAGCAGCGTTCCAGCTCCATTTTCCTGCCTGCACAGCGCTGGATGGAAGAACAGGTCTCTCCACAGCAACTCCAGCTATCAGTACACGCTACCAGGGGGTTGTAGAAGGGAGGGGAGGCTGAAAAACGATTGTGTCTCCTATTAAGGGACAGTCTGCGCTGGTAAGGGGTCTCCCTTTACTGAAAGCGCTGTGGTGTGGGTTGGCTCCGATCTCTGTGTCTCTCTTGCCATTCTTGGGGGGGAAACTCTGTCTTCCCCCACCTGTGTGTGGAGTGTTTGGTGGTCTCCTTTAGCTATGTCCGGGGACACTCTGTCATATGCTGCAGAGGATTTATCCTCCCAGGATGATCCCATTCCATGTAATCAGGATAGCACTGGTTTAGCACAGATACCAGCAACGGAACCAGAGTGGTTTTCCTCTATCAAATCTTGGATTTCTCAGATTTCTGACAGGGTTGCAAGTAATGAATCTGCAACCCAGGTATTACAGAGCTCTATGGCAGTATGGCCTGTTTCTGGTACCTCAGGACGCCCCGCTATAAACCCCCACAAACGTGCACTTGTGCATGTCACACAAGACGACACGGATACTGATTCTGACACTACAGATGGTGATGGGGATGTGTTGCGGGGGTCCGCATCTTGCAAAGGGGGTGCAATTGTTGATAGAGGCCATCAGGGATGTGTTAAATGTTAATGATACCACACCTGAGCAGGTTGAGGAGGCTTTTTTCACTGAAAATAAAAAAAGCCTCGCTAACCTTCCCTGCGTCAAAGGAATTGAATGCTATATTTGAAAAAGCATGGGAATCCCTGAGAAAAAATTCCAGGTCCCTAAAAGGGTCCAGGGGGCATTTCCTTTCCCTGAGGAGGATAGGAAAAAATGGGAAAACCCACTGATTGTTGATGCCTCTGTGTCCAGACTCTCAAATAAGGTGGTTTTACCTGTTCCAGGATCTACTGCCTTAAAGGAGCTGGCTGATTGGAAAATTGATAACACGCTTAAAACAATGTATACTGCTTCAGGGGCCATATTACGTCCCACTATTACTACTGCATGGATTGCAAAGGCAATAGTAAAGTGGTCGGCTACCTTACTTGAGGATTTGGATACTATGGATAGGGATGACATTGCTTTGTATTTACGCAACATACATGATTCTGCAGGTTTTATGGTAGAATCCATGAAAGACCTGGGTTCCATGGCTCCGAAGAAATCTTTCTCTTCATCTGCACCGCAGTCCTTTCGGCCTAACAAGCCCAGAAAAGCCAGAACATCCAATACCTTCTTTAGGGGAGGTCGGGTTAAGTCCAAGAAACCTGCCGCTGCAGGTTCCCAGGAACAAAAGCCTACTTCAGGTACGCCAAAGTCCTCTGCATGACGGTGGACTGCATGCCCTGGTGGTGGGGCCAGTGGGAGCGAGACTCAGACACTTCAGTCATGTCTGGGTATCATCCGGCCTGGATCCCTGGGTAATAGATATTGTGTCTCAGGGATACAGGCTGGAATTTCAAAGTCTCCTTCCTCATCGCTTTTTCAAGTCAGGCTTACCAACTCTGTTGGAGGACAGCACGGTACTACAAGACGCTGTCCAGAAGCTTGTGGAGGCACAGGTCATTGTGCTAGTGCCACCTCACATGCTGACCAAAGGTTACTATTCGAACCTTTTTGTGGTACCGAAACCGTATGGTTCGGTCAGGCCCATGTTTACCAAGGTGATGGTGGAAATGATGATTCTCCTCTGCAAGCAAGGGGTGAACATCATTCCATATCTGGACGATCTGCTGATAAAGGCATCGTCCAAGGAGAAGCTACTGCAGTCCGATGTTCTCACAACACGACTGCTCCAGAGTCACGGTTGGATTCTGAACCTTCCAAAGTCACATTTGGAACCAACCCAGAGGTTATCATTTCTGGGAATGATCCTGGATACGGAAGTGCAGCGGGTGTTTCTTATGCATAAAAAGGCGTTGGTGATACAAGCTATGGTCTGGGATGTCCTGAAGCCAGCCCAGGTGTCGGTTCATCAATGCATTCGCCTATTGGGAAAGATGGTAGCCTCTTACGAGGCTCTCCATGCCCGGACCTTCCGACTGGATCTCCTGGACAAGTGGTCGGGATCTCACCTCCACATGCACCAGAGAATTTGTCTGTCACCAAGGGCAAGAATTTCACTCCTCTGGTGGCTCCAATTGCCTCACCTTCTGGAGGGACGCAGGTACGGGATTCAGGACTTGGTCCTTCTAACCATTGATGTGAGCCTCCGGGGCTGGGGAGCAGTCACTCAAGGAGTAACCTTCCAAGGACGGTGATCAAGCCTGGAAGCCGGCCTGCCCATCAACATCCTGGAACTAAGAGCCGTCTACAATGGTCTTCTTCAGGCGGCCCCTTTTCTGAGAAATTGGGCCATTCAAGTGCAGTCGGACAACAGTAAGAACAGTAACAACAGTGGCTTACATAAACCGACAAGGCGGAACGAAGAGCAGAGCAGCAATGTCAGAGATGACAAGAATACTCCTCTGGACAGAAAAGCACACGTTGGTGCTGTCAGCCATCTTCATTCCGGGAGTAGACAACTGGGAAGCAGACTTCCTCAGCAGACACGATCTCCATCCAGGGGAGTGGGGTCTCCATCCGGAGGTGTTCACAGAAATAACAGACCTTTGGGGTTTGCCCCAAATAGACATGATGGCCTCTCGTCTCAACAAGAAGCTTCAGCGGTATTGTTCCAGGTCGAGGGACCAACAAGCAGTGGCATTGGACGCCCTGGTGTCTCCGTGGGTGTTTCAGTCAGTGTACGTGTTTCCA
Source organism: Pseudophryne corroboree (assembly GCF_028390025.1). Taxonomy (NCBI): domain Eukaryota; kingdom Metazoa; phylum Chordata; class Amphibia; order Anura; family Myobatrachidae; genus Pseudophryne; species Pseudophryne corroboree. The sequence continues at coordinate 97,985,052 of NC_086449.1, forward strand.
CCACTCCCACTCACCCCAAGAATCCTAAAGCTCATAAGGATAATAAGGGTTCAAGCAATCCTCATAGCCCCAGAATGGCCAAGAAGGGCTTGGTACGCGGACCTTCTGGATCTACTGCAAGAAGAGCCAAGGCCTCTTCCTCTTCGGGAGGACCTGATGCAGCAGGGGCCGTTCGCCTATCAAGACTTACCGCGGCTACGTTTGACGGCATGGAAGTTGAGCGCCTGATACTTGCTCGGAAGTGTATTCCGAAGAAGGTTATTCCTACCCTCATACAGGCTAGGAAAGGGGTAACGTCTAAACATTACCATCGTATTTGGAAGAAATATATCTCTTGGTGTGAATCCAAGAAGTTTCCTCTGGTAGAGTTTCACCTGGGACGTTTCCTCCTCTTCCTGCAAGCAGGAGTGGATATGGGTCTGAGGTTTGGATCTGTGAAGGTCCAGATTTCAGCCCTATCCATTTTCTTTCAGAAACAATTGGCTGCCCTCCCTGAGGGTCAGACCTTTTTGAAGGGAGTTCTGCATATCCAACCTCCCTTTGTACCACCTACGGCGCCTTGGGACCTTAACATGTTGTTGCAGTTCCTCCAGTCGGATTGGTTTGAGCCTCTACAGGCAGTCACTTTGTTGGCTTTAGCTTCTGCTAGACGTGTGTCCGAGCTGGGGGCTTTATCCTGTAAAAGCCCTTATTTGATCTTCCACGAAGATAGAGCTGAGCTCCGGACACGCCAGCAGTTTCTTTCGAAGGTTGTGTAGGCATTTCATATCAACCAACCTATCCAGCACGCTTATTCTACGGCAGGACTGCCGTGTCCAAAATCTGTTAAGGCTCACTCTACCCGTAAGGTGGGGTCTTCCTGGGCAGCTGCGCGGGGTGTCTCGGCAGTGCAACTTTGCCGAGCTGCAACTTGGACTGGGTCGAACACGTTTGCAAAGTTTTACAAGTTCGATACTTTGGCCTCTGATGATCTGAAGTTCAGTCAATCAGTTCTGCAGGAGCCTCCGCGCTCTCCCTCCCATTCTGGGAGCTTTGGTACATCCCCATGGTACTAATGTGGACCCCAGCATCCTCTAGGACGTAAGAGAAAATAGGATTTCGGTTACCTACCAGTAAATCCTTTTCTTGTAGTCCATAGAGGGTGCTGGGCACCCACCCAGCGCTTCGTTTTACTGCAAATGTTATTTGGTTCAGTACCACTTAGTTTAGTTGAGTACTGCATTGTTACTTGGTAAGTAATGTTTCAGCAGTTACTGAATGTTCAAGCTACGTTGGCTTGACGTGCCTTGTATGTGTGAGCTGGTATAATTCTCACCACTATGTGTGTATAACCCTTCTCTCAAAGTATGTTGTCTCCTCGGGCACAGTTTCTAGACTGAGTCTGGTAGGAGGGACATAGAGTGAGGAGCCAGCCCATACTCTCAAACTCTTAAAGTGCCAATGGCTCCTGGTGGACCCGTCTATACCCCATGGTACTAATGTGGACCCCAGCATCCTCTACGGACTACAAGAAAAGGATTTACCGGTAGGTAACCAAAATCCTATTTTTCCACTGCTGCAAACAGATAGTCGCAGCCCATAGGGTGGGTGTATTTTTGCTTTGCGAACGCATGTGTAGCAGAGCTGTACAAACAGATCTTGTGCAGTCTCTGAGTAGCCCAGGACTTACTCAGCCGCTTCAAACACTTCAGCCTGTCTAGGACTGGAATTGACATCAGGAACCCTCCCTGCAAATTCATGGACACGCCTGCGTTTATCCAACCACTCCCAGAAAACGGTCAGTTACCACCCACAAACGGCTTCTTCCTGTCAATCTCCTTGTATTTGCCAGTGCAAATGGATTCTTAACACAAACCCATTGCTGAGCGGCGCTACGCTTTGTACCCGTGCGACGCGCCTGTGTATTGCGGTGCATACGCATGCCCAGCTCTGACCTGATCGCAGCTCTGCAAAAAACGCTAGCAAGCGATCAGGTCTGAATTACCCCCAATGTCTGACAGAAAGGGCAGTAAGTCTGTGGACGCTCCTGCATGATGCACAGCAAGCGCCAAGGATTTACCAGATGGGGAAGCTGTGTATGATGGTCTGTGTACTATGTGCCATACAACTCCTAGTCAGTCCACGGCTCCTCCTCACAATCCACAAATCTCTCAGATATTTCATCTGAAGAGGAGGGGGAACATACTGTCCTGTCAGACACTGAATCAGGCGTTTCTGACGAGGATTCTACATTGCAAGTTGACGTCCCTTCTCTAGTGGTTGCTCTTAAGCAAATCCTACAAATCACTGATGATGAGGATTCCACTACTGTCACCAAGAAAATTGACATGTTTAAACAGCAGAAGGTTGCTAAAAATCTATTACCCCATTCTGATCATTTGGTAGACATCAGGCAGGAGCCCTGGTCTAATCCAGGAAAGAAATTCCATCTCTCCAAATGGGCCTTAGCTCGCTATCCTCTCCCGGCAGAGTTATGTAGCAAGTGGGAAAATTCACCACCAGTGGATTCTCATGTCACCCGCCTAGTGGTGTCATCCACTCTGCCTGTCACCACTGTCACTTCACTGAAAGAACCGACAGATAAGCATGTGGAGGGATGCCTGAAATCTATTTACTCCCTGACAGGTGCTGTACATAGACCCACTATTGCTGCCTCCTGGGCTGCTAAAGGTATTGAAGCATGGGTTCAGGCAATAGAGGATGAGCTGCCCGAGGATATATCTGACAATGCCAGACAATACCTGTCTCACATCACCACCACCTCTTATTATATTCAAGAGGAGTCCTCTGAGGTGGGCGTGTTGGCGGCCAAGGCAGTCTGTCCTGCCTCGCTGCATTCTGTGGTTGAGGTAATGGAAGGTAGACCTGGACCCAAAAAGACCTTGGAGGTACTCCCTTTTAAGGGAGACATCTTGTTTGGGGAAGACCTAAATAAAATTGTGTCTGAACTGGCGGCTGCTAAGACTGCCTTTCTCCCAAATACTAATCCATCTGCACAGAAGGCAAAAGTTACCACTTTTTGTTCCTTTCAACCTTAAGAGAAAGCAAAAGGTCAGGCATACCCGAGACAAATTTGTGTTTCCTAAACCACTAAGCCCAAGGCAAAACAGTCCTGGGTGGCCCATCAGCCTGCTTCTAAACTAGACAAGTCTGCTGCATGACGGGGCGGGCCTCCCCCTGGGGGACCCCAGGATGGGAGGCCAACTTCTGCAGTTCACCCAGGTCTGGTTAAAGACCACTTCAGAAGCATGGGTGTGAGAAGTTGTCTCTCACGGGTATGCATTCTCTTTCAAGAGACGTTCCCCTTGCCAGCTTTGCGTCACGGTCATCCCTTCGGTTTCCCTAAAGGCGTAAACTCTGCAGCAGGTTGTGAGTTCTCTCCTTTATACAGGAGTGGTAATGCCGGTGCCTTTGTACCAAAGAGCCAGTGGTTACTACTCGACCATGTTTCTAGTCCCGAAACCCAATGGGTCATTCCAGCCTATACTCAACCTCAAATCACTAAACAAGTTTGTGAGAGTGTCCAAGTTCCATATGGAGACGCTGCACTCAATTGTGCTGACGATGGAACCCGGAGACTATATGCTATCCCTGGATATTCAGGATGCGTACCTGCATATACCTATTGCCAAGTCATATCAGCAGTATCTGTGGTTTGCTATTGGCAACCTACACTATCTGTTCCAGGCTCTGCCATTTGGACTGGCTACGGCTCCTCTGATCTTCAACAAGGTCATGGCCATTATGACGGCACATCTCCATCGCCAGGGACTCAGGATCCTGCCGTAGCTGGATGACTTGCTGATCCTGGCAAACTCCCGCGATGTCCTCCTCAGTTATCTACAACTGACGGTAAGCTTCCTACAAGCCCATGGCTGGCTCATCAATTAGAAGAAATCCTCGTTGGTCCCAGCTCAGAGCATGGTGCACCTGGGGGCACTCCTGGACACACATGGTCAATATCTGTTCCTGTCTCCGGAGAAAGTCCTGAAGCTTCAGGACAGGATAAGATGCTTCCTCTGTCACCCCAGATTGTCGATACACTCGGCAATGCAAGTACTTGGCCTGATGGTGTCGGCTTTTGACACGGTAGAGTACGCTCAATTTCATTCCCGCCCTTTGCAGACGTTAATCCTTTCCAAGTGGGATGTCCTACATCATCGGATTAGATCTCACATGATTACCTTGACTCCGGAAGTTCGTATATTGCTGACCTGGTGGCTACAGGGCCAGCAATTGAGCAGGGGCCATCCCTTCTGGATCCCTAACTGGGCCCTACTGACGACGGATGACAGTCTGCGGGGATGGGGTGCGATGTTGGAGCAATACTCTTTCGAGGGTCGTTGGACCAAGGAGGAGTCCCTCCTCCCGATAAAGATGCTGGAACTACGGGCGGTGTTCAATGCGTTAACTCTCGCCCCCTGCCTCTGGTACAGAACAGGCCTGACATTGCCACCACGGTGGCATACATCAACCATCAAGGCGGCACTCGAAGCCGCATGGCAATGTTGGAAGTGTCAAAAATCCTTCAATGGACAGAACGCCATCTGCCAGCAATATCGGCAATGTTCATTCCGGGTGTCCTCAACTGGGAAGCGTACTTCCTCATTCGTCAGGACGTACACGCCGGAGAATGGAGTCTTCATCCGGAAGTCTTTCAACTCCTAGTGGACACGTGAGGCCTACCAGATGTAGTCCTGATGGCAACACAATCACAAAGTTCCGGTCTTCAGATCAATGACCAGGTATCCTCAAGCATTGTTCGTGGACGCACTAGTCATTCCATGGAACTTTCGGCTGCCTTACGTGTTTCCTCCAGAGTCACTCCTGCCTAGGGTTCTGCGGAAGTTCAACCAAGAAGGAGGAATAATAATTCTAGTCGATCCGGCGTGGCCCAGACGGCATTGGTTATCAGACCTGCAGGGTCTATCGACAGAGCATCCTCTTCTACTTCCTCAACGACTAGACCTCCTCATACAGTGCCCTTGTCTCTATCCAGACTTAGCCAGACTGGCTTTGGTGGTGAGGCTCTTGAAGCATCACTCCTGAGAGCCAAAGGATTCTCTGAGGCAGTCATGTAAACTATGTTGAAAGCCCGCAAGCCGACGTCTGCTCGGATCTATTATAGGGTCTGGAATTCTTACTTCTCCTGGTGTGCTGATAACTATGATGCATACAAATTTAAAACATCCAGAATCCTGGCTTTCCTTTAACAACGCCTGGACTTAGGACTTCGCCTGGCGTCCCTAAAGGTTCACATATCTGTCTTGACGGTGTGGTTTCAGAGAATTTGCGTTTATTCCGGACGTTTATACATTCACTCAGGGTGTGTTACCGATTCAGCCTCCCTATGTCCCTCCTGTGGCTCCATGGGATCTGTCTGTTGTCCTTAATGCCCTGCAAGAGTCTCCATTCGAACCTCTTGAGTCAGTGGACCTTAAATGGCTCACAGCCAAGGTCCTGTTTCTGCTGGCCATTGCCTCTGCTAGAAGGGTGTCGGATTTAGGCGCTTTGTCCTGTCGTCCACCCTTTCTAATATTCCATTGTGACCGGGCAGTTCTGAGAACTTGCCCAGGTTATTTACCTAAAGTGGTGTCATCTTTCCAACTTAACCAAGAGATTGTGGTTTCGGCCTTTATCTCTTCTGACTTGTCCCCAAAAGAGCGGTCTTTGGATGTGGTAAGGGCTCCCCATATATATGTGGAGAGGACTGTCTCTATCAGGAGGTCAGATACCCTTTTTGTATGGTTTGGTTTCCACAAACGTGGCTGGCCTGCGAATAAGCAAACCTTGGCCAGATGGATTGGAATGGCGATTGCACATGCTTATGCACAGGCTGGACTTCCAGCACCTGCTGCTATTATAGCCCATTCTACTCAGTCTGTTGGACCTTCTTGGGCGGCCCACCATGGCTCATCTGCAGAACAATTGTGCAAGTCGGCTACATGGTCCTCAGTGAACACGTTCATTAGGTTCTATGCCTTTGATACTTCCGCCTCCCAGGATGCTTCCTTTGGACGCCCGGTTCTCATACCCGCTGAGTCGCGTCCCCTCCCTTGAGTAACTGCTTTAGTACATCCCCGATGTATTTCCTGTGGACCACAGTGTACCCCGCTGCAGAAAAGGAGAGTTATGGTAGACTTACCATGGTTAACTCTCTTTCTGCAAGGTACACTGGGTTCCACAGGGCGCCCACCCTGACGCACCTAGCTTCTATGGGTTTATATGGCATTAGCCGCTGGTCCCTTCTCCTGTTGTGAGAATGTGGTTCTATGTGACATAAATACCTAAAAGTCTGAGACTCTAACATCTATCTCCTGAGGAAACCACTGGCTGTTGAAATAGCGGAGAAACGCGTTGAGTTTCAGTTAAGCAGACTGAAAAAAGCCACTGTTCACGCATAGCAGCTGAATTCAACTTCCATCAAATCCAGGTACGCTCTCCTCCCCCGGTAAAATGACAGCGGGACTATACCGGGACATCGCTCCATGGCTTCAAACATTTTGTGCATTCTCCCGTGGGTGAGATCAAATTCTGTTTCTAGGGGTAGTAGCAGAGCGTACCCGATTAATAGCTCCTTTAATATATTTGGGATCCCATACATAATACTGACTTTGCCTTGGAATATTTATCAGATGCATTGTCTCAAAATCTGCATTCCCAAATAATGGATAATGGATCAGCTATATAATTAGTAAGCTACTTAAAAATCTCTTAGTATGATCACTGTTTGTGACCTTTCACTATTATATACATGTGATGCTGCTTTTTATGTGTCTTTGTGAAATTAGTAAATTACTATGTCATTAAAGAAATCTGTCTTATTCAAATAATTTTCATCAGCGCTCCTTTCTGCTGACTAAACTAAGGTGGCAGAGTATCCTATTTTGGGTTTGAAAAATGACAGTTAGGAGCTGGTTGGCTGGTATTTTATCTCCTTCCACTTTATCTCCATTCAAGGCTTAGTAAATAGACCCCTAAGTTAGATACTTAACTAAAGTGGGCTGTCATAAAAAGTAATGCACACCTAATTGCAGTGTTGCAGGCACCTGGCTGCACTGATTATGGGGGTAATTCAGACCTGATCGCTAGGTAGCGATTTTTGCAGCCCTGCGATCAGAAAGTTTCCTCCTACAGGGGGAGTGTATTTTAGCTGTGTAAGTGTGCGATCGCATGTGTAGCAGAGCTGCACAAACTGATTTTATGCATTCTCTGAGCAGCCCAGGACTTACTCAGCCGCTGCGATCACATCAGCCTGTTCAGGACCGGATTTGAAGTCAGACACCCTCCCTTTAAATGCTTGGTCCCGTCTGCGTTTTTCCAGACACTCTCTAAAAACGGTCAGTTGCCACCCACAAACGACCTCTTCCTGTCAATCTCCTTGTGAACGCCCGTGCAAATTGATTTTCCATACCATCCCTTCGCTGGCCAGTGATCCCCTTTGCAGCCATCCGTCGCGCCTGCGCATTGCAGTGCATACGCATGCGCAGTTCGGATCTCTGACAAAATTAACCCTAGTATGTATGTGAGTACGTATAAATGTGCTAGGGAATATAGATTGTAAGCTCCACTGGGGCATGGACTGATGTGAATGTCCAAATATTCTCTGTAAAGCGCTGCGGAATATGTGTGTGCTATATAAATAACTGGTAATAATAGTAATCTGATTGTCCGCTTTGCGAAAATGCACAGCAGCGATCAGGCCTGAATTACCCCCTGTATTGTGTCACTTACCATCAGGCAGTGCAGGCACTAATGACAAGATTGGAAAAAGGGGGGGCCTGGATTGCACATCCTATTACTAAAGATATCAAGAGGTGCTATCATGCTGAGGCGTCTAATACAATGCTGGAGGAAGAGAGATGCAGATGCACACTCTAAGCACTAAGAACACTGATAGTAAAAATAATTTAAATAAACCATCACAATTAACATGCAGTATAATTGAAGCTCTTAGCACACATTTGGGCAAATATGCGGGCCCATGTACCGCGGCCAGGTGACTTCAGCACATGGGTCCCTAACATTCCTAATACTATCACCAATGACAAGATTCCCAGCCGATATGATCAGTGGCACGCAGCTGCCAGCTCGGTGACTCTGGTCTGAGGCGGAGCTTCTTGTCTTTGCTGCGGGCTGTGGGGAAAGGACGGGAGGTTTGCTGTTGGAGCAGAGCAGCAGAGGATGGCTGCAACACAGGGTCAGTGTTGTTGTGTCCCACCACCAGCCTTGGGCACGGGATAAGAGCACTGAACATGGCGGCTGCAGCTGATAAGACCTGGCTCTTCATAATCACCTTTGCGGAAACAGCCTTCATTTTGGCGGTTGGCTGACTGTGCGGCACCCCCATGGTAAGGGCGCCCTAGGCAGCTGCCTAATCATGGTGCCGACCTTTAGTTAAGGCCACGGTGTCTGATAGAGGGTGGGGCAGGTATGGGGTATCCAGGTCTTGGCCTGTCTGGAGCCCTGGAGTCACTGCAGTCATGCAGCCCCGGGTTGTTGTGCATTCACGTGCAACAACCCTGGTTATTTAATGGGGTGGTAGTGGCTAAAGAGGGCCATAAACCATTGAAGGTCAGCAACCATTAATGGTTTGCCACTAATGGTCGATGACAGAGATCTCTTTCATTGATGGAAGAGATGCAGCAATTTTTTTTCCCATCTTGTGGCACTTAGTGCCATTCCCTTGTTGCTTACCCGCCACACCCTTCCTTGATTGGCCCACCGACTTCCCATGACCAACAGCAGATATGGTTTACTATCATCAATGGTCATTCCCAGATAGACAGAGAGAGAGAGAGGGGGTGTGTGACATGGAGGGTGTGAGGGACACAAGCAGGCTGGGCCATTGGGAGATATATCAGGAGGGAGCGGAGTGGGCTTTTGTGAAGAGATGGGTTCTCAAGTACTAAAACTGTATTAGGCACATGAATATCCTTACAAAGAATTAAGGTTCAAAAAGGGTTGAGATTGCCTAAAGGATAAAAAAAGGGGCAGACTAGATGGGCCAAGTGGTTCTTATCTGCCGTCAAATTCTATGTTTCTCTGACGTCCTAGTGGATGCTGGGAACTCCGTAAGGACCATGGGGAATAGCGGCTCCGCAGGAGACTGGGCACAAAAGTAAAGCTTTAGGACTACCTGGTGTGCACTGGCTCCTCCCCCTATGACCCTCCTCCAAGCCTCAGTTAGATTTTTGTGCCCGAACGAGAAGGGTGCACACTAGGTGGCTCTCCTGAGCTGCTTAGTGAAAAGTTTAGTTTTAGGTTTTTTATTTTCAGTGAGACCTGCTGGCAACAGGCTCACTGCATCGAGGGACTAAGGGGAGAAGAAGCGAACTCACCTGCGTGCAGAGTGGATTGGGCTTCTTAGGCTACTGGACACCATTAGCTCCAGAGGGATCGAACACAGGCCCAGCCATGGAGTCCGGTCCCAGAGCCGCGCCGCCGGCCCCCTTACAGAGCCAGAAGCAAGAAGAGGTCCGGAAAATCGGCGGCAGAAGACATCCTGTCTTCACCAAGGTAGCGCACAGCACTGCAGCTGTGCGCCATTGCTCCTCAGCACACTTCACACTTCGGTCACTGAGGGTGCAGGGCGCTAGGGGGGGGCGCCCTGAGCAGCAATAAAAACACCTTGGCTGGCGAAAATACATCACATATAGCCCCCAGGGCTATATGGATGAATTTTAACCCCTGCCAGAATTCATAAAAAAGCAGGAGAAAAGTCCGCGAAAAAGGGGCGGAGCCTATCTCCTCAGCACACTGGCGCCATTTTCCCTCACAGCTCCGTTGGAGGGAAGCTCCCTGGCTCTCCCCTGCAGTCACTACACTACAGAAAGGGTTAAAAAAGAGAGGGGGGCACTAATTAGGCGCAGTATTAACAATACAGCAGCTATAAGGGGAAAAACACTTATATAAGGTTATCCCTGTATATATATAGCGCTCTGGTGTGTGCTGGCAAACTCTCCCTCTGTCTCCCCAAAGGGCTAGTGGGGTCCTGTCCTCTATCAGAGCATTCCCTGTGTGTGTGCTGTGTGTCGGTACGTTTGTGTCGACATGTATGAGGAGGAAAATGATGTGGAGGCGGAGCAATTGCCTGTAATAGTGATGTCTCCCCCTGGGGGGTCGACACCTGAGTGGATGAACTGTTGGAAGAATTACGTGACAGTGTCAGCTCTTTACAAAAGACAGTTGATGACATGAGACAGCCGGCTACTCAGCTTGTGCCTGTCCAGACGTCTCATAGGCCGTCAGGCGCTCTAAAGCGCCCGTTACCTCGGATGGCAGATACAGACGTCGACACGGATACTGACTCCAGTGTCGACGGTGAAGAGACAAACGTGACTTCCAGTAGGGCCACACGTTACATGATTGAGGCAATGAAAAATGTTTTACACATTTCTGATAATACAAGTACCACTAAAAAGGGTATTATGTTCGGTGAGAAAAAACTACCTGTAGTTTTTCCTGAATCTGAGGAATTAAATGAAGTGTGTGATGAAGCGTGGGTTTCCCCCGATAAAAAACTGATAATTTCTAAAAAATTATTGGCATTATATCCTTTCCCGCCAGAGGTTAGGGTGCGTTGGGAAACACCCCCTAGGGTGGATAAAGCGCTCACACGCTTGTCAAAACAGGTGGCTCTACCCTCTCCTGAGACGGCCGCCCTTAAGGATCCTGCTGATAGAAAGCAGGAGGGTATCCTCAAATGTATTTACACACATACTGGTGTTATACTGCGACCAGCAATTGCCTCAGCCTGGATGTGCAGTGCTGGGTTGGCGTGGTCGGATTCCCTGACTGAAAATATTGATACCCTAGATAGGGACAGTATATTACTGACTATAGAGCATTTAAAAGATGCATTTCTATATATGCGTGATGCACAGCGGGATATTTGCCGACTGGCATCAAGAGTAAGTGCGCTGTCCATTTCTGCCAGAAGAGGGTTATGGACGCGACAGTGGTCAGGTGATGCGGATTCCAAACGGCATATGGAAGTATTGCCTTATAAAGGGGAGGAGTTATTTGGGGTCGGTCTTTCAGACCTGGTGGCCACGGCAACAGCTGGGAAATCCACGTTTTTACCCCAGGTCGCCTATCAACATAAGAAGACGCCGTATTATCAGGCGCAGTCCTTTCGTTCCCATAAGGGCAAGCGGACAAAAGGTTCCTCTTTTCTGCCCCGTGGCAGAGGGAGAGGAAAAAGGCTGCAGCAAACAGCTAGTTCCCAGGAACAGAAGCCCTCTCCCGCTGCTGCCAAGCCCTCAGCATGACGCTGGGGCTTTACAAGCGGACTCAGGCACGGTGGGGGCCCGTCTCAAGAATTTCAGCGCGCAGTGGGCTCACTCGCAAGTAGACCCCTGGATCCTTCAGGTGATATCTCAGGGGTACAAATTGGAATTTGAGACGTCTCCCCCTCGCCGTTTCCTAAAGTCTGCTTTACCGACGTCTCCCTCCGACAGGGAGGCAGTATTGGATGCCATTCACAAGCTGTATTCCCAGCAGGTGATAATCAAGGTACCCCTCCTACAACAGGGAAAGGGGTATTATTCCACACTATTCGTGGTACCGAAGCCGGACGGCTCGGTGAGACCGATTTTAAATCTAAAATCTTTGAACACCTACATACAGAGGTTCAAGTTCAAGATGGAGTCACTCAGAGCGGTGATTGCGAACCTGGAAGAAGGGGACTATATGGTGTCTCTGGACATAAAGGATGCTTACCTTCATGTCCCAATTTACCCTTCTCACCAAGGGTACCTCAGGTTTGTGGTACAGAACTGTCACTATCAGTTTCAGACGCTGCCGTTTGGATTGTCCACAGCACCCCGGGTCTTTACCAAGGTAATGGCCGAAATGATGATACTCCTTCGAAGGAAGGGAGTTTTAGTTATCCCTTACTTGGACGATCTCCTGATAAGGGCAAGATCCAGGGAACAGTTGGAGGTCGGAGTAGCACTATTTCAGGTAGTGTTGCGGCAGCATGGTTGGATTCTCAATATTCCAAAATCGCAGCTGATTCCGACGACTCGTCTTCTATTCTTAGGGATGATCCTGGACACAGTCCAGAAAAAGGTGTTTCTCCCGGAGGAGAAAGCCAGGGAGTTATCCGAGCTAGTCAGGAACCTCCTAAAACCGAGCCAGGTCTCAGTGCATCACGGCAGTTTCCACGCAAGAACTTTCCAGTGGGACCTGCTGGACAAATGGTCCGGGTCGCATCTTCAGATGCATCAGCGGATAACCCTGTCACCAAGGACAAGGGTGTCTCTCCTGTGGTGGTTGCAGAGTGCTCATCTTCTAGAGGGCCGCAGATTCGGCATTCAGGACTGGGTCCTGGTGACCACAGATGCCAGCCTGCGAGGCTGGGGAGCAGTCACACAGGGAAGGAATTTCCAGGGCTTATGGTCAAGCCTGGAGACATCACTTCACACAAATATCCTGGAGCTAAGGGCCATTTACAATGCTCTAAGCTTAGCAAGACCTCTGCTTCAAGGTCAGCCGGTGTTGATCCAGTCGGACAACATCACGGCAGTCGCCCACGTAAACAGACAGGGCGGCACAAGAAGCAGGAGGGCAATGGCAGAAGCTGCAAGGATTCTTCGCTGGGCGGAAAATCATGTGATAGCACTGTCAGCAGTGTTCATTCCGGGAGTGGACAATTGGGAAGCAGACTTCCTCAGCAGGCACGACCTCCACCCGGGAGAGTGGGGACTTCATCCAGAAGTCTTCCACATGATTGTAAACCGTTGGGAAAAACCAAAGGTGGACATGATGGCGTCCCGCCTCAACAAAAAACTGGACAGGTATTGCGCCAGGTCAAGGGACCCTCAGGCAATAGCTGTGGACGCTCTGGTAACGCCGTGGGTGTACCAGTCAGTGTATGTGTTCCCTCCTCTGCCTCTCATACCCAAGGTACTGAGAATTATAAGACGGAGAGGAGTAAGAACTATACTCGTGGCTCCGGATTGGCCAAGAAGGACTTGGTACCCGGAACTTCAAGAGATGCTCACGGAGGATCCGTGGCCTCTACCTCTAAGAAGGGACCTGCTCCAGCAAGGACCCTGTCTGTTCCAAGACTTACCGCGGCTGCGTTTGACGGCATGGCGGTTGAACGCCGGATCCTGAAGGAAAAAGGCATTCCGGATGAAGTCATCCCTACCCTGATCAACGCCAGGAAGGATGTAACCGCAAAACATTATCACCGCATTTGGCGAAAATATGTTGCGTGGTGCGAGGCCAGTAAGGCCCCGACGGAGGAATTTCAACTGGGTCGATTCCTACATTTCCTGAAAACAGGAGTGTTTATGGGCCTGAAATTGGGTCCATTAAGGTTCAAAATTCGGCCCTGTCAATTTTCTTCCAAAAAGAACTAGCTTCAGTCCCTGAAGTTCAGACGTTTGTAAAAGGGGTACTGCATATACAGCCTCCTTTTGTGCCTCCAGTGGCACCTTGGGATCTCAATGTAGTTTTGGGGTTCCTAAAGTCACATTGGTTTGAACCACTTAAATCCGTGGATTTGAAATATCTCACATGGAAAGTGGTCATGCTATTGGCCCTGGCCTCGGCCAGGCGCGTGTCAGAATTGGCGGCTTTATCCTGTAAAAGCCCTTATCTGATTTTCCATTCGGACAGGGCGGAATTGAGGACTCGTCCTCAGTTTCTCCCTAAGGTGGTTTCAGCGTTTCACTTGAACCAACCTATTGGGGTGCCTGCGGCTACTAGGGACTTGGAGGACTCCAAGTTGCTAGACGTTGTCAGGGCCCTAAAAATATATGTTTCCAGGACGGCTGGAGTCAGAAAATCTGACTCGCTGTTTATCCTGTATGCACCCAACAAGCTGGGTGCTCCTGCTTCTAAGCAGTCTATTGCTCGTTGGATTTATAGTACAATTCAACTTGCACATTCTGTGGCAGGCCTGCCACAGCCAAAATCTGTAAATGCCCACTCCACAAGGGAGGTGGGCTCATCTTGGGCGGCTGCCCGAGGGGTCTCGGCTTTACAACTTTGCCGAGCAGCTACTTGGTCAGGAGCAAATACGTTTGCAAAATTCTACAAATTTGATACCCTGGCTGAGGAGGACCTGGAGTTCTCTCATTCGGTGCTGCAGAGTCATCCGCACTCTCCCGCCCGTTTGGGAGCTTTGGTATAATCCCCATGGTCCTTACGGAGTCCCCAGCATCCACTAGGACGTCAGAGAAAATAAGATTTTACTCACCGGTAAATCTATTTCTCGTAGTCCGTAGTGGATGCTGGGCGCCCATCCCAAGTGCGGATTATCTGCAATACTTGTACATAGTTATTGTTAACTAAATCGGGTTATTGTTGTTGTGAGCCATCTTTTCAGAGGCTCCTCTGTTATCATGCTGTTAACTGGGTTCAGATCACAGGTTGTACGGTGTGATTGGTGTGGCTGGTATGAGTCTTACCCGGGATTCATAAATCCTTCCTTATTGTGTACGCTCGTCCGGGCACAGTATCCTGAGGCTTGGAGGAGGGTCATAGGGGGAGGAGCCAGTGCACACCAGGTAGTCCTAAAGCTTTACTTTTGTGCCCAGTCTCCTGCGGAGCCGCTATTCCCCATGGTCCTTACGGAGTTCCCAGCATCCACTACGGACTACGAGAAATAGATTTACCGGTGAGTAAAATCTTATTTTCTATGTTACTTAATTTTTGTGTTAGCATTTATATAACACCAGCATATTCTGCTGCACTTTACAAAACACTAATCAAATAAGGTAGACACAGAAGTAAGAGGGTCCTGCTTGCTAGCTTGTAATCTATAAGAAAATAGATAATTGTATCTTTTTTTTCCAATTGACTCCACCAGGTTCTGTATCTGAAATTAGAAATTTGGCCAGCAACAGTGATCTTCTCAGCCTGAACAGCAGCGGTAAGATGTCACTCTCCGGGTCTATAAGCTAGTTTACTTAATTAATAGACCCTAAGACATAAATGCTTAACATTACATATACTTTACAGGGTATACAGGTATACAGCGTTATGGTGGGTAAATCATGCACTATAGTAATTTAAAAAAAAATAAAACAGGAGAAAGTTACATAACGGCTAAACATTCACCGCAGTTAAAATTAGTCTTAAAAATATTACGGTGTAGGAGATTACTAAAGGTTGAACTCGATGGACAAATTGTCATTTTTCAAACTCAGCAACTATATTACTATGTTTATTAAAGAAAAAAAAGAGATAGTCCTACTGCAAAGAGAAATGACCTAATGTTGAAGTAAATACTGAATATATTTTACGTGCCTCTTACCGCAAGAGCTACCTTTTGTTATTTTCTTCATGCATGCAGCGTTCGTAAACGCCGATATGCATGCGGAGAGTAGCGGAATACATTGCAAGCAAAATGCAATGCTTGCTGCATCCCACCCACTGTCCTGAAGGCGGATGTATCTCTCTCTCTGGGAATTGCAGTTGTCACAAACACCTTTGGGGCGGGATTTTCTAAAGGGAAAATGCGGTAAAACCCCCGTTTTACCGCATTTTCAAATGTACTAACTCCCGACCGCCGCGTTTTTGCCTCATAGGGTATCGCCATCTTTTTATGACAATACCCTATAGAAGCCTATGGGATTCTTACCGCCGCCCCACGCCGCATCCCGCCGCCGCTCACGACGACTCCCCCTTCCCCTTCGGCATACCTGAGCTGCTGCTAGTGCGGCCCCCCTCCTCCTTCTCCCCCGCATCACAGCCTTGTCTCCTGGCTGCAGGGGGGAGGAGGAGGAGCCCGGGGACTCCCTGCACACGTCACCTCCCGAGTCTGGGAGGTGACGGAGACCCCCGCTGACCCCCACAGACATCATCGCGGGGGACCTCCTATACCGCATTGCGATACTAATCGCATATGTTAGTACATATGCGATTAGTATCGCTGCGGTAGGCGGCGAGAAGCGGCGATGGCTTATAGTAAATCCCGCCCTTGATCAGAAAAATGTCCCTCTCTAGCTGCATAGATTTTATTGTGATGTGACTTGCTGAATGAGTACCATAGTCACTAGTCTTCTAACTTTCTGGATATTTAGCATATACTGTATGAAAACACCACAACTCATAATGAGTTGGAGTCTTTCAGTGGTTTGGTATCGGGCTCAGGCTCCATCCTGTGTCTGGATGCCATTTCCTCCTTGTGTTAGAAAACGCAGTACAGGTTGGTGTTCCAAAATACGGATTTTTTTGAGAGTGAGATAGTGAAACCTTTGTTTTCTGATGGCTCAATGTACACAAAGTTATTAAAAATATTGTATTGAATGGCCTTCAGGCTGTGTGTATAAGGTGTATATGAATCATAAATGCATTCTGTGCTTAGACTTAGGTCCCATCACCATGATATCTCATTATGGTATGCAATTATTCCAAAATACTTCTGGTCCCCAACATTTTGGATACAGGATACTCAACCTGTATTGATGTGAGTACCCAGCTTTCCTGTCTCCTTGAAGTCTGTCCAACATGTCCCACTATGATACAATGTCTGTGCATGCACTAAGCTAGAGTGACCATTGCCCCTTTTTCCTGGGACACTCATGAATTACACAGGTTCTGTGGCTGATTAAAACCAGCTGAAATGTAGGCTTGAAGTCAGTCAGCCACAGAACCTGTGTAATCCATGAGCGTCCCAGGTAAAAGGGATAATATGGTCACTAGTCTCCACTTTAGGTGCAATTATTTTAAAAGTTCCACAACAAGGACCCGAGCCTCCTCCACACGCAATGCCGGTGGTCACTCAGTTGAGAGATTAATGCATTAAAATGCCAGACTAGAGCGCACACGTTACCCTGAGCAGCAGAGCCGTAACTACCTGTGTGCTGAGTGTGCGCTGCCCACCGGCACTGTACACAGGCACACAGGCACTGTAGGCGCAATCAACACACTCTCTCTCACCCCCGCTGCCGCCTCCCGCATCAAGCGCAAAATGGCCATGGCTTCTGGCACCTGCGATTGCTTTGATCTGTCTGCCGCCACCGCCCACCCTCTCGCCCACAGCTAGCCTTTCCCAATATAGTTGTTACATGCAGAGCTGCGCTCATCGGCAGCGCCAGCGGTGCACACGTGACTAGGAACCGGAGTCCAGCCAACGCAGGAGTGCACTGAGGCACCGTGGGTTGAGTCACAGAGGCGGGGGGAGGTTACAGCTGGCTGCAGGAAGATGGGAATACATACTTGGCTCAGCGGCTCAACACTGGTGTTACTCATTGTTCTCTACACGCTCCCTACACCCACACTCTCTGCTTCCCTCACTCACCCTCACTGATCCCTACACCTGCCCTCACTGCTCCCTACACTCACCCTCGCTGATCCCAACACCCACTCTCTCTGCTCCCCTCACTCACCTACCCTCGCTGCTCCCTACACCCACTCTCTCTGCTCCCCTCACTCACCCACCCTCACTGCTCCCTACACTCACCCTCACTGATCCCTACACCCACTCTCTCTGCTCCCCTCTCTCACCCTCACTGCTCCCTACACTCACCCTCACTGATCCCTACACCTACTCTCTCTGCTCCCCTCACTCATGCATCCAGTTTTGAATATGGGGGGGAGCCGATGCTGTTTCTTGCACACAGCGCTAAAATGTCTAGTTACGGCACTGCTGAGCAAGCACACAGAGGTGCTGTATCATTGACACAGTATCAGAAAGGGGGTAGAAATGTGATGGGTGTTTCCTGGGTGGTGACTGGTTAGTGGCGAGTAGGGCACGCAAAAATGTTCCATTCAGTGGGTGTGCTATACGGGTGTCGCAGGCATGTGAATGCAAGTGGCTGCATTCCCTACCCACAGCCCAGCCTTGGTCAGATGGAGAAACTGCACCAGCCTTAGGACTGGTGCCAATTTCAATGGTACAACCTACGGAGCCGTATAAGGATACACCAATTAGTATTACAGTGTGAATGGGCGTCTCAGTTCTTGCACATTTGGCCACATGGGTGTACACAAGGTAAGGAGTTTGTAGGCCATTTGCATAAAGTCGCAGACTGGCGACTGCCAATACACACTGCTGCATTCACTTTTGTGTGTGATTCGGAATCGGCTCCCAAGTCTGCTTCTGCCCGCAGCAGACAGTTATACACGGGTCAGCCGGCCCATTCTTGGCTTTCAGCATCAGGTGATGCTCTGTCAGGACCAATGAGAAAGTCAGCCCCTGAACCACAGAAAAGAAAACGCACTGCTACTGGATCTACCTATTTCAGAGACAAGAAATAACACAGGAAAGGAGAAGGAAACAGACTATATACCATCCTTTATCATGTTTCTAACTAACTTAGGGCCTGACTTAAGGGGGGTACACACGGAGAGAGCCAAGCTTAATGTCTAAGCAATCTGACTAGATTGCTTAGACAGGGATCAGGTATCTAGGTCAACAAGACTTAGGTCTACCACTATTGGTTGACAGGGTTTCTAGGTTGACAGGGTCTTTAGGTCGACAGTTCAAAAGGTTGACATGAGTTTTTCATCTTTTTTCTTTTTTGGAACTTTTTCATACTTTACGATCCATGTGGACTACAATTGGGAACAGTAACCTTCGCTAGCCATGCAAGGGGACACGGTGCACTAATTGGGGTGCCCGATCACTGTACGGCGAAAATGACATGAATTTTTTTTTAAAACTCATTTCGACCTTTTGACCTGTTGACCTAGAGACCCTGTTGACCTAAAATCCCTGTCTACCTAGTTACTGTCGACCAATAGTGGTCGACCTAGACACTTCGACCTAAGTGTGGTCGACCTTGCATACCATACCCCTTAGAAATTAAGCACGGATCTCTCTGTGTGTATGCCCCATAGCAATTGCGATGCGCTGCCCCGCGCAGCGCTATCGCTGGTACTAGATTGGCCTGCATGCAGGCCAAATCTAGTGAGATCGCTTATTTCACCGCTGGGTGAAATGAGCCTTCCCCCTGTCCCCTCACCCCTCTCTAAGCACACATTGCGCTGTGTGCTGAACGAGGGAGAGATGTGTGCTGAGCGTTCTGGGCTAGATCGCTCAGCACACATCTCTGGATACAATCTCCCCGTGTGTATACGGCCTCTTAAGGTGTGTACACACGGTGAGATTCGGGCTAACCTCGATTCTCACTATGCGATTGGGACTGTGGTCGGTGTCGCAAGCCTAGATGACTGTGCTTGCAATACTGACTATGTACGATTGTGGCTAAGTGTAAATTTTGATATACTTTTAAACTCAAAATTGACTTGCCTACGCAGTCTATCTAGGCTTGCAATACCGACCTCGTGGGACCGCGCATTGGTATTGCATCGGGATCGCAAGGTGACTTTCACCTTGTGATCTGCACTAAAAAATCTCACTGTGTGTACACACCTTTAGACCCAATGCTGCAACTGATTGTCGCAATGTTGATCCAATGCGGAGTCTTCGGATGCAGGCAGCAGATGTCAGAAGCCGGCAGTGGGCGTCTTTTTACACAAGATGACTCCTGCGGCTTTTGCATATGTTTTGCACAGTCGCTGCATACAAAGACACAGCGGTGGCAACAATTGAATCAGGCCCTTAGAAGGGGGCTTACTTATTGTAAAATCTGCCATGGAGTATTAAAGCAGAAAATAATAGTTTTGAAGTGGTGTTATACTTTAATAAAGTGGACATGAATATTAATGTGTATTAGGATGTGTATATATATATATATATATATATATATATAATATTCCAAGGTCAAGTTGTTTATCTGCATACATTGTTTACAAGTTGCTGTCTTGCAGTTGGCGAATTGACTACAAAGGTGAAACAAATGGAGCAAGATTTGAAAAGTAAGATAATTAAAATTAAACATGCAGAAAACAATGTAGTGCAATTCTGTTTGATGTAATGAGATAAATAGGAAACAATGAAACCAGGATCACAACCTTCTTTGCTTACAAGTCTCTTGATGTTTTGCCTGGAAAAGCAATATTTCCAGTTGGGTTCTCATAATTTACAGGGATTCAGAGCTTAGGACGCCAATGGTTCTACTCAGGGCTGCCAAGAGAAATTCTGGGCCCCGGTGCAACAATTTTCTGGGCCCCCGGCCCCCTAGAGGGGGTGTGACCCCAGTATGCTGGGGCCATGGCCACACCTCTTTATGGGCGTGTCTAGCACATGAGAAGCACCCACTCAGAATAGCATGGCATGCCTCCTAGCCAGGGCAGTAGAGAGCCTGGCTGGGCCCAGGTACTTTCAGGGGGCATGGCCTACTCACAGGAGACATGGACCTGGGCCCCTCCATCAGACCTGCCCACTTGGAGGGTGTAGCCACACCATTTTAGGGCATCTTTAGCAGGCTTGGGCCCTGAAACTTTGCATACCCACTTGATGCCTCTGATCATCAACCTAATATCTTAATGTACTGGTACAGAGTTTCCCAAACTCCATCATTACAGTCCAGGTGTTAAGGATATCCATGATTGAGTCCTGATGGTTAAATTAACTGAGGTACTAATAAAGTGACCTGTGCTCAAGTATGGATATCCTTAAAACCTGACTGTAATGGTGGAGTTTGGGAAAATCTGTACTGGTGGATACTTCAGTAAGAAGTTCCCAGTTTATGCCATAATCTATAATAATGTACTTTCTCCTGCTACCTTCATCTTTTTCAGAGGCACCTTCCTGTGGCCCAAATTGGGAACGATTTGAATGTAGTTGTTACTACTTTTCATACATCAAATCTAACTGGATGAAGGCCAGGGCCATGTGTATTGGTCGAGACAGCGACTTAACTGTAATTACCAGTGAAGCAGAACAGGTGAGATGTTTGTGAAGTGCAATGTACTAAACACCAATAACAGTCCATGATCCAATCACAGTTGATTTTTGACAGTGGTTCCCATACGCAGTCAGAGTGGCAGAGCTTTCGAAAAAATATGCCGGCATATCAGCCCCAACCCGATCTGGTTACTAAAAATATGTGATTTTAAGGGCTTGGGGGAGAATTTTGCTAATTCTCCTTCAATTGGTCTGTAGTACATTTAGGTGATACTAAAATAATGTGAAAAATGTGTGACAATACCCCATATCACATTATTTTAGTAAAAATATATCTTTGGTAAATATGCCCCAGTGTGAAATCGCTGACATCAGTGACAGTTGCGGCTATGTACCACGATCTTATGCAAGGGGCATCCACTTGGGGGAATTGCGCTAATTGGTAACAGCTACATTTCTACTTCGCTGGTCTGCAGCCAGGCCCAGCCACTCATCAATGCAGCCAAGACCAGCAAACAGGATCCCCGCCGGCTATTGCAGAACCAGACATGTAAGAACATACAGTACTGCAGCACCTGTTACATCACTACTACTGGTTAGGGGGAGATTAGTGGCAGTGGTGGTGGTCCACAGAAGTTCAGACAAGGGGGTTATCAATTTTATTGGCCGGGAGCCCCACAAGCCTTAATCCGACCCTGGGAGGACGGCATGGAGAATAATATGGGATTAGCATTTTGAGTGCACATTTGGTAATTTTAGGCACAGTAACTCAATTCTTAGAGTAGCACCATCTACAAATACAGCCCTGGGTGATGGGTGCTGTGCTAGGAGAGGGGTGATGGGTCAGAGATGGAATAACAGCAGTGCAGCCGGGGGCCGCTGTAGGCAGCAGTATAATTAGTCAGACTGTCTCATTTTACGCCAGCCGCAGCTACGCCCTATAACAAAGGAGGATGCCTGGTCGCGGTCTGGTCGAAGGCACCAGCGAGGGACCTGTGGCGGTGGAGTCATTAGTTCAATCATCACCCTTCAAGTTGGCACCACTGCAGCTGTCTCTCTGTCTTGTCTCTGCTGACCGTGCATGGCATGCTGGGAGGAGGGACAGACTCATCTGCTAGGGGGCTGCATCAAATTGCTTAGGGCCAGCTCTGCGTCCGGCAGGCCATAGAGCTATATAGCTAACAAATACAAAGTTAATATAGTGATTGTCTGGTGCATTATAGCATATGGCCCAGAGGAATTTATAGTATTGAAGCCTCTATACCATATTCTTACATTATAATAGGAATGGTGAGAGTGTGATGGTTGTAGCTTCAGTTCCCACCTCAGATGGAAGTACTGAGACAGACGAGGAGAGTGAACGCATGGAGATACAGTAAAGGTGCCCATACACTTGTCCGATTATATTCGACACGATATCTGGCCCGATTTCCCTTGAAGCTCACCTTGAGATTAATTTGCACCGAAAGTGCTTTTCTCATAAGTCCTAGAGGATGCTGGGGTCCACTTCAGTACCATGGGGTATAGACAGTTCTGCAGGAGCCATGGGCACTTTATGACTTTTCAAGGGTGTGAACTGGCTCCTCCCTCTATGCCCCTCTCCAGACCTCAGTTTTAGAAATGTGCCCAGGCAGACTGGATGCACTCCAGAGGAGCTCTACTGAGTTTCTCTGAAAAGACTTATGTTAGGTTTTTTATTTTCAGGGAGAACTGCTGGCAACAGTCTCCCTGCTTCATGGGACTGAGGGGCCAGAAGTAGGAACCAACTTCCTAAAGAGTTTCATGGCTCTGCTTCTGGCTGACAGGACACCATTAGCTCCTGAAGGGAACTGAACGCTAGCCGTGCCTAGATGCTCACTCCCACAGCACGCCGTCACCCCCCTCACAGAGCCAGAAGTCAGAAGACAGGTGAGTGTTAGAAGACAGATCTTCAATCAAGAAAGTGACGGCTAAAGATACAATCGGCTGGGTGCAGGGCACGCGGGGGGGGGGGGGGGGGGGCGCCCTGGGCAGCATGAAACCTATGGAAACTGGCATAAATAAGGGGCATAAGTTGCTGTGGTACAGTCCTACCCCCGCCAGTATAAAAAATTACCTCATAAAAGCTAAGGAGAAACACACCATTGAAGAGTGGAGCTTCCTCAGTCAGCCAGCACACTGCTCAGCGCCATTTTCTCTCTCTCCTCAGGCTGCACAGACAACGCTGGTCTTCCTCCACTACTGAACAAGTATCAGGGTGCAAAACGGGGGGGGGGGGGGGGGGGAGCACAGTGAATTTGGTGCTATATAATTGTGTAATTAGCATTAGAAAAGCGCTGCATGTCCGTGGGCATTTTGTGTTCACAGACATTGTGTTACTGGTGCTGGGTTGTGAACTGGCAAATCCTATCTGTGTCCCTCTGACAGATTTTACTGTGGGTCTCTCCCCTATAAGTGTCCCGGAGTGTCTGTGGTGTGGTTGTGCACGTGTGTGACATGTCTGTGGCAGGGAATTCTTCCTCTTTGGGAGACATGTTAGAGACACAGATGTGTAATATGACACCAAGAGCCTGACTGGGTGAAAGGATACATGATAGTGTGAATCATATCAGTAAGAGGTTGGACTGAATTTCATACAGAAAACTGAATATAATCTGTTGAAGATGTGATTTTTAATAGTTCTGCCTTTCATCCACAGGGATCCCTCTGGGTCACATACAAATTTGCACAAGTAGTACAAACAGATACCGACACGGACTCTGATTCCTGTGTCGACACTAGTGATTCCAGGGGAATAGGTCCTAAGTAGTGATGAGCGGGTTCAGTTCCTCGGAATCCGAACCCCCCCGAACTTCACCCATTTTACACGGTTCCGAGGCAGACTTGGTTCCTCCCGCCTTGCTCGGTTAACCCGAGCGCGCCCGAACGTCATCATCCCGCTGTCGGATTCTCACGAGATTCATATTCTATATAAGGAGCCGCGCGTCGCCGCCATTTTCACTCGTGCATTGGAGATGATAGGGAGAGGGCGTGCAGCGTTCTCTCAGTTTCTGTGTTCAGTGTGCTGCAAATATCTGTGCTCAGTGTGCTGCAAATATCTGTGCTCAGTGTGCTTGCAAATATCTGTGCTCAGTGTGCTGAAAATATCTACAGTCTCTGCCTGAAAAACGCTCCATATCTGTGCTGCATTGTAGTTTATAGTAGGAGGACAGTGCAGAATTTTGCTGACCAGTGACCACCAGTATTATATAGCAGTACGGTACAGTAGTCCACTGCTCTACCTACCTCTGTGTCGTCAAGTATACTATCCATCCATACCTGTGGTGCATTTTAGTTGTGCGCAGTATTTATTGTAGGACGACAGTGCAGAATTTTGCTGACCACCAGTATATAATATATAGCAGTACGGTACAGTAGTCCACTGCTCTACCTACCTCTGTGTCGTCAAGTATACTATCCATCCAAACCTGTGGTGCATTTTAGTTGTGTGCAGTATATATAGTAGGAGGACAGTGCAGAATTTTGCTGACCACCAGTAAATAATATATAGCAGTACAGTACAGTAGTCCACTGCTCTACCTACCTCTGTGTCATCAAGAATACTATCCATCCATACCTGTGGTGCATTTTAGTTGTGCGCGGTATATATAGTAGGAGGACAGTGCAGAATATTGCTGACCACCAGTATATAATATATAGCAGTACGGTACAGTAGTCCACTGCTCTACCTACCTCTGTGTCGTCAAGTATACTATCCATCCATACTTGTGGTGCATTTTAGTTGTGCGCAGTATATATAGTAGGAGGACAGTGCAGAATTTTGCTGCCCACCAGTATATAATATATAGCAGTATGGTACAGTAGGCCACTGCTCTACCTACCTCTGTGTCGTCAAGTATACTATCCATCCATACCTGTGGTGCATTTTAGTTGTGCGCAGTATATATAGTAGGAGGACAGTGCAGAATTTTGCTGACCACCAGTATATCATATATAGCAGTACAGTACAGTAGTCCACTGCTCTACCTACCTCTGTGTCGTCAAGTATACTATCCATCCATACCTGTGGTGCATTTTAGTTGTGCGCAATATATATAGTAGGAGGACAGTGCAGAATTTTACTGACCACCAGTATATAATATATAGCAGTACGGTACAGTAGTCCACTGCCAGGGCCGGTTCTTGGGCGCTGTGCGCCCCGGGCGACAATAGGGGGTGTAGCTTTGTACAGGGGGCGTGGTCATTTACGCCCCCTGTACAGACTGAAATGATGTGCGGTGTACGATGACGTCATCGCGCACCGCACAGCAAAGGTCCTCTCCACGAAGGGAAACTTGGGTCACTTCGCTTAGTCACACAGCTACCTCATTGCACCTCTTTTTTTCTTTGCATCATGTGCTGTTTGGGGACTATTTTTTAAATCGGCCATCCTGTCTAACACTGCAGTGCCACTCCTAGATGGGCCAGGTGTTTGTGTCGGCCACTTGGGTCGCTTAGCTTAGTCACACAGCTACCTCATTGCACCTCTTTTTTTTCTTTGCATCATGTGTTGTTTGGGGACTATTTTTTAAATCTGCCATCCTGTCTAACACTGCAGTGCCACTCCTAGATGGGCCAGGTGTTTGTGTCAGCCACTTGGGTCACTTAGCTTAGTCACACAGCTACCTCATTGCACTTCTTTTTTTCTTTGCATCATGTGCTGTTTGGGGACTATTTTTTAAAATCTGCCATCCTGTCTGACACTGCAGTGCCACTCCTAGATGGGCCAGGTGTTTGTGTCGGCCACTTGGGTCGCTTAGCCATCCAGCGACCTTGTGCGCCTCTTTTTTTATTTGCATCATGTGCTGTTTGGGGACTATTTTTTTAAATCTGCCATCCTGTCTGACACTGCAGTGCCACTCCTAGATGGGCCAGGTGTTTGTGTCGGCCACTTGGGTCGCTTAGCTTAACCATACAGCTACCTCATTGCACCTCTTTTTTTCTTTGCATCATGTGCTGTTTGGGGACTATTTTTTAAATCGGCTATCCTGTCTTACACTGCAGTGCCACTCCTAGATGGGCCAGGTGTTTGTGTCGGCCACTTGGGTCGCTTAGCTTAGTCATCCAGCGACCTCGGTGCAAATTTTCGGACTAAAAATAATGTTGTGAGGTGTTCAGAATAGACTGGAAATGAGTGGAAATTATGGTTATTGAGGTTAATAATACTATGGGATCAAAATTACCCCCAAATTCTATGATTTAAGCTGTTTTTGAGGGTTTTTTGTAGAAAACCACCCGAATCCAAAACACACCCGAATCCGACAAAAAAGCATTCAAAACATGTTTTAGCTATAAAGGAGGTGTTAGAAGTTACAAAGCCCCCTCTTTTACCACAAGGAGAGGGTTTACTTTAGTAAAGAAGTAATGTAATTTTCCATCCACCTTAGGAGTTGAACAGTCTCTTGGAGGGAGTCTGATTTAACCTGAAAATAAATTTCAGATTCCAGATTCCCAAAAGGAAATCAGGCAGCTTACCTTTTTCCAAAAGGTGGGAGTCACCCCGCATTTTAGACAGGGCCCTGTCATAAAAGAGAAAAGGTGGTTCTCCTTGTGCCTGGAATGGCTTCACTTAAGGAGCCGACAGACCGCAAGTGAGTGAGGTGATCTATTGATGTGGCCAATGGGACACTACTCAGGCCTACCATTGTCTGTGCGTAGGTGAGTAGTGCTATTGAAAAGTGGTCAGGAAACTTGTCATTAGACATTGACACAATAGATCGAGACAAGATACTCCTAATGTTAGGTCATATCAAAGACGCTGCTGCGTACGTACTAGAAACCATGAAATATATTGGTCTCTTGGGATCAAGAACCGCTACCATGGCAGTATCGGCTCGGAGGGCGTTGTGGATTCGCCAGTGGAATGCTGATGCAGATTCCAAAACAAATATGAAGGCTCTCCCGTATAAAGGTGAGGCCTTGTTTGGTGATGGGCTGGATGCGTTAGTCTCGGCAGCTACCGCAGGTAAGTCGACATTCTTGCTTTATGCTCCTACCCCGGCGAAAAAGACACATCACTCTCACATACAGTCCTTTCAGCCCAACAAATACAAAAAGGCCAAAGGTTCCCCCTTCTTTGCAGCTAGGGGAAGAGGAAAAGGAAAGAAATCTGCAGCGTCTCCCGGATCTCAGGAGCAGAAGTCCATCCCTGCTTCTGCCAAATCTGCAGCATAACGCTGGGGCTCCCTTGCGGGAGTCCGCTCGGGTGGGAGCACGTCTGAAACTTTTCAGCCAGATCTGGACTCAATCTGGCCTGGACCAATTGGTCTTACAAATAGTGTCCCATGGGTACAAACTCGAGTTTCAAGACGTCCCCCAATGCCGATTTTTCAAATCGACCTTGCCAACTTCTCTTCCGGGAAGAGAGGCAGTAACAACGGCAATTCAAAAATGATGTCAGGATCAGGTCATTGTGCTGGTACCCTTGGCACAGTAAGGAGAAGGTTTTTTTATTCAAGCCTCTTCGGAGTTTCGAAGACGGACGGCTCGGTCAGACCGATTTTAAACCTGAAAAATCTGAATCTCTACCTGAAAAGGTTCAAGTTCAAGATGGAATCCCTGAGGGTAGTGATTTCCAGTCTGGAAGAGGGGGACTTCATGGTGTCAGTAGACATAAAAGATGCTTACTTGCATGTTCCCATTTATCCTCCTCACCAAGCTTATCTGAGATTCATAGTACAGGATTGCCATTACCAGTTCCAGACGTTGCAGTTCGGACTCTCCACGGCAGCGAGGGTATTCACCAAGGTGATGGCGGAGATGATGGTCCTCCTACGTTAAAAAGGAGTCAATATAATTCCTTATCTGGATGATCTCCTGATAAAAGCGAGATCCAGGGAACAGTTGGTGCAGAACATCGCACTTTCCCTGTCAATACTCCAACACACGGTTGGATCATGTATTTTCCAAAGTCGCAGTTGGAACCGACGACAAGATTGTCCTTTTTAGGGATGATTCTGGACACAGAAGTATGGAGAGTATTTATTCCAGTGGAAAAGGCTCTGAAAATCCAGAAAATGGTCAAACAGATATTGAAACCATCAAGCGTGTCGATCCATCAATGCATTTGGTTATTGGGGAAAATGGTAGCGGCCTACGAGGCCATACAGTTTGGCCGATTTCATGCCAGAGTATTCCAGTGGGACCTGTTGGACAAGTGGTCCGGATCCCACCTACACATGCACCGGAAAATAATCCTGTCCCCCAAAGCCAGGATTTCGCTCCTGTGGTGGCTACACAGTTCTCACCTACTAGAGAGACGCAGGTTTGGGATTCACGACTGGGTCCTAATAACCACGGATGCAAGTCTCCGAGGCTGGGAAGCTGTCACACAGGGGGAAAGCTTCCAAGGAAAATGGTCAAGTCAGGAAGCCTGCCTTCACATAAACGTTCTGGAATTGAGAGCCATTTACAACGGCCTTCTACAAGCGGTACATCTTCTTCAAGATCCCGTGCAGATCCAGTCGGACAATGTAACAGCAGTCGCGTACATAAACAGGCAAGGCGGAAAGAAAAGCAGAGCAGAAAGACATGTTAGAGCTCTGTCAGCAATTTTCATTCCGGGAGTGGACAACTGGGAAGCAGACTTCCTCAGCAGACACAATCTCCATCCAGGAGAGTGGGGCCCCCACCAAAAAGTCTTTGCAGGTGATAAGTCTTTGGGGAATTCCTCAAGTAGACATGATGGCATCTCGTCTAAACAAGAAGCTTCAGAGATATTGTTCCAGGTCGAGAGACCCTCAAGCAATAACAGTGGATGCACTGGTGACCCAGTGGGTGTTTCGTTCGGTATATGTTTTCCCTCCACTTCCACTGATTCCAAAAGATATCAAAATAATAAGAAGAACAAGAGTTTGAGCAATCTTCATTGCCCCAGACTGGCCAAGGAGGGCTTGGTATCCAGATCTTCAGCAGTTGCTCATAGAAGATCCTCGGCCTCTTCCTCCTCGAGAGGACCTACTACAGCAGGGGCTGTGTGTGTATCAAGACTTACCGTGGCTACGTTTGACGGCATGGCTGTTGAGCGTCGGATCCTAGCCCGAAAGGGTATTCCCAAGGAAGTCATCCCCACTCTTATTCAGGCCAGGAAAGGAGTAACGTCTAAACATTACCACCGTATTTGGAGAAAATGTGTGTCTTGGTGTGAATCCAAGAAGGCTCCTACGGAAGAGTTTGAGTTGGGACGTTTTCTCCATTTTCTGCAGGCTGGTGTAAATGCGGGCCTTAGATTGGGGTCAATCAAGGTCCAGATTTCGGCCTTATCCGTTTTCTTTCAAAAACAATTGGC
The DNA here is from genome assembly GCF_028390025.1 of Pseudophryne corroboree. NCBI lineage: Eukaryota > Metazoa > Chordata > Amphibia > Anura > Myobatrachidae > Pseudophryne > Pseudophryne corroboree. The sequence continues at coordinate 98,014,073 of NC_086449.1, forward strand.
CTCCTTTCCAGAAGTTCAGATGTTCGTGAAAGGGGTTCTGCACATCCAGCCTCCATTTGTACCTCCAGTGGCACCATGGGACCTTAATGTGGTGTTGCAGTTCCTTCAATCAGATTGGTTTGAACCTCTGAAGGAGATAGAATTGAAGTTTCTCACTTGGAAAGTGGTGATGCTTTTGGCCTTGGCATCCGTAAGGCAGGTGTCTGAGTTGGGGGCCTTGTCTCACAAGAGCCCTTACCTGACCTTCCATGAAGATAGGGCAGAGATAAGAACTCGTCAACAATTTCTTCCAAAGGTGGTTTCGTCCTTCCACATAAACCAACCTATTGTGGTGCCAATAGCTACTGACACTTTCACTGAGTCACAGTCTCTAGATGTGGTTAGAGCTTTGAAGTTTATGTCGCAAGAACAGCTCGATTACGGAAAACAGAGGCTCTGTTTGTCCTGTATGCTCCCAACAAGATTGGGTGTCCTGCTTATAAGCAAACTATTGTGCGCTGGATCAGAGGGACAATTCAGCACACTCATTCTACGGCAGGCTTGCCGGTACCGAAGTCGGTGAAGGCCCATTCTACTAGGAAAGTGGGCTCATCCTGGGCGGCTGCCCGGGGCGTCTCGGCTTTACAACTTTGCCGAGCAGCTACTTGGTCAGGGTCAAACACATTTGCTAAATTTTATAAGTTTGATACCTTGGCCGATGAGGACCTCAAGATCGGTCAATCGGTACTGCAGGGTTATCCGCACTCTCCCGCCAGTACTGGAGCTTTGGTATAACCCCATGGCACTAAAGTGGACCCCAGCATCCTCTAGGACGTATGAGAAAATAGGATTTTAATACCTACCGGTAAATCCTTTTTTACTAGTCCGTAGAGGATGCTGGGCACCCGACCCAGTGCGTACTTTACCTGCATGCTTAAGGGTGTGGGAAAACTTATTGGGCGCTGGAAAGGACCCTATTTGGTATGCTTTTAGTAGTTGTTTTATGTATGTGAATGTATATTGGATTAAATTTGTATGAATTTTATTGTAACTTCTCGAAATCTCTATCAACTTATCTACATTGAGTTCATCATCTATCTGGTAAGGTGACCATTCCATTGGTCCTCTCACACGACCACAGAAAGAGGGCGCCCCGGATACACCACCTCACACTTTGTTTCACGTACTTTACCTGCAGTTTGTGCTTTATAGTTACACAAGTTGTGTTACATTTGTTTTCAGCATGTTGCTGTAAATGGTTCATGCCTGTTGGCGTGTGTCATGTTGAATGCCATGTTGTGCGGCATGGTTGAGGTGTGAGCTGGTATGAATCTCACCATTAGTATAAAAGTAAATCCTTTCCTCGAAATGTCCGTCTCCCTGGGCACAGTTCCTATAACTGAGGTCTGGAGGAGGGGCATAGAGGGAGGAGCCAGGTCACACCCTTAAAAAAGTCTTAAAGTGCCCATGGCTCCTGCGGAACCGTCTATACCCCATGGTACTGAAGTGGACCCCAGCATCCTCTACGGACTAGGAGAAAAGGATGTACCGGTAGGTATTAAAATCCTATTTTTTGTGTGCATTCGATGAGCATACAATCCTGCTATTTATTGCATGCCCTACCAGAAATCGGATGGCATCAGGTGATCGAATGCGAGCGCATCACATGCTGACCAAAGCACACCAGATTTATCTGCAAGATCTTTAAAATTTTAAATAGAGGGCTGGGCTATCTGGGGGATATATAAACAAGCAGCCATTTTAACTCTTTGCACTTCTGTTTGCTTTGTGACTAGAGAAGTTTGGTTTATATACCTGCTGCTCGTTTCACATTGCTAGCTACCGTGCACTGCTTTGTTCTGTTTGCATTACAAAGTGTTTCTATTTCTATACTGCTGTGTGTAGAGATGGATTCTGCTCGCTATCAGGCTCTCATGTGCTACTCTGTGCTGAAGATGAGGCGAGACAGGGAGAGGGCCCAGCAAAGACGGAGAGAGAGATCTTGCTGGATGAAGGAGTGGCTGCTTAAGCGGCCTACTCATTCCTACATGCCCCTCCTGAATGAGATCAGGGACAAAAACCCGGATGACTACTGCAACTTCCTGCGCATGGATGATGACACCTTCCAGGAGTTGCTGCGTCTGGTGACCCTCCTCATACAGAAGCGGGATACAAAATGGCGGGTTCCTATCCCTGCTGAGAACAGGCTTGTGGCTACCCTGCGGTTCCTTGCTACTGGACAGTCATTTGAGGAGCTGAAGTTTGGAACCCGTATCTCTGCGCAGGCTTTGGGACACATCATACCTGAAACCTGCAAGGCTATTATCAAGGTGCTTCAGTACAAGTACAGCAAGGTAAGAAAATGACACCACACATTGCTTGTCGTGTAACAAAATGTTTTATTTTGCAAATTGCATTTGGTAGAAAAAATATGTGCTTTTTATTTCAAGACATAACTTATTTATTAAATATGTGGCCAACATGGCTGAACTTTAGCAAACAGTATAAGTTTTCATGATGCAGCACATCTGCATCATTACATTTATGAAATGAAAAAAAAAAAGCTATATATAGCGACAAATGTGGTGCATTCTGATACTACGGCTTTGAGTGGCACCGCAGCCAGGGGCACAATGCACTCATGCAACTTGGGGTAGGTAGATGGGTCCCTGGTTCCATCAACCTGCACCAAGTTGCATGTGTGCATTGTGCCCCTAGCTGCGGTGCCACTCAATGCCGTAGAATCAGAATGTACCACATCTGTTGCTATACATAGGTATGCGCAGGTGGGGTGCCTGGTGCGCACAGGCACCCCCTAATGTCCGGCAACCCGATCTCACATGCCTGATGCAGCGATCGCCGAGCATGCTGATCACTGTCCCCTCTGCGTTGCACCCTGTCAGGACTGCGTTACTGACTGGACGCCTGGGTTAATTAAGGGTGCCACTGCCATCGGCTTTCAAACTCCCGGCTCCACCTCAATGTACAAAAACAGTGTGATGTGACGTGATGACATCATGCTGCTCTCACGCCCACCTGTCACACCCGTCACATGCCCACCTCTCTCCTTCTTTTCTATGCCAACGCCAGCCAGTGATGAAGAGCAGCATGCAGCGAGCGTTCTTTTTAGGAAGACAAATTCAATACTGGCAGGCGGCCAGCAGCAGCATTGACACGTCACTCGTTTTTCCAGCAGCAGCAGTACTAGTCTGCGACTGTCAGTGTCAGTGAGTGACTGACTTGTAAGTAAGCTGCTGCAGCTTGCAGGGGAAAGAGAGGGGGAGCCAGACCAGGCTGAGGAGAAGCAGTGTAATTGCAGTGATTGCCATCAGGGGTGTTTGTTTGGTGCACACCACAACATCTGACAATGTATCTGCATTATTAGGATTGGTACAAGGGTTGATATTTGATATTGCGTTGACCGTCAATAGATGGTGCTAGACACGCCCAAAAGGCGGTGCTAGACACATCCCTCCAAAAGTGCACCCCCTAATAAAATGTGCTGCACACGCCTATGTTGCTATATATAGCAAGGGCAGCATTTACATTTATGAAACGTAAAAAAATGATATATATATATATATATATATATATATATACGCGGGGAACAAGGTCTTTTGTGTATGACAGTCGAAACAATCTACAGATGCGAGGCCTGGTGGTGTTGCTCATTTCTAAAGCAGCTGGGCCTAGTAAATCAGCGGAAGACACTCTACAGCATGACATGGTCAGCGGTATTTATACAAGACCCCGCTTTCCTGCGAATAGACCGACTGGAAGATATCCTCTTTGAGACACCCGTTTACGTTTAACCCGGTGACCAGTTGTGGTGCAGATAATCAATTGGAGGAATCAGCCGCTATAATTTTGATGTGCCTGCTAAAAATCAAATTTCCGGTACGCAGATTACCTATAGACACTTCATTGTAAATAACGAAAATTGGTGTGAAGTTACTGCACTATTAGGCGCTTGTCCTCTCCTTGTTTCTCCATATATATATATAAATTAGTGATGTGCACCGGAAATTTTTCGGGTTTTGTGTTTTGGTTTTGGATTCGGTTCCGCGGCCGTGATTTGGATTCGGACGCGTTTTGGCAAAACCTCCCTGAAAATTTTTTGTCGGATTCGGGTGTGTTTTGGATTCGGGTGTTTTTTTACAAAAAACCCTCAAAAACAGCTTAAATCATAACCATAATTTCCACTCATCTTCAGTCTATTCTGAACACCTCACAATATTATTTTTAGTCCTAAAATTTGCACCGAGGTCGCTGTGTGACTAAGCTAAGTGACCCAAGTGGCCGACACAAACACCTGGCCCATCTAGGAGTGGCACTGCAGTGTCAGACAGGATGGCACTTCAAAAAAATTGTCCCCAAACAGCACATGATGCAAAGAAAAAAAGAGGCGCACCTAGGTCGCTGTGTGACTAAGCTAAGCGACACAAGTGGCCGACACAAACACCTGGCCCATCTAGGAATGGCACTGTAGTGTCAGGCAGGATGGCACTTCAAAAAAATTGTCCCCAAACAGCACATGATGCAAAGAAAAAAAGAGGCGCACCAAGGTCGCTGTGTGACTAAGCTAAGCGACACAAGTGGCCGACACAAACACCTGGCCCATCTAGGAGTGGCACTGCAGTTTTCTAGCGAGAGGATGAGTGCTTCCATCCTCATGTGAATCTGAACCACTAGCCATGAACATAGGCCAGGGCCTCAGCCGTTCCTTGCCACTCCGTGCCGTAAATGGCATATTGGCAAGTTTACGCTTCTCATCAGACGCTTTCAATTTTGATTTTTGGGTAATTTTACTGAACTTTTGTTTTTTGGATTTTACAAAACTTTGCAATGTACTCCTCCTATATAATATACTGGTGGTCCCCAGTGCCCACAATAAAGCAGTGTGAGCACAGATATATGCAGCACACTGAGCACAGATATGGAGTGTTTTTCAGACAGACAACGTATACTGGTGGTCACTGTCAGCAAAACTCTGCACTGTACTCCTCCTATATAATACAGCTGCTCCCCAGTCCCCACAATTAAGCAACCTGCACAAATATTATTAATAAACGGAGAGGACGCCAGCCACGTCCTCTCCCTAACATTTCCAATGCACAAGTGAAAATGGCGGCGACGCGCGGCTGCTAATATAGAATCCGAATCTCGCGAGAATCCGACAGCGGGATGATGACGTTCGGGCGCGCTCGGGTTAACCGAGCCATACGGGAGAATCTCAGTATGCCTCGGACCCATGTAAAATGGGTGAAGTTCGGGGGGTTCGGTTTCCGAGGAACCGAACCCACTCATCACTAATATAAATATAACTTTTTATAAATATGCAGCCAACATTGAACTTTTTCAAACACTATCTTTATAGTAGCATCTGGTGCAGTATGAGATATGGTGGTAGTGGCACATGATTTCAGACTATACTATGAGGAAGAGTGCCTGTGGGTGACTGAACAAACAGAAGAGAGAGACTGCCTATAACCGCCTGGTGGAGTAGTCAAAGCCCACCTTCTTAGCGGAAACTATGGCCTGGGACTTGAAAAATTGAGGTTCCCCAGCACCAACAACCTGCCCCTAGCAGCATGTTTGTATTGTGCACCCAAAAGCGGTGCCACTCTTAAACATGGTTTTCATGATGCAGCACACGTGCATCATTACATTTATGAAATGAAAATAAATTGCTATGTATAGCAGCAGGTGTGATGCATTCTGATGCTACAGCGTTGAGTGGCACCGCAGCCAGGGGCACAATGCACACATGCAGCTTGGGGTAGGAAGATGTGTCCCCGGTTCCATCAACCTGCACCAAGTTGCATGTGTGCATTGTGCCTCTGGCTGTGGTTGCCACTCAATGCCGTAGTATCAGAATGCACCACATCTGCTGCAATATATAAGTGCATGAATTACATTTGTGAACCAAAAAAAATAATTGTATGTGTGTGTATATATATATATATATATATATATATATATAATACACATAAGTATTTTTAGTAATATGCGGCCAACGTGGCTGAACTTTTTCAAACACTAGAACTTTATATTAATGTTTCTTCCAATTTTAATTTTGAATATAGATATGGTACAGTATGATATATGGTGTTTTTTGAGTGGCAGCGCTTTCAGGGGCACAATGCACACATGCAGGTAGGCTTCAGGCTCCCCGACACCATAAACCTGACCCAAGCTGCATGTGTCCATTGTCCACCTGAAAGCGGTGCCACTAAAACACCATATATTATAGTGCACCAGATCTATTGCAATATATACCTGGGCAGCAGGAAATTTATATATACCAACACATGTGGTGCATTCTGATACTATGGTGTTCAGTGTCACCGGTGCCAGGGTTGCAATGCACACATGCAGCTAGGGACAGGAAGATGGGTCCCCGGTACCATCAACCTGTCCCTAGCAGCATGTGTGCATTGTCCGCCTGAAAGTGTTGACACTCACCGTAGTATCAGAATGCACCACATCTGTTGGTATGTATAACAAGGGCAGCAGTAAATGAAAATCACCCTACATTTGAAAGAGACTTGTCTCCTCCACCTCCTGTTGTCCCCCCTGTGACATCAAGTAGGTCAAAATTGCGGAGGGGACGGTGGATGTGTGGCTGGCTTGGAAAGGGTAGCTGGGTTGAGGAGGAGATTGGATAGTGGGGGAAGGGTGGGTGGATGTGGGTGGGGGTTGACAATAATGGAAAAGGTGGCTGGTTTGAGGAGGAGGGGTTTGAGGAGGATGGAAAGTGGAGGAAGGGTAGGTGGATTGGGTCTGCGGCTGCGGATAACCAGAATGGTAGCTGGGATGTGGAGGAGGATGGGTACTGGAAGAAGAGTAGGTGGGTGGTGAACTGAAGGTCAATGGGAGATGAGGAACAGGTGCTTGAGGTTCTGGCCCATGAACGTTCCACTCTGGTGTCAGTTGTACAAAACCTGTGACACCAGGCGCTGGCACTCTACTTGCTGCTGCTCGGAAACCTTACACATGGTTTTGCTAACATATGACGCAAAGTTATCAAATTCATCAGGTTTCCGGAGCAGCTGTGAACAGGCCTCCAATAGTAGCAGGCCTTCAACAAATTTGGTTTTCCGTGGCTTCCTCCTGGAACCCTGTAGCTGTGGAGATTTTGGTTCCACTGGTGATGTGTTGTTGAGGTCAGGAGTACGGCTGAGGTCTTCAGGTGTCTGTAAGGTAAAAAAACATATTTAGTAAATATTCAAACATTTTTTTTTTCATTTACAGTTCCCTACAAGCATGAAAGAATGGCAAGCTATTGCAGATGACTTTCACAGGTGCTGGAATTTCCCAAACTGTGGTGGTGCGATAGACGGGAAACGTGCACATCACCAACCCAACCACAGCGGGTCAGACTACTTCAATTATAAAGGCTACTTTAGCATTGATCTCATGGCGGTGGTCAATGCAAACTATGAATTTATTTTCCTGGATTTGGGAAAAATGGTTGTGGCTCAGATGGTGGATCCTTGGAAAATACGCGCTTCTATGATAGGCTCACCACCAACTCCATTCATCTGCCGCCTGTTGAGCAAACAAAGAATGGCCTGGGATTTGTGTTTGTGGCAGATGAAGCCTTTGCACTGCACGAATACATAATGAAGCCCTACCCGCAAAGGGTCCTGAACCACGATAGGTGCAGTTTCATTTTCAACCTTTCTAGGGCCTGTTTGGTTGTTGAGAATGCATTTGGCATTCTCAGCAACCGGTTCAGGATCTTCCACCGACCAATCAACATGAGGCTGGACAAAATTGACTGTGTAGTAACAGCATGCTGTATACTGCACAACATGCTCTGACGCAAGGCCATGAGGAAAATGCCTTTGCTCCCAGCAGGACCGGAAGACCCCAACCAGCCAGTGGTGAAAGTGCCGATTTCCTCAGTGGGACCGCCTGCAGTAACGCGGCACTGCAAGGGCAAAAGAGGTCCCGGAAAAATATAATGCCTTTTTTAATTGGGAAGGAGCTGTGGCATGGCAGGAGGAATATATCGGCTAAGAAAAATGTCAAAGCAACTTACCCCTTCAGCCTCCTCCACATCCAGACTTCCCTCCTCAGACTCTGCCATCACCACTAGGGACTCCTTAGCTGACCGTTTCTCCAGGAGGAAGTTTAGTTCTTTGTAATACCACAGCTGCGGCACATACACCTTGTCTGCACTGACCCCTGACCTCTTCAACTCCTACACCTTGCAGTTCTCTTTTACTAACACTGTCCGTATATTCACAATTTTCTTCCAGACCCAGGCCAGGGAGGCCCCAAAGAAGGTGGTCTTGGAGTACTCCACCAGGCGGTTATAAGCAGCCTCTCTCTTCTGATTAGCGCCATAACTACCTGTGTGCCTGGCACACAGCGCAGTTGCTCTGAGTGCGCATGGCCAGCGGCTTGTAATGAGTCAATTTGACTTATTACAAGCCGCTGGCCATGCGCACTCAGGACTCATTACAAGCCGCCTGTTCAGTGCCGTGCGCCGCGCTGGAGGAGAGCAGCAGTGCCGGAGGCAGGGAAGGAGGAGGAGGGAGGGGGACTGGAGCCGCAGCAGTGCTATGTCATCGATAGTGGTGCCCTGCAGCAGTCCCCTCTCCTTCCGTATTGGCTGCCCGGCGCTGCTGTGAATGCTGGGATGCGGTTCCCTCATCCTAGCATTCACAGCGGCGGGCAGCCAATGCGGAAGGAGAGGGTGCTGCTGCAGCAGCGCCTCCACCAATGACATAGCGCTGCTGCGGCTCCAGTCCCCCTCCCTCCTCCTCCTTCTCCGCTGCCCGGGAATGGATCTGCCTGCACGAGGAGCCTGACTGCCAGCGGGGAGAGATGGTAAGTATCTTTCTCTCTCTCTCTCTCTCTCTCTCTCTTTCTCTTCTGTCTGCCACAATGTGTAAAATGGAGGACTGGCTGCCGCAATGTATAAAAAGGGGCACTGTCTGCTGTAATGTGTAAAAAGGGGGAAGCTGCCTGCTGTAATGTGTAAAAAGGGGAACGCTGTCTGCCATAATGTGTAAAAAGGGGGACGCTGTCTGCCATAATGTGTTAAAAGGGGAATTTGTCCGCCGTAATGTGTAAAAGGGGCTCTACCTGGTGTAGTGGCGCTACTGTGCAGTGTAATTTGAATAATGGAGACTACTGTGCACCGTAGTATGAATTGGTATTATTTTGTGGACACGCCCCTTCCCCATGAAGCCACGCCCCTATATATTTTTCTCACGCCTGCGGCGCGCACTGCCACTATCTTGCATGGGGGGGGGGCCAATGCCGTTTCTTGCACACAGCGCTAAAATGCCTAGTTACGGCACTGCTTCTGTTTGTTGCTGTATTCCAGTGAGGACGTCAGACACTCCTCCTCACGGTACAGGCTGATAAAGCCTAATAGTAATCCACGGCTCTCATAGGACATCTGCAGAATGCAAAAAATGGAAAATGAATAAACATGAAAAAAGTTCCATTATAGAGGTTAAATAAAGTTTGTTTTCTAGTGTTATTGTGATTAAATAAAGTTTATTTACTAGTTACTGCTGGGAGTTATCTGAAATATGTTGTGCTAATACTTTGGTGTGCAGGGTGCAGCAGCATAATGGTGGGCAGTGGCTTGCAGTGGGGCAGCATAATGATGGACAGGGGCTTGCAGTGGTGCAGCATTTTGGCCAGTGGGCCAGTATAATGGTGGGTGCAGGGCCGGTGCAAGGTTTCTCGGCACCCTAGGCAAAACTTCTGCCTTCTGCCCCTTCCCCCGGGTGGTCTTCTGGTTGCCGAATGTCGGGATCCCGGCGCACAGTATACCGGCGCCGGAATCCCGACACCCGGCCTACCGACACATACTCTCCCTTGTGGGGGTCCACGACCCCCCTGGAGGGAGAATAAATAGTGTGGCGCGCTTAGCGCGCCACCGTGCCTGCAGCGCGGCGAGCGCAGCGAGCCCGCATGGGGCTCATTTGCGCTCGCCACGCTGTCTGTATGCCAGCGGTTGAGCTGCCGGCGCCGGTATGCTGGTCGCTGGGAGCCCAGCCGCCGGCATACCATACTACACCCCCTTCCCCCTACCCACCCTTCAGATGAAAGGCATGCTGCTCTCACCCCTCCCCCTTACTCTGGTAAATGTCTGCTGTTCTATCCCCCTAAAATCTGTGTGCATGCTGCTGCTCATCCCCCCAGACTGTGTGCATGCCTGCTCCTTATCCCCCCTCCACCCCCTCACCACACCGCTGCTCTCGCTCTCTTTCCTTATCAATGCAGAGAATGCACTGTGCAGCCACCTTACCTGCAGGCTGCAGTGCAGAGTTGAAACTGAGTAGTCAGTGAAAGAGCCTGGAATGAAGAGCAGTGCTGCATGTCACCCCCAGCCAGGACTCCAGGAGCTGTCAAAGTTACTGCCTGTGCCGGGTGGAGGTGGAGCTGGAGGCTGCAATACGGGAGCTTAGCAGTCACGGCTACTGTAAGATATGCATTCTGGAGGATTGCAGTGGCTGTAAAAGGTAGGACTATACTACCTTTTTTAGGCAGCTGTAGCAGGCCGCCCCCTCAGGTCCCGGCGCCCCTAAGCAGCTGCCTAAAGCTGCCTAGTGGAAGCTCCGGCCCTGGGTGGGTGCAGCAGCATAATGGTGGGCAGTGGGGCAGCATAATGGCGGACAGGGGCTTGCAGTGGTGCAGCATTTTGGGCAGTGGGCCAGTATAATTCTGGGTAGAGCAGCATAATGGTGGGCAGTGGTGGTAAAACATCATAATAATCATTGGTGGCCAGTGGTGTAGCCTGCCTACCTTGTCCGCTGTTTGGGAGCTCAGCAGCGTGCTTCCAGCCTCCTCTCCAATCATGTCCGCAGTGGGTGGAAGAGAAGTGGCCAGGAAGTCGGCTCCTATCTTCACATATCGCACATCGCAGTGTGATAAATCGAAAGTGGTAAAAAACAGCATGCGATCGCACTGCGATTTGATAAATATTAAGTGCAGCACATAATAACTGGAGACGTGCCATTCGACCGGCGTGCCCGCGCATCGCGTCTCATGGTACCTAAAATGTTCATACAATCCTTCGATTTATCTCACAGATGCGGTCGAAATCGAAGGATTGTACCTGATATCTCACAGGTGTATGGGCTACATAACTTTCACGTGAGATTAATGATATGCCTTGTGAGTGACAATAGGAACCACCGGCAATCCAGTTCCCTCAGTGATACAGGTCACCTCTGCCACAGTGCCCCTACAATCATAACATGGCACTGCATGATAATACATGCCTTGCTAATACCACTTATAGACAGAAAAGTCTGAAAGTCTCGACAATTACCCAGCATTTCAATGGCAGGTAGTTTTGCCGGTCCCTTCCTGACCCTCCCCCCTTTCACACAGACAATCAGATTACCGGGTCGAGAATTTCAACCCGGTAATTTGCAGATCAACATGGGTATTTTGTCTGTGTGAGAGGGTCAACTCGGGTCGAAATTCCAGGGTCAAAGTCCCGGGAATTTCAACCCGAGTGACCCTTTCACACAGAAAAAGGACCCGTGTGTTTCATGAAATTACTTGGTAGAACTTCTTCACCCGGTAATTTCATTTTATGTGTGAAAGGGGTATTAGTAAAAGCATTTTGTTTGTTTGTTTTCTTTGCATTAAGGTTGTTAAAGTAAATTAAAAGAAAGCAAACATGGTCTTCTGTAACTTTTATAATGGCTTGGAGCATTAACTAAAGGGCCAGCAAAGTACATATTTGTTATCACTTGTAAAGTTTTAGAATAAAACAATGGGTATATTTCATACAATTAATACATTTCTGACAGAAGATGAGGAAAGAATCATGTGAAAAATGTGTTATTTAAAATGTTTTTTTCCCCACTATATATTGACATAGATTTTATAATTGTTTATTAGACGTTAAAGCAATATTGCACAATAAAACAAAGATCACTGCGTACAAAGGGGGTCATTCCGAGTTGTTCGCTCGGTAATTTTCTTCGCATCGCAGCGTTTTTCCGCTAACTGCGCATGCGCAATGTTCGCACTGCGACTGCGCCAAGTAAATTTGCTATGCAGTTAGGTATTTTACTCACGGCATTACAAGGTTTTTTCTTCGTTCTGGTGATCGTAATGTGATTGACAGGAAGTGGGTGCTTCTGGGCGGAAACTGGCCGTTTTATGGGAGTGTGTGAAAAAACGCTACCGTTTCAGGGAAAAACGCGGGAGTGGCTGGAGAAACGGAGGAGTGTCTGGCCGAACGCTGGGTGTGTTTGTGACGTCAAACCAGGAACGACAAGTACTGAACTGATCGCACTGGCAGAGTAAGTCTCGAGCTACTCAGAAACTGCACAGAGAAGTCTTTTCGCAATATTGCGAATCTTTCGTTCGCAATTTTGAGAAGCTAAGATTCACACCCAGTAGGCGGCGGCTTAGCGTGTGCAAAGCTGCTAAAAGCAGCTTGCGAGCGAACAACTCGGAATGACCCCCAAAGCCCTAAAATGAGCGGAACAATTAAAACCCACTCAGAAGGTCCCAGGTGGTCTATAACAGCGGTCGCCAACCCGCGGCTCTATCATCCTCCGCATGCGGCTCGATGCGCTCCCGGCCACCGCTGCCCGACACACCAGACTCGCAGCAGCAGGTCTCCAGCGGCGGTGTGTATTTTCAATTCTGCGGAGGTCCGTGAGCCAATCAGAGCTCGCGGACCGGCAGCTAAGGCTCCTGATTGGCTGCCGGTCTGCAAGCTCTGATTGGCTCACGGGCCGGCGCCGAATTGAAGATACACAGCGCCGCCGGAGACGGAGGGGTAGGAGAGGCGCACGCTACGCTCTCCTTCCCCTCACAGCAGCGCGGTAAGCAGCACTTTGGTTTTTTTGTGGGGGAAGGGGGGGAGTGAGGCACTGTGGCGGCATATGTATCAGCACTGGGGGCATGTGCATCTGCACTGTGGGGGCATATGAGGCACTGTGGGGGCATGTGTATCTGCACTGGGGGCATATGAGGCACTGTGGGCATATCTGGCACTGTGGGGGCATGTGTACCTGCACTGGGGCATATATGGCACTGTGTGGGCATTTCTAGCACTGTATGTGCATGTGTATCTGCACTGGGGGCATATGAGGTACTGTGGGGGCATGTGTACCTGCACTGGGGGCATATCTGGCACTGTGGGGGCATGTGTACCTGCACTGGGGCATATCTGGCACTGTGTGGGCATATCTGGCACTGTGTGGGCATATCTGGCACTGTATGGGCATGTGTATCTGCACTGGGGCATATCTGCACTGGGGCATATCTGGCACTGTGTGGGCATATCTGGCACTCTGGGGGCATGTGTACCTGCACTGGGGCATATCTGGCACTCTGGGGGCATATCTGGCACTGTATGGGCATGTGTATCTGCACTGGGGCATATCTGGCACTGTGGGGGCATGTGTACCTGCACTGGGGCATATATTGCACTGTGTGGGCATTTCTAGCACTGTATGTGCATGTGTATCTGCACTGGGGGCATATGAGGTACTGTGGGGGCATGTGTACCTGCACTGGGGGCATATCTGGCACTGTGGGGGCATGTGTACCTGCACTGGGGCATATCTGGCACTGTGTGGGCATATCTGGCACTGTATGGGCATGTGTATCTGCACTGGGGCATATCTGCACTGGGGCATATCTGGCACTGTGTGGGCATATCTGGCACTCTGGGGGCATGTGTACCTGCACTGGGGCATATCTGGCACTGTGTGGGCATATCTGGCACTGTATGGGCATGTGTATCTGCACTGGGGCATATCTGGCACTGTGTGGGCATATCTGGCACTGTGTGGGCATATATGGCACTGTATGGGCATGTGTATCTGCACTGGGGGCATATCTGGCACTGGGGGATATCTGGCACTGTGTGGGCATATCTGGCACTGGGGGCATATCTGGCACTGTTGGAGGCACTGTGGGGACATGTGTATCTGCATCGGGGGCATATATGGCACTGTGGGGGCATATCTGGCACTGTGGGAGGCACTGTGGGGACATGTGTATCTGCATCGGGGGCATATCTGGCACTGTGGGGGCATATCTGGCACTGTAAGGGCATATCTGGCACTGGGGGCGTATATGTATGTGGCACTGGGGGCATATATTTATCTGGCACTGTAGTGGCACCCATTTTTTGGCATTTTTATATGTATGTGGCACTGTACGACATGACTAAACAGGGTAATGACACAAGGTCACACTCCTACAAAGATCATACCGAAAGGTGTGTGCACAAAAATGGGGCTTGGCTTTGTGACAACTAGGCCACGCCCCCATTTTTGCACGCGCGCCTTCGGCGCGCGCATGATAGTGGCTCTTGCACTTGCCTATGGATATTTTCTGGCTCTTTGCCTCCGACTGGTTGGCCACCCCTGTCTATAAGTTATCTGGTAATATGAGCTCCTTAAGGGCCCAACAAACAGAGATTTGAGCGATTTGCACGCTGAAGGATATGAGCGATGAATGATTTTTCAGGTCGTTTTTAGTAATGGTTTTGAGCATACACACTGAACGATTTGTATGAACGATTTGAGCATATTGCACATCGCATACAACGATATCGTCCAAATTGGCTTGCAATGATAAATGAAGATAGGCCAACGATGAACGACTGCGGGGACACGCATCGTTCATCGATGGTGCCTCCACACTGAATGATATGAACGTTATAGCATTCATTTTTTACCGATATCGTCCTTAAATATTTACCAGTGTGTAGTGCACCTTAGAGCTGGATCAGTAGACAGCACGTGGGAGGCTACATTTGGTTGTGATGTTGTTGGTCGTGGTTTATATCCAATGTTGTCTATAGACAGTTATTTCTCTTATTTGCCGGTTCCCACAGAACTTTGTCAGCGCTAAAACAAAGAACATACCCTTCTGGATTGGGTTGAATGACATAAAGGAAGAGGGGAAGTGGGAATGGCTTGATGGAACAAACTACACATCTTCATACAAGTAAGTTTTCTGTAAACAGAGAAATGCTGTTTCCTCATCAGCTGATCTACTGGAAAATTTCTGAGCATGATTAAGTCTGTAACTCAGTGGTCTTCTGTGCATAGAGGAAACCACTGTCTGGGGCAGCATGTGGGCAGGTGGGCTGTTTAGCTGTAGCCAGAAATAACCTTTAGCAATTACAAATTATGTATAAAGCAGGACTAATATTCACATGAAAAGGGGATCCAAAGGTGTGATTCTAGAGAGAAATATATAACTATGCCATTTTATTTCCCTATTGGTGTTTATTATGTAAACGTGGAAAAATGTAGCCCATTGGTTCTCAAACTCGATCCTCAGGACCCCATACACTTCATGTTTTCTAGGTCTCCTCACAGAATCCCAATGAAATAATTAGCACCACCTGTGGACTCTTTAAAATGTAAACAGAAAGGGTGGTGCTTTTTTCCCTTGGTATCCCCTGCACACTAAATAGTACTTGCAACAATACTTGAGAGCTACTGTATATGGTAATAGAAATTCAGAGATATTTGTTGCATATATTTACAAATACATGGTAAGCTGCTGAGCCCCTTTACTGCTTCTCTGATTATTGGCAATCCCTACACTGCATGATACCAGTGCCCACTTAGGGCCATATTATTGTCTATTGTAAGGCCTCATGATAAAGGCCCATACAGAAATATATTTAAACTAAGGGCAAGCTTACCTAGGAGCCACCTTTGGGATCTCCAAGTAACACTGCAGGAACCAGCATGCCTCCCAAATGTTGATCCCATACAAGAAGTCCCCTGCAACCCAAACAATCACCTCTACGATGCCCCGAACACCGACGGCCAACCCCAGGCACTGCAAGTCACCCAAGAAGAGGTGGAGGCATTGTTTAAAAGGGCCAAAACCAGGAAAGCTCCGGGTCCTGACGGAGTGTCACCATCTGCCCTAAGAGCATGTGCAGGTCAGCTCGCCCCCATATTCACCAAGATCTTCAATAAATCGCTGGAGCTACAGAAAGTCCCTTCCTGCCTCAAAAGGTCTACTATAGTCCCGGTCCCCAAGAAACCCACTATCACGAACCTGAACGACTACAGGCCGATAGCACTGACGTCTGTGGTCATGAAAACGTTCGAGCGTCTGGTTTTGAATCACCTGAAAACTGTGACTGGACCCCCTGCAGTTCGCCTATCGCTCGAATCGGTGTGTCGAGGATGCAGTCAACCTGGGCCTGCACTACATTCTACAGCACCTAGACATTCCCGGTACCTACGCGAGGGTCCTGTTTGTCGATTTCAGCTCGGCCTTCAATACAATCGTCCCCAGCATCCTCCACCCCAAATTACTTCGCCTAGGGGTCCCAGAAGCTACCTGTTCCTGGATAATAGACTTCCTAAAAAGATAGGACACAGGTGGTGAAAGCGGGGGAATTCACCTCTCAAGCGCGGTCCATTAGTACAGGGGCCCCTCAGGGCTGTGTCCTCTCACCCCTGCTCTTCTCCCTGTACACAAATGACTGTACCTCAGAGGCGCAATCAGTAAGGATCATCAAATTCGCCGATGACACCACCGTCATCGGCCTCATCAAGGATGGGGACGAATCGGCCTATAGACGGGAAGTAGACCGGCTGGCCCAGTGGTGCATCCACAACAACCTTGAGCTCAACCCCCTCAAAACTGTCGAGATGATAGTGGACTTCAGGAAGAAGTCATCTAGTGCACCTCCACTAACGATTGCTGACAGTGTGGTATCGCTAGTGGACTCCTTCAAGTTTCTAGGGACCACAATCTCCAGGGACCTTAAATGGGGGTCCAACGCTGAGGCCACTGTTGGGAAAGCGCAGCAGAGGTTGTTCTTCCTCAGGCAACTAAGGAAGTTCAACATCCACAGAAGCTTCTGCTCCTCTTCTACTCCGCGATTGTGGAGTCGGTACTGTGCTCCTCGATACTCGTATGGTACAGCTCCACCAGCGCGAGGGACAGATGCAGGCTCCAAAAGGTGGTCAGAACCGCAGAGAAGATCATCGGGGCCGACCTTTCCTCAGTCCAGGACCTGTACTTGTCCAGAGCTAAAAAGCGGGCAATGAAGATAGTAAAAGATCAGCTACACCCCGGCCACACCATGTTTAACTTGCTTCCTTCAGGCAGGCGTTACAGGGCTGTCCCCGTCAGATCCACCAGAAGCCTCAAAAGTTTCTTTCCCCAAGCGGTCCACCTGCTGAACTCCTGAACATTGACTGACTAGACGTACATGTAACTAACTTGTGTCCCTACGGTATACCTATCTGTGTAACTTTACGTACCCCCCCCCCACACACACACACACCTGCTTACCTGTTACCTACTTGGCTGTTGTATAGCAAACCGAAGACTAATTCCTAGTATACGCAAGTATACCTGGCCAATAAAGCTGATTCTGATTCTGATGCCTTTCACAAATGCACACACAGGGGAAGCTGCTCAACTTCCACTTTGTATGTATTTTTAAAAATGTGTCAGTGAGTAATGAATACATGTGCACCTGCATGGTGACCTGGAAAACATGAACTGTTTGGGGTCTCGAGGACAGAGTGTGAGCAGGGCTGTAGAGAGCCTGCCTGGGCCCCAGTAATGCAGGGGGCATTACCTAATCACAGAGGTGTGGTCACGCTCCTTTTTACAAAAAACAAACCTTGATAAAAGTATTGTTTATCCCGCAATGTGTCCCTCAGCCAGGGACAGGTTTAGGAGGGGGCACAATCAATGTGATCATTAACCACTCAGCCGTAGCAGCCTCCCTGGACCCACTGCAGCCTAGCACACTGATGTGTGCTGGACTTGGAAGAGAGGCTGCAGCCTGACAGGTGAGACAGGGGGGCACTCTAGGCCCCTGCAGGGCCCCTCCAAGAGTCTTGGGCCCGTGTAATTAGTACCAATCAGTGCCACTGAGTGTGAGAACCACCAATGTAGCCTATAGGCTTCTATCGATGGTGTTAGCTACTGGAGCCAAGGGCTTAAAATCTTTTGGAAGCTTTGTAAATTGGGGCCTAATTGAGAGCTGGTCGCTGCAGTGGCAGAGTACGCAGGCTGAAGGCCAGTGCAGTGTGCACACGTGCAGAAGCTGCACAGTGAGATGCGATGGCAGGCAGAGGCAGTTGTGGGGTGGTCGGGGCGTGTCAACGGTGTTGGGACGGCATTGCAGGGGCATGGTGCGGGCAACAGAGGCGTATCCGGATCATTGTTGGGGTGGGTTGCGGTGGCTGCGTGACGTCACACGCAGCCGCTGCGGCCAAAAACATTGCGGCTAGCGGTCTGCCTTCACAACTAGGCTGCATAGGCAGAGAGCTACTCGTCAGGTGTGAAAGCATCGCTGCTGTGTGATGTTTTCGTATGTCTCGGGGGTGCAGGACCCGGCCTGTGGGGCGGATTTTCCCTGTGCCGGACGTTCCCCCGCATGTCAGAGATTTTGATCGTAGATGTTAGAGATGAGCGCCTGAAATTTTTCGGGTTTTGTGTTTTGGTTTTGGGTTCGGTTCCGCGGCCGTGTTTTGGGTTCGAACGCGTTTTGGCAAAACCTCACCGAATTTTTTTTGTCGGATTCGGGTGTGTTTTGGATTCGGGTGTTTTTTTCAAAAAACACTAAAAAACAGCTTAAATCATAGAATTTGGGGGTCATTTTGATCCCAAAGTATTATTAACCTCAAAAACCATAATTTACACTCATTTTCAGTCTATTCTGAATACCTCACACCTCACAATATTATTTTTAGTCCTAAAATTTGCACCGAGGTCGCTGTGTGAGTAAGATAAGCGACCCTAGTGGCCGACACAAACACCGGGCCCATCTAGGAGTGGCACTGCAGTGTCACGCAGGATGTCCCTTCCAAAAAACCCTCCCCAAACAGCACATGACGCAAAGAAAAAAAGAGGCGCAATGAGGTAGCTGTGTGAGTAAGATTAGCGACCCTAGTGGCCGACACAAACACCGGGCCCATCTAGGAGTGGCACTGCAGTGTCACGCAGGATGGCCCTTCCAAAAAACCCTCCCCAAACAGCACATGACGCAAAGAAAAAAAGAGGCGCAATGAGGTAGCTGTGTGAGTAAGATTAGCGACCCTAGTGGCCGACACAAACACCGGGCCCATCTAGGAGTGGCACTGCAGTGTCACGCAGGATGTCCCTTCCAAAAAACCCTCCCCAAACAGCACATGACGCAAAGAAAAAAAGAGGCGCAATGAGGTAGCTGTGTGAGTAAGATTAGCGACCCTAGTGGCCGACACAAACACCGGGCCCATCTAGGAGTGGCACTGCAGTGTCACGCAGGATGGCCCTTCCAAAAAACCCTCCCCAAACAGCACATGACGCAAAGAAAAAAAGAGGCGCAATGAGGTAGCTGTGTGAGTAAGATTAGCGACCCTAGTGGCCGACACAAACACCGGGCCCATCTAGGAGTGGCACTGCAGTGTCACGCAGGATGTCCCTTCCAAAAAACCCTCCCCAAACAGCACATGACGCAAAGAAAAAAAGAGGCGCAATGAGGTAGCTGTGTGAGTAAGATTAGCGACCCTAGTGGCCGACACAAACACCGGGCCCATCTAGGAGTGGCACTGCAGTGTCACGCAGGATGTCCCTTCCAAAAAACCCTCCCCAAACAGCACATGACGCAAAGAAAAAAAGAGGCGCAATGAGGTAGCTGACTGTGTGAGTAAGATTAGCGACCCTAGTGGCCGACACAAACACCGGGCCCATTTAGGAGTGGCACTGCAGTGTCACGCAGGATGTCCCTTCCAAAAAACCCTCCCCAATCAGCACATGATGCAAAGAAAAAGAAAAGAAAAAAGAGGTGCAAGATGGAATTGTCCTTGGGCCCTCCCACCCACCCTTATGTTGTATAAACAAAACAGGACATGCACACTTTAACCAACCCATCATTTCAGTGACAGGGTCTGCCACACGACTGTGACTGATATGACGGGTTGGTTTGGACCCCCCCCAAAAAAGAAGCAATTAATCTCTCCTTGCACAAACTGGCTCTACAGAGGCAAGATGTCCACCTCATCATCACCCTCCGATATATCACCGTGTACATCCCCCTCCTCACAGATTATCAATTCGTCCCCACTGGAATCCACCATCTCAGCTCCCTGTGTACTTTGTGGAGGCAATTGCTGCTGGTCAATGTCTCCGCGGAGGAATTGATTATAATTCATTTTAATGAACATCATCTTCTCCACATTTTCTGGATGTAACCTCGTACACCGATTGCTGACAAGGTGAGCGGCGGCACTAAACACTCTTTCGGAGTACACACTTGTGGGAGGGCAACTTAGGTAGAATAAAGCCAGTTTGTGCAAGGGCCTCCAAATTGCCTCTTTTTCCTGCCAGTATAAGTACGGACTGTGTGACGTGCCTACTTGGATGCGGTCACTCATATAATCCTCCACCATTCTATCAATGTTGAGAGAATCATATGCAGTGACAGTAGACGACATGTCCGTAATCGTTGTCAGGTCCTTCAGTCCGGACCAGATGTCAGCATCAGCAGTCGCTCCAGACTGCCCTGCATCACCGCCAGCGGGTGGGCTCGGAATTCTGAGCCTTTTCCTCGCACCCCCAGTTGCGGGAGAATGTGAAGGAGGAGATGTTGACAGGTCGCGTTCCGCTTGACTTGACAATTTTGTCACCAGCAGGTCTTTCAACCCCAGCAGACTTGTGTCTGCCGGAAAGAGAGATCCAAGGTAGGCTTTAAATCTAGGATCGAGCACGGTGGCCAAAATGTAGTGCTCTGATTTTAACAGATTGACCACCCGTGAATCCTTGTTAAGCGAATTAAGGGCTCCATCCACAAGTCCCACATGCCTAGCGGAATCGCTCCGTGTTAGCTCCTCCTTCAATGTCTCCAGCTTCTTCTGCAAAAGCCTGATGAGGGGAATGACCTGACTCAGGCTGGCAGTGTCTGAACTGACTTCACGTGTGGCAAGTTCAAAGGGCATCAGAACCTTGCACAACGTTGAAATCATTCTCCACTGCGCTTGAGACAGGTGCATTCCACCTACTATATCGTGCTCAATTGTATAGGCTTGAATGGCCTTTTGCTGCTCCTCCAACCTCTGAAGCATATAGAGGGTTGAATTCCACCTCGTTACCACTTCTTGCTTCAGATGATGGCAGGGCAGGTTCAGTAGTTTTTGGTGGTGCTCCAGTCTTCTGTACGTGGTGCCTGTACGCCGAAAGTGTCCCGCAATTCTTCTGGCCACCGACAGCATCTCTTGCACGCCCCTGTCGTTTTTTAAAAAATTCTGCACCACCAAATTCAAGGTATGTGCAAAACATGGGACGTGCTGGAATTTGCCCATATTTAATGCACACACAATATTGCTGGCGTTGTCCGATGCCACAAATCCACAGGAGAGTCCAATTGGGGTAAGCCATTCCGCGATGATCTTCCTCAGTTGCCGTAAGAGGTTTTCAGCTGTGTGCGTATTCTGGAAAGCGGTGATACAAAGCGTAGCCTGCCTAGGAAAGAGTTGGCGTTTGCGAGATGCTGCTACTGGTGCCGCCGCTGCTGTTCTTGCGGCGGGAGTCCATACATCTACCCAGTGGGCTGTCACAGTCATATAGTCCTGACCCTGCCCTGCTCCACTTGTCCACATGTCCGTGGTTAAGTGGACATTGGGTACAACTGCATTTTTTAGGACACTGGTGAGTCTTTTTCTGACGTCCGTGTACATTCTCGGTATCGCCTGCCTAGAGAAGTGGAACCTAGATGGTATTTGGTAACGGGGGCACACTGCCTCAATAAATTGTCTAGTTCCCTGTGAACTAACGGCGGATACCGGACGCACGTCTAACACCAACATAGTTGTCAAGGCCTCAGTTATCCGCTTTGCAGTAGGATGACTGCTGTGATATTTCATCTTCCTCGCAAAGGACTGTTGAACAGTCAATTGCTTACTGGAAGTAGTACAAGTGGGCTTACGACTTCCCCTCTGGGATGACCATCGACTCCCAGCGGCAACAACAGCAGCGCCAGCAGCAGTAGGCGTTACACGCAAGGATGCATCGGAGGAATCCCAGGCAGGAGAGGACTCGTCAGAATTGCCAGTGACATGGCCTGCAGGACTATTGGCATTCCTGGGGAAGGAGGAAATTGACACTGAGGGAGTTGGTGGGGTGGTTTGCGTGAGCTTGGTTACAAGAGGAAGGGATTTACTGGTCAGTGGACTGCTTCCGCTGTCACCCAAAGTTTTTGAACTTGTCACTGACTTATTATGAATGCGCTGCAGGTGACGTATAAGGGAGGATGTTCCGAGGTGGTTAACGTCCTTACCCCTACTTATTACAGCTTGACAAAGGGAACACACGGCTTGACACCTGTTGTCCGCATTTCTGGTGAAATACCTCCACACCGAAGAGCTGATTTTTTTGGTATTTTCACCTGGCATGTCAACGGCCATATTCCTCCCACGGACAACAGGTGTCTCCCCGGGTGCCTGACTTAAACAAACCACCTCACCATCAGAATCCTCCTGGTCAATTTCCTCCCCAGCGCCAGCAACACCCATATCCTCCTCATCCTGGTGTACTTCAACACTGACATCTTCAATCTGACTATCAGGAACTGGACTGCGGGTGCTCCTTCCAGCACTTGCAGGGGGCGTGCAAATGGTGGAAGTCGCATGCTCTTCACGTCCAGTGTTGGGAAGGTCAGGCATCGCAACCGACACAATTGGACTCTCCTTGTGGATTTGGGATTTCGAAGAATGCACAGTTCTTTGCTGTGCTGCTTTTGCCAGCTTGAGTCTTTTCATTTTTCTAGCGAGAGGCTGAGTGCTTCCATCCTCATGTGAAGCTGAACCACTAGCCATGAACATAGGCCAGGGCCTCAGCCGTTCCTTGCCACTCCGTGTCGTAAATGGCATATTGGCAAGTTTACGCTTCTCCTCCGACAATTTTATTTTAGGTTTTGGAGTCCTTTTTTTTCTGATATTTGGTGTTTTGGATTTGACATGCTCTGTACTATGACATTGGGCATCGGCCTTGGCAGACGACGTTGCTGGCATTTCATCGTCTCGGCCATGACTAGTGGCAGCAGCTTCAGCACGAGGTGGAAGTGGATCTTGATCTTTCCCTAATTTTGGAACCTCAACATTTTTGTTCTCCATATTTTAATAGGCACAACTAAAAGGCACCTCAGGTAAACAATGGAGATGGATACTAGTATACAATTATGGACTGCCTGCCGAGTGCAGACACAGAGGTAGCCACAGCCGTGAACTACCGTACTGTACTGTGTCTGCTGCTAATATAGACTGGTTGATAAAGAGATGTCTATGTAACTATGTATGTATAAAGAAGAAAGAAAAAAAAACCACGGTTAGGTGGTATACAATTATGGACGGACTGCCTGCCTAGTGCCGACACAGAGGTAGCCACAGCCGTGAACTACCGCACTGTACTGTGTCTGCTGCTAATATATAGACTGGTTGATAAAGAGATAGTATACTCGTAACTAGTATGTATGTATAAAGAAAGAAAAAAAAACCACGGTGAGGTGGTATATACAATTATGGACGGGCTGCCGAGTGCCGACACAGAGGTAGCCACAGCCGTGAACTACCGCACTGTACTGTGTCTGCTGCTAATATAGACTGGTTGATAAAGAGATAGTATACTCGTAACTAGTATGACTATAAAGAAAGAAAAAAAAACCACGGTTAGGTGGTATATACAATTATGGACGGGCTGCCGAGTGCCGACACAGAGGTAGCCACAGCCGTGAACTACCGCACTGTACTGTGTCTGCTGCTAATATATAGACTGGTTGATAAAGAGATAGTATACTCGTAACTAGTATGTATGTATAAAGAAAGAAAAAAAAACCACGGTTAGGTGGTATATACAATTATGGACGGGCTGCCGAGTGCCGACACAGAGGTAGCCACAGCCGTGAACTACCGCACTGTACTGTGTCTGCTGCTAATATATAGACTGGTTGATAAAGAGATAGTATACTCGTAACTAGTATGTATGTATAAAGAAAGAAAAAAAAACCACGGTTAGGTGGTATATACAATTATGGACGGGCTGCCGAGTGCCGACACAGAGGTAGCCACAGCCGTGAACTACCGCACTGTACTGTGTCTGCTGCTAATATATAGACTGGTTGATAAAGAGATAGTATACTCGTAACTAGTATGTATGTATAAAGAAAGAAAAAAAAACCACGGTTAGGTGGTATATACAATTATGGACGGGCTGCCGAGTGCCGACACAGAGGTAGCCACAGCCGTGAACTACCGCACTGTACTGTGTCTGCTGCTAATATAGACTGGATGATAAAGAGATAGTATACTCGTAACTAGTATGTATGTATAAAGAAAGAAAAAAAAACCACGGTTAGGTGGTATAAACAATTATGGACGGGCTGCCGAGTGCCGACACAGAGGTAGCCACAGCCGTGAACTACCGCACTGTACTGTGTCTGCTGCTAATATATAGACTGGTTGATAAAGAGATAGTATACTCGTAACTAGTATGTATGTATAAAGAAAGAAAAAAAAACCACGGTTAGGTGGTATATACAATTATGGACGGGCTGCCGAGTGCCGACACAGAGGTAGCCACAGCCGTGAACTACCGCACTGTACTGTGTCTGCTGCTAATATATAGACTGGTTGATAAAGAGATAGTATACTCGTAACTAGTATGTATGTATAAAGAAAGAAAAAAAAACCACGGTTAGGTGGTATATACAATTATGGACGGGCTGCCGAGTGCCGACACAGAGGTAGCCACAGCCGTGAACTACCGCACTGTACTGTGTCTGCTGCTAATATAGACTGGTTGATAAAGAGATAGTATACTCGTAACTAGTATGTATGTATAAAGAAAGAAAAAAAAACCACGGTTAGGTGGTATATACAATTATGGACGGGCTGCCGAGTGCCGACACAGAGGTAGCCACAGCCGTGAACTACCGCACTGTACTGTGTCTGCTGCTAATATATAGACTGGTTGATAAAGAGATAGTATACTCGTAACTAGTATGTATGTATAAAGAAAGAAAAAAAAAAACACGGTTAGGTGGTATATACAATTATGGACGGGCTGCCGAGTGCCGACACAGAGGTAGCCACAGCCGTGAACTACCGCACTGTACTGTGTCTGCTGCTAATATATAGACTGGTTGATAAAGAGATAGTATACTCGTAACTAGTATGTATGTATAAAGAAAGAAAAAAAAACCACGGTTAGGTGGTATAGACAATTATGGACGGGCTGCCGAGTGCCGACACAGAGGTAGCCACAGCCGTGAACTACCGCACTGTACTGTGTCTGCTGCTAATATAGACTGGTTGATAAAGAGATAGTATACTACTAATATTATATATACTGGTGGTCAGGTCACTGGTCACTAGTCACACTGGCAGTGGCACTCCTGCAGCAAAAGTGTGCACTGTTTAATTTTAATATAATATTATGTACTCCTGGCTCCTGCTATAACCTATAACTGGCACTGCAGTGCTCCCCAGTCTCCCCCACAATTATAAGCTGTGTGAGCTGAGCACAGTCAGATATATATATACATTGATGCAGCACACTGGGCTGAGCAGTGCACACAGATATGGTATGTGACTGAGTCACTGTGTGTATCGTTTTTTTCAGGCAGAGAACGGATATATTAAATAAAACAAACAACTGCACTGTCTGGTGGTCACTGTGGTCGTCAGTCACTAAACTCTGCACTCTCTTCTACAGTATCACAGCCTCAGGTCAATCTCTCTCTCTCTCTCTCAACCCTAATCTAAATGGAGAGGACGCCAGCCACGTCCTCTCCCTATCAATCTCAATGCACGTGTGAAAATGGCGGCGACGCGCGGCTCCTTATATAGAATCCGAGTCTCGCGATAGAATCCGAGCCTCGCGAGAATCCGACAGCGTCATGATGACGTTCGGGCGCGCTCGGGTTAACCGAGCAAGGCGGGAAGATCCGAGTCGCTCGGACCCGTGAAAAAAAACATGAAGTTCGGGCGGGTTCGGATTCAGAGAAACCGAACCCGCTCATCTCTAGTAGATGTGTGGTTTTTTTCGCACATCCAAGATCAGGTCTGAATTAGGCCCATGCCCATTACTGCAGTCTCAATAGAAAGCTATGGGGACTGCTTATGCAACTGAAAACAAAGAGACAACCAGAGATAACTCTTCATATATGCAGCAGGTCCCTCATATTAAATAGCTTCAATACTTAAATTATGACATAATCCTTTTTGGAGGCCTTACCTCAAAAGAACCTTATAAAGGTTCCATTAAGTGTCTTTTGTTGGCACCTGGCCTTCTGTCTTTGTATAAGTATTATTCTTGTGAATCCTGTTTTCCCTGTTCAGCTTGTATTTACTTTGTTCTTATTTTGTTGATACTTTCCCTTGTTTCTTTGTCCATGTCCCGTGACCCCCAACCCCCCCCCCCCCCTCACCCCCCATGGTGTCCTCCTGTTGATTCAATGTTCGTTCTGTTATGGCAAAAACCAGGAGCATCTGGTTATCTAAAGCCAGTCCTGAGGGGAAAGGCTGCTGCTGTAGGCCTAGGAGCACTCTGTGATCTCCGATCTCCAGTAGTGGTTTGGGAGTCCTTTTCCCCCATCCTTGTGTTATTCCTACTTTAGTCTTCTCTGTCATCCTTTATGACTGACTGTACACAGGATCTACTATCCTGTTTAGAGGACTGCAAAACACAGTCAGACCTCCTGAAACTGCAGTTTTTGGAGGTTTCCAGTATTCTTAACATGCATAAAAGTGATCTGCCCGGTACTGCAGTCCTCAATGCATACCTCCCAACTTCCGTAGAAAGTAAGCAGGACACCGGCTCGTCGTAGCTGTGCCCATCCAAAAAAAAGGGGTGTGGTCAGCATAAAGCGAGCCACGCCCCCATGTATGTCACTATGGGGGCATGGCCAGCACTCTGTGAGCTGCTGGCCATGCTTCTAGTCCCTCTTGTCTCCGTGAATATACACACAGAGCCTATTCACCACTGCTCTAAGCAGAGCAGTGAGTGACAGGAGCCTCCCAATTCCCCTCCCACGCACACACACACACACACACACCGTGGGACACTGCAGCTCTCAGGTGGGACAACGAGACAGTCCCAAAAAAACAGGTCTGTCCCGCGAAAATTGGGACAGTTGATATGCATCAAGTTTCTGGAGCTTGTTCAAGATAGGCAACGCCATCAATAGATGGTGTTGCCTGTAGAAACCTATGTGCCTCTTTCCATAGAGTTCCCCTGAGAGGGATACCCTGCGGCTTGCACAGGCCGCTAGCTGCGCATGTGCAGTAGGACTTCCGGGTCAAAGGCCAGAGCTAGCCTTTGTGTAATTATTCATACATATGGCTTCAATAAATGCCGATATACATATCTCCTAACTTTTCAGTAGCTGCCATTGTGTCCTTCTGCAGACATAGGGCTAATATGTACAGAGCTATGTACACTTTGTTTCACCATATAAATAAAAAGTTAATAAAAATATACTAGCATTGACTAACAATGTCTTCCTCTTACAGGGCCTGGAAGAAAGGTGAGCCCAATGATCAAGGCAAAGAAGACTGCGTCTACTTGTGGACCAATGGGGAATGGAATGACATGACCTGCTCCCATGACAAATACTTTGCTATTTGTGAGAAAAAACTCTTCTGAGCAGATGCTCAACACATGGTTACTTTATGCAAACAGGGATAATGTGGATTGTAAACCTGTAATTTCTACTCACTTGGATTCAGGAACAGTTACGTAATCATATCAGTAGGAAATTATTTTCTACAAGCCAGGAACTCTGACTTATTTAATATCTGATAACTGCTCAGCAAAACTCGTATTTTATTTATGATTCGCTCACCCCAATTGTGCCACACCCCTGTACTTACCTTTTGGGTGCTAAACATTGTAAAACTGTCAGAACATTTTTCTGTTGTGTCTGCTAATCTATATGCTTTCCATATCTCCATGGTGAAATAAGGAATGAATGTTGTAGATATGAGAGAAGAAAAGTCACGTGTGTACTGAGACATCTGGGATACATGGAAGCCTATACTGTATACATCCACCAGGAATGCATAACATCAGGAAGAGATTTATAGTAGAAACTATACCAGAGATCTTGAACAAATGGTTTAACAGATAAACTGCAGTAAGTCTTTCTAGTTTAAGTCTGCGTGTCTGCGGTAGGGAAACTAAATTGCAATTTGCATTGGGAATGATTTACCTGAATAAAGCTCTATGATCGCACAGTGTTGTTCTTGTAAAAACAGGATAATACTAATAATAATCATCTATACATAGGTGTCAGGCCTATTACCCTATAAGTTTGTGTGAGTAATTACAGCTATATACCGCGCTGACGGTAACTCCAGACTTGATCATTTATGTTTGCAAACCCAGCAAGTTCGGGGCAAGAGCTGCCCATCGCAGGGCAGGGCCACTCAGTTTGCAGAATGGCCTGCCCAGCAGCTGCAACCGCAATTTAATTGCAGTCGCAGCACCTGTGGAAGACCCCTGCAGCCGCAGCTAGGCTACTTATGCAGGAGGTCCGCAGCCATTTTTGTAGATCGTAGCGGCTGCGGCACATCGCATTAGGTGGCTGCGCATGCGCAGGGTGTTACATGTGCATGTGCACCGCCACCGGGGTTATTGCGGTCTGTGACCTGAGTAACCCCCTATGTTTGGTTGCATCATAGCACAGCTCAGACCTTCCCTGTGCATTTGGTTATAGTTCTCACTGCAGCGTTGCAGCCAACACTTACTCCAGAAGTGCCCTGACATATCATTCCCTACCAGAGGCTTGCAATGCTTCCCTACATGTTGCCTTGTGCAATCTTGATGCTTAGTGGACAAGTTCTGCATAAGCTTTTGTAGTGGCTGGTGTGTCCTCACATGACACCATTTCCAATAGATAAGTCACATACAAATCAAGCCATGAGACTCCTCATAGTGGTTTTTCTATTCTAGTAAACAATTTTAAAGTGCAGGGAACACAGCCCGGCTAGCTCAGTCGGTAGAGCATGAGACTCTTAATCTCAGGGTCGTGGGTTCGAGCCCCACGTTGGGCGCTTAACTTTTTGTTTTTTACATTTTAGCAAAAGGTCACTTTATTTGTTAAATGGTATTAACATTCAGGAAAGCTTTAAAGTTAATTGGAGGCAAACTTAAACCCAAGTTCTTGCTCATACATTATTTTACATTAAATCAATAATAAAAATAATCATAATACTGTAATGATAATGAAAGAAAAAAAATGTCATGTTGCACAGTCTAGTTTTCTGTTACAAACGTAGCAGCTTTTATGTGAAATACTAAAACACCAAGAGAGTGACATTTCTTTCTGTAGGGGGGTCTTCAGTATGCCGACTGACGGGATCCCGGCGCACAGTATACCGGCGCCGGTATGCCGACAGCCGGCATACCGATACTTATTCTCCCTCGTGGGGGTCCACGCCCCGCCTGGAGGGAGAATAAAATAGCGTGGCGAGCGCAGCGAGCCCGCAAGGGGCTCATTTGCGCTCGCCACACTGTCGGTAAGCCGGCGGTCGGGCTCCCGGCGCCGGTATGCTGGTCGCCGGGAGCCCGACCGCCGGCATACCATACTGAATCCCTTTCTGTACACTAAATAGCAGTGCATGCAGGTTTCTGTAGTGTAGTGGTTATCACGTTCGCCTCACACGCGAAAGGTCCCCGGTTCGAAACCGGGCAGAAACAACTTTTCATTTTTTTTAAAACCAGTCTTAGCAGGTTTAGTTCAGTTGTCACATTAACAACTGTACAGTATTAGATGCGGTCTGTGTATTTACACTGAATGTAGCATACAAGCTATGCAGTGCAATGCCCCAAGAAGCAAAATGCTCACACAGCAATGCACATTGGGCCTAATTCAGAGTTGATCACAGCAGCAAATTTGTTAGCAGTTGGGTAAAACCATCTGCACTGCAGTGGGGGGCAGATATAACATGTGCAGAGAGAGTTAAATTTGGGTGGGGTGTGTTCAAAATGAAATCTAAATTGCAGTGTAAAAAGAAAGCAGCCATTATTTACCCTGCACAGTAACAAAATAACCCACCCAAATCTAACTCTCTCTGCAAATGTTATATCTGCCCCCCCTGCTGTGCACATGGTTTTGCCCAACTGCCAACAAATTTGCTGCTGCGATCAACTCTGTATTACCCCGATTGTTGTAGATATTGTGGTGGATTTTAACTGAAACATACATACAAATGAGCTACATTACAGACATAAACTAATGCTAATGATATTACTTTAGATAGTTAAGGTGACGGGTGGTCTTCAAGTTGCCGACTGTTGGGATCCCGGCGCACAGTATACCGGTGCCGGAATCCCGACAGCCGGCATACCGACAGTTTCTCCCTCGTGGGGGTCCACGACCCCCCTGGAGGGAGAATAAATAGCGTAGCGCGCCACTGTGCCCGCAGCGTGGCGAGCGCAGCGAGCCTGCAAGGGGCTCATTTGCTCTCGCCACGCTGTCGGTATGCCGGTGTTCGGGCTTCCGGCGCCGGTATGCTCGTCGCCGGAAGCCTAGCCGCCGGCGTACCGTACCACACCCAAGGTGACTGCTGAGTAGATGAAACATCAGATTTTGTCCACTAAATTATATTGTACACTGGATTTCATAAGAAATACTTCCAGACAGGTTTTAGTTTGCAGTGATATTGTGCATAGACCTCTGGTGAAACCAGCAGGTATATGTACATAGCAGCACAAAATAGTATTTTTCCTGGTGGTCTAGTGGTTAGGATTCGGCGCTCTCACCGCCGCGGCCCGGGTTTGATTCCCGGTCAGGGAATGAGTTTTTTCTTTCTTCCACTGCAGCCTATATAACCAAACATCAATTAGCTAATGAGTTGTTCTATTTGTAAACATGTTCTGCAATACTATCTATCTATCATCTATCTAAATGCGAAAGCCCTCACTCACTCACTGATTCATCACTAAGGGGGTAAGTCCAAGTTGATCGCAGCAGGAATTTTGTTAGCAGTTGGGCAAAACCATGTGCACTGCAGGGGGGGCAGATATAACATGTGCAGAGAGAGTAAGATTTGGGTGGGTTATTTTGTTTCTGTGCAGGGTAAATACTGGCTGCTTTCTTGTTACACTGCAATTTAGATTTCATTTTGAACACACCCCACCCAAATCTAACTCTCTCTGCACATGTTATATCTGCCCCCCCTACTGTGCAGATGGTTTTACCCAACTGCTAACAGAATTCCTGCTGCGATCAACTTGGAAATACCCCCTAAATCTCTTACTTCCCAATATGTTAGGAAGATTAAAATTAACATAGGTATTCGGCAGATGGGAAATAGGAAAACTACATAATCAGAATTTTAATAAACCTCCCTTAAGAGGATAAAAAGGGGCTTGAGATAATGACATCATTACCGATGCGTGGGTTGTGTTGCGTGAACGATAATGTTCAAATGGACAATCGGATGAAAATTTGGATGGACCTCTAGTGTGTAGAATTTAATAAACTACAAAAATGGTCCTGTCACTTTTTACCTTATCTGCTACGGGTGTTCCTCGGGTAACGCCAAGAACCATGGATTAATATATACTTACATTAAGACGTCTCAATTTTACAGCTCTATAGATTTACCAAATTTTTAACTCTCATTTATATTTACAACTGTGAAAACCAGAAACTCCCGTGAGAAGAACAGGTAGAACAGCTAGTACTTAATAATTAGTGATTGATTGTTTCCAGGAGGGTAATAACTAAAACCATGATCGGCTAAAAATAGGAAAGTTTCTTTGTGGGGGATTTCTTTGTGTGTCTGTCCCCCAAGCAGTAAGGTGACCATCCGCTGGATGGATGGCTAACTGCCTGGTGAAGTGATTAATCCTTATTTCCCTCTGCTGACTATATTACTCTAATTCTTTTTCCCTGAATTGCTTTTACATTGTTGTGTTAATGTTGAACTGTGTATTATTGCCATGTCCGCCTTTGTATATTATAAAATTTTACATTTTTGACGTAGCTAACCCCAAATAGCTGAAGTGTTAAATATCATGGACAGAGGGAATTATTTAATAATGGTACACATAAAAAGCAATTCAGCTTAGGTAAAAAGATAATCATTTAAGTCAGAAAATAAATAAAACACTTATATAGACACTCATAAGAAGTAATTGCTGGTGTTTGAGGTTAAAAAGAGGAGAGAAATCTTAACAGTAACAAATATCACAACATAGACTGATACAGTGATCAAACACAAATGCTACATAGTTACAAATAAGTTAGAAACAGTCATCGCCAATTTTCCTCAATATAAATGAGAAGATAAAATTAAAAGCCACAAAACCTGTTTAATTATCCTTTTTAATAAGGACTGATCTGCAAATGTCTGCAACTGTAATAAATTATGATCCAGCCCAAATGACCCCAAGTTGGGAAGGCTCCGCAAAGAGCAAATGCCAGCACTTGTCGAAATTATATGGTAAAAAAACATCAAAGTAATAGGCCCTACACATTACGCGATTGGCCACCGAGGTGCCCAACGGCCGATACGGGCGACGGGCGACCCGGCGGCGGGGGGGCAGTGACGTGGGGAGTAAAGTTTCTTCACTCCCCCCGTCACCCGGCTCCGTAGACATGCAGGCAAATATGGACGATCTCGTCCATATTGGCCTGCATGCACAGCCGACATGGCACCAGCGATGAACGAGCGCGGGGCCGCGCATCGTTCATCGCTGGTGCCTCCACACTGCACGATATGAATGTTATCTCGTTCATTAATGAACAAGATCGTTCATATCGTGCAGTGATGTCGGCCAGTGTGTAGGGCCCATAAGTGAAATAAACAGTCACTGTAATGTTAGTCCACCTGGTGTGCAAGTGCAACTCGTCTGACCACTGTGCACTCTGTCTTGCCTACAGGCAGGTGCAGTGGAGACAGGGCCGGTTTTAGACTTTATGGAGCTCATGGCAAAAGTTTACTTCGGTGCCCTGAGCTCAAGAGGCGTGATCTGATGGGGGCGTGTCCATTGGCAAAAAGAAAAGATATCAAGAACAAACTAATTGCGAGGTACACGTGTGTTGCACGGAGGGTGGAGGCACCATTTGGGGGAGGCCATTTGCTAAGGGATCCACTGTTTGCCTGAAGGCAGGTGGGTCCCTCCTCCTTGTGGCTGGCTCAAAGTCTGCAGTCTGTATTTGTGTGATTGGTCCCACCCAAATGCCTTAATGTTCATGTCCTGGAAGTCCTGCACTGTGTTTCTCTGCCTGCTCTCCCCTTCTGGCAGCTAGCAGAGCTCATGGTACAGTGACTGCACATCTCTCCTCTGTGCTGGATGTCAGGTGTCACTTCCAGGGTCCGCTGGCGGAGGAGGGTGTAGTCGATGCATTTCACTCAGCCAATGATGCCAGGCTTTGTCAAGGCTGTGGGTTTAGAGATGTGCACCGGAAATTTTTCGGGTTTTGTGTTTTGGTTTTGGATTCGGTTCCGTGGCCGTGTTTTGGATTCGGACGCGTTTTGGCAAAACCTCCTTGAAAATTTTTGTTGGATTCGGGTGTTTTTTTAAAAAAAAACCCTCAAAAACAGCTTAAATCATAGAATTTGGGGGTCATTTAGATAGGATCCGGATTGAAAGTCGACAGTAACTAGGTCGACAATGTCTAGGTTGACAACTATTGGTCGACAGTAACTAGGTCGACAGGGTGTTTAGGTCGACAGGGTCTTTAGGTCGACATGTTCTAGGTCGACAGATCAAAAGGTCGACATGAGTTTTCACAATTTTTTTCTTTTTTTTAACCTTTTCATACTTAACGATCCACGTGGACTACGATTGGAATCTGTGCTGAGCGAAGCGGTAGCGGAGCAAAGGCACCATGCCCGAAGCATGGCGAGCCATGCGAGGGGACGCGGTGCACTAATTGGGGTTCCCGGTCACTCTACGAAGAAAACGACACCAAAATAACATTGAAAACTCATGTCGACCTTTTGACCTGTCGACCTAGAACATGTCGACCTAAAGACAATGTTGACCTAGACACCCTGTCGACCTAGTTACTGTCGACCAATAGTGGTCGACCTAGACATTGTTGACCTAGTTACTGTCGACTTTCAATACCACACCCAATTTTGATCCCATAGTATTATTAACCTCAATAACCATAATTTCCACTCATTTCCAGTCTATTCTGAACACCTCACACCTCACAATATTACTTTTAGTCCTAAAATTTGCACCGAGGTTGCTGGATGACTAAGCTAAGCGACCCAAGTGGGCAGCACAAACACCTGGCCCATCTAGGAGTGGCACTGCAGTGTCAAACAGGATGGCACTTAAAAAAATTAGCCCCAAACATCACATGATGCATAGATAAATAAATAAAAAAGAGGTGCAAGATGGAATTTTCCTTGGGCCCATCCACCCACCCTTATGCTGTATAAACAGGACATGCACACTTTAACAAACCCATCATTTCAGCAACAGGGTCTGCCACACGACTGTGGCTGAAATGACTGGTTGGTTTAGGCCCCCACCAAAAAAAGGAGCAATCAATCTCTCCTTGCACAAACTGGCTCTACAGAGGCAAGATGTCCACCTCCTCCTCATCGTCCGATTCATCACCCTTTTCACTGTGTACATCCCCCTCCTCACAGAGTATTAATTCGTCCCCACTGGAATCCACCATCTCAGGTACCTGTGTACTTTTTGGAGGCAATTGCTGGTGAATGTCTCCACGGAGGAATTGATTATAATTAATTTTGATGAACATCATCTTCTCCACATTTTGTGGAAGTAACCTCGTAGGCCGATCGCTGACAAGGTGACCGGCTGCACTAAACACTCTTTCGGAGTACACACTGGAGGAGGGGCAACTTAGGTAAAATAAAGCCAGTTTGTGCAAGGGCCTCCAAATTGCCTCTTTTTCCTGTCAGTATACGTACGGACTGTCTGACGTGCCTACTTGGATGCTGTCACTCATATAATCCTCCACCATTCTTACAATGGTGACAGAATCATATGCAGTGACAGTAGACGACATGTCAGTAATCGTTGGCAGGTCCTTCAGTCCGGAACAGATGTCAGCACTCGCTCCAGACTGCCCTGCATTATTGCCAGTGGGTGGGCTCGGAATTCTTAGCCTTTTCCTCGCAGCCCCAGTTGCGGGAGAATGTGAAGGAGGAGCTGTTTGCGGGTCACGTTCCGCTTGAGTTGACAAGTGTCTCACCAGTAGGTCTTTGAACCCCTGCAGACTTGTGTCTGCCGGAAAGAGAGATACAACGTAGGCATTAAACCTAGGATCGAGCATGGTGGCCAAAATGTAATGCTCTGATTTCAACAGATTGACCACCCATGAATCCTGATTAAGCGAATTAAGGGCTCCATCCACAAGTCCCACATGCCTAGCAGAATCGCTCCGTGTTAGCTCCTCCTTCAATCTCTCCAGCTGCTTCTGCAAAAGCCTGATGAGGGGAATGACCTGACTCAGGCTGGCAGTGTCTGAACTGACTTCACGTGTGGCAAGTTCAAAGTATTGCAGAACCTTGCACAACGTTGAAATCATTCTCCACTGCGCTTGAGTCAGATGCATTCCCCCTCCTTTGCCTATATCGTAGGCAGATGTTTAGGCTTGAATGGCCTTTTGCTGCTCCTCCATCCTCTGAAGCATATAGAGGGTTGAATTCCACCTCGTTACCACCTCTTGCTTCAGATGATGGCGGGGCAGGTTCAGGAGTGTTTGCTGGTGCTCCAGTCTTCGGCAGGCGGTGGCTGAATGCCGAAAGTGGCCCGCAATTGTTCGGGACACCAACAGCATCTCTTGCATGCCCCTGATGTTTTTTAAAAATTCTGCACCACCAAATTCAATGTATGTGCAAAACATGGGACGTGCTGGAATTTGCCCACATGTAATGCACGCACAATATTGGTGGCGTTGTCCAATGTCACAAATCCCCAGGAGAGTCCAATTGGGGTAAGCCATTCTGCGATGATGTTCCTCAGTTTCCGTAAGAGGTTGTCAGCTGTGTGCCTCTTATGGAAAGCGGTGATACAAAGTGTAGCCTGCCTTGGAACGAGTTAGCGTTTGCGAGATGCTGCTACTGGTGCCACCGCTGCTGTTCTTGCTGCGGGAGGCAAAACATCTACCCAGTGGGCTGTCACAGTCATATAATCCTGAGTCTGCCCTGCTCCACTTGTCCACATGTCCGTGGTTAAGTGGACATTGGGTACAACTGTATTTTTTAGGACACTGGTGACTCTTTTTCTGACTTCTGTGTACATTCTTGGTATCGCCTGCCTAGAGAAGTGGAACCTAGATGGGATTTGGTACCGGGGACACACTAGCTCATGAAATTCTCTAAGTCCCTGTGAAATAACGGTGGATACCGGACACACATTTAACACCAACACAGCTGCCAAGGCCTGAGTTATCCGCTTTGCAGCAGGATGACTGCTGTGATATTTCATCTTCCTCGCAAAGGACTGTTGGACAGTCAATTGCTTACTGGAAGTAGTACACAGAGCCGGCCCTAGGTATAGGCAAACTAGGCAATTGCCTAGGGCATCTGGTATGCCTAGGGGCATCAGCAGCTTCTGCTGATTAAAATGATATGCGGCATGCCTATATTCTGAGTGTAGCATTTCGTACGCAGATACAGCCACAGTCGCACACAGTATATAGGCATGCCACATATCATTTTAATCAGCAGAAGCTGCTTGTGTATCCTAGCCACATAGCAATGCAAATAAGATGCATTTTCATAAAAAATAGGCACCCGACGTTAGCAGAGCTGCCAGTTGACTCACGCTGGGAACTACATGTGTCATTATGTGTATAAGGGCATTAATAATGTGTAACGTGTGTAAGGGGCACTATGTGTGTCATTATGTGTATAAGGGCACTAATAATGTGCGGCATATGTGTAAGGACAAATGTGCACACTGTTCTTATTTAAATTACAGGGGGTAGAAAAAAAAAAAAAAAGGACTGCTATGGGTGGGGGGTGATGGTGCTGGGGTCAGAGGCGGAACTAGCGGTGGTGCTAGGGGGCACCAGCCAAAATCTTGCCTAGGGCATCATATTGGTTAGGGCCGGCTCTGGTAGTACAAGTGGTCTTCCGACTTCCCCTCTGGGATGACGATCGACTCCCAGCAGCAACAACAGCAGCACCAGCAGCAGTAGGCGTTACACTCAAGGATCTATCGGAGGAATCCCAGGCAGGAGAGGACTCGTCAGACTTGCCAGTGACATGGCCTGCAGGACTATTGGTGTTCCTGTCTAAGGAGGAAATTGACACTGAGGGAGTTGGTGGTGTGGTTTGCAGGAGCTTGGGTACAAGAGGAAGGGGTTTAGTTGTCAGTGGACTGCTTCCGCTGTCACCCAAAGTTTTCGAACTTGTCACTGACTTCTGATGAATGCGGTCCAGGTGACGTATAAGGGAGGATGCTCCTAGGAGGTTAATGTCCTTACCCCTACTTATTACAGCTTGACAAAGGCAACACACGGCTTGACACCTGTTGTCCGCATTTCTGTTAAAATAATTCCACACCAAAGAGGTGATTTTTTTTGTAATATGACCAGGCATGTCAATGGCCATATTCATCCCACGGACAACAGGTGTCTCCCCGGGTGCCTGACTTAAACAAACCACCTCACCATCTGAATCCTCCTTGTCAATTTCCTCCTCAGCGCCAGCAACACCCATATCCTCATCCTGGTGTACTTCAACAGTGACATCTTCAATTTGACTATCAGGAACTGGACTGTGGGTGCTCCTTCCTGCACTTGCAGGGGACGTGCAAATAGTGGAAGGCACCACCTCTTCCCGTCCAGTGTTGGGAAGGGCAGGCATCGCAACCGACACAATTGGACACTCCTTGGGGATTTGTGATTTAGAAGAACGCACAGTTCTTTGCTGTGCTTTTGCCAGCTTAAGTCTTTTCATTTTTCTAGGAGGATGAGTGCTTCCATCCTCATGTGAAGCTGAACTACTAGCCATGAACATAGGCCAGGGCCTCAGCCGTTCCTTGCCACTCCGTGTCGTAAATGGCATATTGGCAAGTTTACGCTTCTCCTCAGACGCTTTTAATTTTGATTTTTGGGTCATTTTACTGAACTTTAGTTTTTGGATTTTACATGCTCTCTACTATGACATTGGGCATTGGCCTTGGCAGACGACGTTGATGGCATTTCATCGACTCGGCCATGACTAGTGGCAGCAGCTTCAGCACGAGGTGGAAGTGGATCTTGATCTTTCCCTATTTTACACTCCACATTTTTGTTCTCCATTTTTTAATGTGTGGAATTAAATGCCAGTAATATATCAATAGCAATGGCCTACTGTACTGTCTGTACTACTACTGCTGGTCACCAAAATGCTGCACTGTCCTACTATATACTGCTCATAATAATGCAGCACAGATATGGATAGTATACTTGACACAGAGCTGCAAGATACAGCAATGGCCTACTGTACTGTACTATATGTATACTGCTGGTCACCAAAATGCTGCACTGTCCTACTATATACTGCTCACAATAATGCAGCACAGATATGAATAGTATACTTGACACAGAGCTGCAAGATACAGCAATGGCTTACTGTACTGTACTACTATAATTATATTATATACTGGTGGTCCCCACAATGCAGCACACTGAGAACAGATATTTGCAGCACAGTGAGCACAGATATGGAGCGTTTTCAGACAGAGAACGTAGATATTTGCAGCACACTGAGCACAGATATTTGCAGCACACTGAGCAAAGATATTTGCAGCACACTGAGCACAGATATTTGCAGCACACCGAGCACAGATATTTGCAGCACACTGAGCACAGATATGGAGCTTTTCAGGGAGAGAACGCAGCCACATCCTCTCCATTCAATCTCCAATGCACGAGTGAAAATGGCAGCGATGCGCTTTATATAGAATACGAATCTCGCGAGAACCCGACAGCGGGATGATGACGTTCGGCCGCGTTCGGGTTAACCGAGCAAGGCGGGAAGATCTGAGGCTGCCTCGGACCCGTGTAAAATAGGTGAAGTTCGGGGGGGTTCGGATCTCGACGAACCGAACCCGCTCATCTCTAATATGTGTAGATAGTAAATATGTTGGCAGGCAAGAGCAGGCAGTCACCATCAGATTAGACAGCGCTGGTGTGGTGACCGCAGCAATGCCATAGGGCTGGAGCAAGTTTGAATGGTGAAACTAATGGTCTAAAGATGCGCTGTGACAGGACTGCACTGCTGGAAGATGCTGCAAGTGGGTGTCTCAGTATTAATGATATTAACAGCAGCATTAGCATAAACATGCAGACGTGCACCTCAGCATCAGCCACTCTATCTGCAGATGCTGTATAATTCTATAATGTAAGCCATGATCACTACTCGTCAGCTTTATCCTGAAAGACTTCATTAGCTTGCAAGACAGGGATGCTTTGACACAGAATGAAGCCTACAGGCATAAGATAACAGCCAGCATATGACGTTTGCATATAACCTATTATGCTTGGAGTTTAGGGGCTTTATTTATATATAATAGCGTAGGGACAATTTTTAGGAGTGACTTATTTCTATGAAGCCATTGCCTGAGCAATGTACATCATATACAAAATAATGGAATACTATGGGGAATCAACTCCTAAGGCAGTGGCGCACATGGAGGGGGGGTTCCCAGTAACTGGAAACTCCCCCTGATGATCCGATTTTTTTATTTTAGAGACAGAGACAGCTGTGTTTGTGTGTTCTTGTGTGTGTGTGTGTGTGTGTGTGTGTGTGTGTGTGTGTGTGTGTGTGTGTGTGTGTGTATGTATGTATGTATGTATGTATCAGTGATATGTGGTGAGGTGAGGCAGAGCCTTTCCTGTCATACTAACATGTACGCCAAAGTTTTGACTATAAAAAGTATATGAAAAATACAAAGAATATTAGAAATATATTCTATGCATTATTCTAATCTTTTTATTGACAAAACTCTGGAGTA
Organism: Pseudophryne corroboree; assembly: GCF_028390025.1. Lineage (NCBI taxonomy): Eukaryota > Metazoa > Chordata > Amphibia > Anura > Myobatrachidae > Pseudophryne > Pseudophryne corroboree. The sequence goes on from NC_086449.1 coordinate 98,053,985, forward strand.
AAAAGTCTATGGCCATCTCTGATCAAAACCCACCAAATTTCCAGAAGTATATACTGCTGCACCCGTGTATAATGCCCACATGCACCCTTGGGCTCATATATTGCGTGTAAATCTGGTAGTTAACCTTGATGGTATGAAACCATCGTCAGGGGAACATTGATGATTTTGCCCACTGATTAGGGATGGCCATCGACCAGCAATGATGTTTAATCGTCGATGGGTTCAGGCCGATGTCAAATGGTTTTGCCATCAATGGTAGAGAACCAGATGGTTTCTCCACATCGAAGGCTTAGCATAAATATTGTTATTGTTTTTGCAAGGTGTCTGGACACGGAGCTTAGCTCCACCCCTAACACCTATAAAGCCCTGCCACCGAGCTGTGATTGGCCCGTGGGTCATTCACTGTAATAACAGGGATGACCATCAATAGGTGAAACCATCGATGGTCACCCATAGTATAGTTGGTGACAATTGATGGTCACTCACAGTTTTGTCATCGATGGCAACAATTGATGGTGAATACAACGATGGCCATCCCTACCACTGGTGATCATCCCCTCTGCATTACTCACTGGGCAGCGGGCCAATCAAAGATGTGGGCGTGGCTTGGTGGGTAACATCGGGAGGTAGTGCTAGGCAGGTCCTGGTGCCAAGGAGAAAAACAAAACATCAGGTGGTGGTGGCCATCCCTAGTATGAGATAGTAAGAGTGGCATGTGAGAGTGAGTTTATAGTACATGTTGGTTTGAGGGGGGAAAGGGTGCAAGCTTAATTATGCACAGACCCATATGGTCCAGGGAGTAAATGGCCAATTACCTACCACTGAGCAACATACAAAGTTATTTTTAATTGCTTGTCATATGTGGTTTATACAAAATAGTTAACAAGTCAGTGCTACTAACAATGGGGGTAATTCAGACCTGATCGCTGCTGTGCATTTTCGCACAGCGGGCGATCAGGCACAAACTGCGCATGCGTATGCACCGCAATGCGCAGTCTCATTGCACAGGTACAAAGCGGATCACCGCTCAGCAATGGGTTTGTGCGACGGATCCGTTTACACGGGTGATCGCAAGGAGATTGACAGGAAGAAGGCATTTGTGGGTGTCAACAGACCGTTTTCGGGGAGTGTCTTAAAAACGCAGGCGTGTCCATGCGCTAGCAGGGAGGGTTCCTGATGTCCATTTCGGTCCTGGACAGGCTGATGTGATCGCAGCGGCTGAGTAAGTCCTGGGCTGCGCAGAGACTGCACAAGATCTGTTTGTACAGCTCTGCTACACATGCGTTCGCACACTTGCACAGCTAAAGTACACTCCCCCTGTAGCTGGCGACTATCTGATTGCAGCAGTGCAAAAATCGCTGTGATCAGACACAAATCAAACCATGAGACTCCTCATAGTGGTTTTTCTATTCTAGTAAGCAATTTTAAAGTGCAGGGAACACAGTCTGGCTAGCTCAGTCGGTAGAGCATGAGACTCTTAATCTCAGGGTCGTGGGTTTGAGCCCCACGTTGGGCGCTTAGCTTCTTGTTTTTCACATTTTAGCAAAAGGTCACTTTATTTGTTAAATGGTATTAACATTCAGGAAAGCTTTAAGGTTAATTGGAGGCAAACGTAAACCCAAGTTCTTGCTAATACATTATTTTACATTAAATCAATAATAAATTTAATCATAATACTGTAATGATAATGAAAGAAAACATTTTTTAAGTTGCATAATCTAGTTTTCTGTTACAAAATTAGTAGCTATGTGAAATGCTACAACACCAAAAGATTTATATTTCTTTCTGTACACTGAACAGCAGTTCCTGGAGGTTTTGTAGTGTAGTGGTCATCACGCTTGCCTCACACACGAAAGGTCCCCGGTTCGAAACTGGGCAGAAATAACTTTTCATTTTTGTAAAACCAGTCTTAGCAGGTTTAGTTCAGTTGTCACATTAACAACTGTACAGTATCAGATGCCGTCTGTGTATTTACACTGAATGTAGCATACAAGCAATGCAGTGCAATGCCCCAAGAAGCAAAATGCTCACACAGCAATGCACATTGTTGTAGATATTGTGGTGGGTTTTAACTGAAACATACATACAAATGAGCTACATTATAGACATAAAGTAATGCTAATGATATTACTTTAGATAGTTAAGGTGACTGCTGAGTAGATGAAACATCAGATTTTGTCCATTAAATTATATTGTACACTGGATTTCATAAGAAACACTTCCAGACAGGTTTTAGTTTGCAGTGACATTGTGCATAGACCTCTGCTGAAACCAGCAGGTATATGTACATAGCAGTACCAAATAGGAACTTCCTTGGTGGTCTAGTGGTTAGGGTTCGGTGCTCTCACCGCCGTGGCCTGGGTTTGATTCCCGGTCAGGGAATGATTTTTTTCCTTTCTTCCACTGCGGCCTATATAACCAAACATCAATTAGCTAATGAGTTGTTCCATTTGTAAGCATGTTCTGCAATTTGTTTGTACTATCTATCATCTATCTAAATGCGAAAGCCCTCACTCACTCACTGACTCATCACTTGTACCGCATTCAGATCGCAAATGCCGGATCCCACCCGGTAAAAGAAACGTGTCCTTACCGGGTGGGATCCGGCATTTGCGCTCCTTTGCTGGCTTTCCGACCCGGCAATATACCGGGTCGGTTGCCATAGCAGCGGGGGGGGGGGGGGGGGGCGCAGCAGCAGCAGGGGCAGGGGTGGAGGCGGCGCTGGGAGATGAGCTCATCTCCTGCGCCGCCTCTCCCTATGCTGTGAATGGGAACCGTGTCGCATTGACGCGGCTGCCATTCACACTGCACCTGACCCGGTATTCAACCCGGGTATAATCCTTCTTTTATACCGGGTTGAATTACCGGGTCAGACGACCCGCTAATTCTTGGAAAGTGCTTTCACATCGCACACTGACCCGTGTCGACACGGCAATATGCCGTGTCGATACCGGGTTATTTGTGCGATGTGAAAGGGGTAGAATTCTCTTACTTCCCGATATGTTAGAAAGATGAAATTTAACAGGTATTCTGCAGGTGGGAAATAGGAAAACTACATAATCAGAAATTTAATAAACCTCTCTTAAGGGGATAAAAAGGGGCTTGAGATAATGACATCATTACCGATGCGTGGGTTGCGTTGCGTGAACGATAATGTCCAAATGGACAATCGGATCAAAATTTAATAAACTACAAAAATGGTCCTGTCACTTTTTACCTTATCTGCTATGGGGTTCACTATGGTATGCCAGCGGTCGGGCTCCCGGCCACCAGCATACCGGCGCTGGGAGCCCAACCTCCGGCTTACCGACAGTGTGGCGAGCGCATATGAGCCCCTTGCGCGCTCTCCACGCTACGGGCACGGTGGCGTGCTACGCACGCCACGCTATTTTATTCTCTCTCCAGGGGGGTCGTGGACCCTCACGAGGGAGAATAAGTGTCGGTATGCCGGCTGTCGGGATCCCGGCACCGGTATACTGTGCGCCGGGATCCCGTCAGTCGGCATACTGAAGACCACCCATGCTATGGGTGCTCCTCGGGTAATGCCAAGAACCATGGATTAATATTTACTTACATTAAGACGTAAAAAGACTGGAATTTATCCCGCACCAGATTATATATGTATATTGCAATATAAGTGATTGATACCAAAAACCAACTAACCATAGATAGATCCTAATGGAAAAAATATCCGTTGTTGGAGGTGCTCCAGGAATTATGTAACAGATACAAAATTATTTGATGTGTAAGGTAGAGCCCAAAACACATCAAAGGAAAGAAAATTCCTATATTTGGATCACTCTTTTGTGAATTATGTGTATTTCATTATCATGTATTTTATAGTTAAAACGTAACTTTTATTCCTCAATATTCAACTAAAAATTAAGAATAGAGTATACTTAATAATTGATAGATCCCCTTCAGGTCATAGTGATGGACGTGATATTCGTCCTAGTGGTGAGAATATCTTTTTGAAAAAATATTAGGCTATAATATAAAGAGTGAATACCTGGCTCTATATCACTCTAAAATGAGAGGTAATTATACCATACATGGCAACATCAATCTGTCTTGTTTTGGGCAAGTAATTCGTTGTTCTGGGCATATAATTAAATGCAGGCAAATATCTTAGCGGAAGAAAAGCGGCATAGCAAATACTATATTGTTCAGAAAATGGGTATATCCCCTTGGTTATCTCATCCGACAATATATACATATAATGTTATACTTCCAGGGATGAAAAAAAACAGAACTCCTTATATCTATCACAATATAATAAAAATAAATTTCTGTGCTTATTACATATCCATGACAAAATCTACAGTGCTACAGTAATCATGTATCCTTTCCAAAAACCTGAATACTGATTGTAACAATTGAAGTGTATTGTAACCATTGATCTGATAAACAGGAAATACTCAACTGCAAACAGATCACATAAACTTGTATTGAGCCATGCATAGAACATAAGTGATTATATAATAAATTGGTTTCACATTTGTCCCATGGGGTCATGCAGAAGATAACCCTATATGTAAATTACAGTCTGCAATCAACATAAAAACCCCTAAACGTATTTAAAGAGGGTGTTGCAGGAATATTGCCAGTTTAATCTAATAGGCCCTACACACTTGGCGATATTCTGAAAGATATGAACGATCTCGTTCATAAATGAACGAGAACTCGTTCATATCTTTCAGTGTGGAGACTTAAGCGATGAACGATGCGCGTCCCCGCACTCATTCATCGCTGGTCTCCCGTCGGCTGTGCATGCAGGCCAATATGGACGATCTCGTCCATATTTGCCTGCACGTCTATGGAGCCGGGTGACGGGGGGAGTGAAGAAACTTCACTCCCCCCGTCACTGCCCCCCCACCGCCGGGTCGCTCGTCGGCCGTATCGGCCGTCGGGCACCTCGGCGGCACATCGCCAAGTGAGTAGGGCCCATAAGAAGGCAAGAATCTGCAACTAAATGTCTTTTGGAGTAATGAACACTTATTCATGATGTGATTTGAAATTGATTAAAATAAGACAGGGGGGGGGAAAGTTTTTTGGAAAGGATACATGATTACTGTAGCACTGTAGATGTTGCCATGTATGGTATAATTACCTCTCATTTTAGAGTGATATAGAGCCAGGTATTCAATCTTTATATTATAGCCTAATATTTTTTCAAAAAGATATTCTCACCACTAGGACGAATATCACGTCCATCACTATGACCTGAAGGGGATCTATCAATTATTAAGTATACCCTATTCTTAATTTTTAGTTGAATATTGAGGAATAAAAGTTACGTTTTAACTATAAAATACATGATAATGAAATACACATAATTCACAAAAGAGTGCTCCAAATATAGGAATTTTCTTTCCTTTGATGTGTTGTGGGCTCTACCTTACACATCAAATAATTTTGTATCTGTTACATTAAGACGTCTCAAATTTACAGCTCAATAGATTTACCAAATTTCTAAAACTCATTTATATTTACCCGTAAAAATCAGAGACTCCCGTGAGAAGAACAGGTAGAACATCTAGTACCTAATAATTAATAATAATAACCTAATAATTAGTGATTGATTGTTTCCAGGGAAGTAATAACTAAAACCATGATGGGATATAAATAGGAAAGTTGTTTCTGTATGGGGGGTTTCTTCATGTGTCTGTCCCCCAAGCATTAAGGTGACCGTCGGCTGGGTGGCTGCCTGCCTGGTGAAGTGATTAATCCTTATTTCCCTCTGCTGAATATATTACTCTAATTCTTTTTCCCTGAATTGCTTTTATATTGTTGTGTTAATGTTGAGCTTTGTATTATTGCCATGTCCACCTTTGTATATTTCCCCAAATAGCTGATGTGTTAAATATCACGGACAGAGGGAATTATTTCATAATGGTACACAAAAAAAGCAATTCGGCTTAGGTAAAAAGATAATCATTTAAGTCAGAAAATAAATAAAACACTTTTATAGCCACTCATAAGAAGTAATTGCTGGTGTTTGAGGTTAAAAAGAGGAGAGAAATCTTAACAGTAACAAATATCACAACATAGACTGATACAGTGATCAAACACAAATGCTACATAGTTGCAAATAAGTTAGAAACAGTCATCGCCAATATTCCTCAATATAAATGAGAAGATAAAATTAAAAGCCACAAAACCTGTTTAATTATCCATTTTAAGGACTGATCTGCAAATGTCTGTACCCGTAATAAATTATGATCCAGCCCAAATGACCCCAAGTTGAGAAGGCTCCACAAAGAGCAAATGCCAGCACTTGTCAAAATTCACTTAAAGTGTATGGTAAAAACATCAAAGTACTGTAAGTGAAATAAACAGTCACAGTAATGTTAGCCCACCTGGTGTGCAATATTATGTTTATAAGGACATTAATAGTGTGTGTCATGTATAAGGGGCATTACTGTGTGGTATGTGTATAACTACTGTGTGGCATTATGTGTATAAGGTGCTCTACTGTGTGGCATAATGTATAGAAAGGGCACCACTGTGGGGTCTAATGTGAATAAAGAGCAATATGGTGTGGTGTAATGTGCATAAGGAGCAATGCAGTGTGATGTAAAGTGTATATATGGGGTACTACTGTGAGGAGTAACGTATATAAGGTAAAGAGGTAATATTGTGTGATGCAACGTGAATTAGGGACACTATCGCATGATAAAATGTGAATAAAGTTGCACTACTGTGTAGCGTAGTTTGAATTTGGGGTAATGTTGTGTGGCCATGCCCCTTCCCATGAAGAACAAACCCTTTTTTGGTCTGTGCACCGAATGTGTGCATTGTTCCTATTATAGGGGGCAGGAACACCAAAATGAGGACTGCTATGGGTGAGGGGTGATGGTGTTGGTAAAGGGGAGCAGGCCAGAGGTGGAACTAGTGGTGGTGCTAGGGGGCACTAGCCAAAATCTTGCCTAGGGCATCATATTGGTTAGGGCCGACTCTGATGGCAATGGCAATAATTGATAGGAGAAGCTGCATAAATTGACCTAGGGGGCATGAATTAACCTGAATTGAGGATCATGTATTGATCTTTTGTAATGAAATTGGTCTGACCGCCTCTTTAATATTTATCATATACTATTAACACAATAAAATAGAGGGACTGGAAGAGAAACCCATGCTTTCTCTGCAGTATACTTCTTCTTAAATGGGATAAAGCAATGAAAAGCCATTTCTCTAGCAAAAAACAGAAAGTGGTTATCATTGATTCACAATTAGATGCCAAACTATTAGAAGTTGTGACTTAAAAAAAAAATCATTCCCTGACCGGGGAATCGAACCCGGGCCATATATTGTAAATGGTTGCATGGAGAGCGCTCTTATCATGTAGTTATGTCTCTTTAGCTGTTCTTTCTCTCTAGGACAGTCCTTCAATTTTAGCTTTGATCACGAGAAGATGGATATTTCTGCAAAATACCCTCTCACCAGATTCACCCAGATAACAACATCACTCGTTAGTTAAAAACTTCCATGAGATTTATTGTTGATAAAATCTTCTTATTTTTAAATGAATGACTCTTACATTAGATTTAACATTCGTGGGATAAGATCTCAATGGCACTGCTGTCTACCCCAGCCGGGGAGGAGCTCCTATGACAGTCCGTCCAACCCACAAAATGTTAATTCACCCAACGCGTTTCGTCTAACAGACTTCCTCATGGGTGTCTTTAACAAAATACAATAAGAAATACAGTAAAAAATACAATAAAAAATACAGTAAAAAATACAGAATAAATAATCAAATAATCACATATATCACCATTTAGGTAGTTGGACAATGCAATTTGTCTTATAATTACATAAAGTATTGAGTGACCTAGTTATGGGTACTGGTGCAGTGTAAATAGTACATTATTATAATATGGACAAATATAGAGCTTCAGAATAACCTCATAGGATCCAAAATCACCTTATAGGTTCAAAAACAATTGTCTCAATGGACAAGTGAGATATCCTTATTAACATAACGTTACGTACATGGAACAGCATCAATTTCTAGCAAAAGAAGTTAAAGCAATTAACCTTCTATGTTTGCTTTTAAGTCATAACAACAGGATATTTAGGAGGAACACAGGGGAAAGGAAATATTGAATACGTAATAAGTATATATCTATATATGTAAGGTTTATAACTATATAGCAAAAGGAGAGTTTATAGAAGGGATCAATTAACCAGTTTATAGGAAGTGATGTAATCCCAGGGGGGAATAAAAACCCAGACCAAGCTCTAATGGCTCATTCAGAGTGAGGACAGCACAGAGGACACAAGCTCCAGGATTGCAGCTAATAGTAAGTAACCACAGCACTTATGCACACTAGAAGAAATGTTATAAGGGTTTTTCACCTTTTAAAATAGTATTAGGTAGTAGTCACAGTATATATGCACAAATAGTGTTTATTAAAATTGTTCATTAAATTGTTTATAGAATTAGATAAAAATTGACCTTAGTAAGATATTTGAATAAGGTTTAATTAATCACTGATAGGCAAATAGGCTGACTATATTAGCCTGAAATGAGTGGTATATTAGTTATAAATTTATTCCATTAATAGGTATATATTGTTATTTTTAGAAAGATAAAAGCTGTTTATAACAAGTCCAAACGGTTCTGGAAATTAGCCAATAGAAAGCTGGAATTTTCTACACTGGTCCCTACTGATTATAGGATTTAAAAGTGGGATAGTAAGTATTAGACCAATATTGATCAAAAACCAATATAATAATAATCTAATATTGTTTTGGGGCTAATAAATACTAATCCTGTGTCCACAGAACTATATGGGATTGTTCCCATTTATTCTCTCATAAAACACTGCTCTTACATATAAAAAGTAAGTTTCATTTGATATGGATGTTATAATTAATTATTGTTAATAAATAAACTTCTTTTGCTAGAAATTGATGCTGTTCCATGTATGTAACATTATGTTAATAAGGATATCTCACGTGTCCATTGAGACAATTGTTTTTGAACCTATAACGTGATTTTGGATCCTATGAGGTTATTCTGAAGCTCTATATTTGTCCATATTATAATAATGTACTGTTTACCCTGCACCAGTACCCATAACTAGGTCACTCAATACTTTATGAAATTATAAGACAAATTGCATTGTCCATCTACCTAAATGGTGATATATGTGATTATTTGATTATTTATTCTGTATTTTTTACTGTATTTTTTACTGTATTTCTTATTGTATTTTGTTAAAGACACCCCTGAGGAAGTCTGTTAGACGAAACGCGTTGGGTGAATTAACATTTTGTGGGTTGGACGGACTGTCATAGGAGCTCCTCCCAGGCTGGGGTAGACAGCAGTGCCATTGAGATCTTATCCCACAAATGTTAAATCTAATGTAAGAGTCATTCATTTAAAAATAAGAAGATTTTATCAACAATAAATCTCATGGAAGTTTTTAACTAACGAGTGATGTTGTTATCTGGGTGAATCTGGTGAGAGGGTATTTTGCAGAAATATCCATCTTCTTGTGATCAAAGCTAAAATTGACGGACTGTCCTAGAGAGAAAGAACAGCTAAAGAGATAACTACATGATAAGAGCGCTCTCCATACAACCATTTACAGTGTTCAACCACCTGGTTCTCGACTGGCAGGAGGACCAATTAGCAGCCGATCCTCCCCAAGGACTATTAGGTCTAATGCGGACTAATAGCGCAATTTGGTTATACATTTGTTTATATATATATATATATATAAATATATACATACATACATATACACACACACAGACATATCTATCTATATATATATACATATATATAATATTTTTGATAGTATATTTAAATGTGTTTCCACATGTCTTTTTATAGTATACCTTTGTTCTTAAAATAAAACTTTTTGTTATACCTTTAAGAAATTGGATCCACCCTCATTTATACAACCATTTTTATACCTAGCACTTATAAGTGCCTTTGCCAGTTTTAAGCCTTCTTCTTTTAGAAAACATTTGTAAAACACTGGTGCTCTCTTTTACCCCTATTCCCCTACCCGTATTCTTTTATGAAATAGCATCTTACCCATGCTAATTACTTAGGGGCTAGCTGACACCCTACCTGTATATTGCTAAGAGAGTGTTTTTACTGGTCAATTGTGACATTTTATAGAGTGTGTTTTACTTACGCATGTGGCGCCACAATTCTATTGCTTATATAAATTGCAAACATTTTTAGAACAAATACAACAACTCATTAGCTAATTGATGTTTGGTTATATAGGCTGCAGTGGAAGGAAGAAAAAACTTATTCCCTGACCGGGAATCGAACCCGGGCCGCGGCGGTGAGAGTGCCGAATCCTAACCACTAGACCGCCAGTGAAGATACTGATCTATGCTGCTATGTAAATATACTGGCTGGTTTCACCAGAGGTCTATGCATAATGTCACAGCAAACTAAAACCTTTCTGGAAGTATTTCTTATGAAATCCAGTGTACAATATAATTTAGAGGACAAAATCTGATGTTTCATCTACTCAGCAGTCACCTTAACTATCTAAAGTAATATCATTAGCATTACTTTATGTCTATAATGTAGCTCATTTGTATGTATGTTTCAGTTAAAACCCACCACAATATCTACAACAATGTGCATTGCTGTGTGAGCATTTTGCTTCTTGGGGCATTGCACTGCATAGCTTGTATACTACATTCAGTGTAAATACACAGACCGCATCTGATACTGTACAGTTGTTAATGTGACAACTGAACTAAACCTGCTAAGATTGGTTTTACAAAAATGAAAAGTTGTTCCTGCCCGGTTTCGAACCGGGGACCTTTCGCGTGTGAGGCGAACGTGATGACCACTACACTACAGAAACCTCCATGTACTACTGTTGAGTGTACAGAAAGAAATGTCAATCCTTTGGTGTTTTAGTATTTTACATAAAAGCTGCTACGTTTGTAACAGAAAACTAGACTGTGCAACATGACATTTTTTTTCTTTCATTGTCATTACAGTATTATGATTATTTTTATTATTGATTTAATGTAAAATAATGTATTAGCAAGAACTTGGGTTTAAGTTTGACTCCAATTAACTTTAAAGCTTGCTCTACCGACTGAGCTAGCCGGGCTGTGTTGCCTACACTTTAAAATTGCTTACTAGAATAGAAAAACCACTATGAGGAGTCTCATCGCAGCGATTTTTGCACTGCTGCAATCAGATAGTCGCCAGCTACAGGGGGAGTATACTTTAGCTGTGCAAGTGTGCGAACGCATGTGTAGCAGAGCTGTACAAACAGATCTTGTGCAGTCTCTGCGCAGCCCAGGACTTACTCAGCCGCTGCGATCACATCAGCCTGTCCAGGACCGGAATGGACATCAGGAACCCTCCCTGCTAACACATGGACACGCCTGCGTTTTTCCAGACATTCCCAGAAAACGGTCAGTTGACACCCACAAACGCCTTCTTCCTGTCAATCTCCTTGCGATCACCCGTGTGAACGGATCCGTTGCACAAACCCATTGCTGAGCGGCGATCCGCTTTGTTCCTGTGCAATGCACCTGCGCATTGCAGTGCATACGCATGCGCAGTTTGTGCCTGATCGCCCGCTGTGCGAAGACGCACAGCAACGATCAGGTCTGAATTACCCCCATTGTTAATAGCACTGACTTTTTAACTATTTTGTATAAACCACATATGACAAACAATTAAAAATAACTTTGTATGTTGCTCAGTGGTAGGTAATGGGCCAGTTACCCCCTGGACCATATGGGTCTGTGTATAATTAAGCTTGCACGCTTTCTCCCCCTCAATCCCACATGTACTATAAAAACCGCTCACATGCCACTCTTACTGTCTCATACTAGGGATGGCACCAGGACCTGCCTAGCACTACCCCTGATGTTACCCACCAAGCCCCGCCCCCAACTTTGATTGGCCCACTGCCCAGTGAGTAATACAGAGGGGATGATCACCAGTGGTAGGGATGGCCATCATTGTATTCACCATCAATTGTTGCCGTTGATGACAAAACTGTGAGTGACCATCAATTGTCACCAACTTTACTATAGGTGGCCATTGATGGTTTCACCCATTGATGATCATCCCTGTTATTACAGTGAATGACCCACGGGCCAATCACAGCTCAGCGGCAGTGCTTCATAGGTGTTAGGGGTGGAGCTAAACTCCGTGTACAGACACCTTGCAAAAAAATATATATATTTTTGTTTGTGCTAAGCCTTCGATGTGGAGAAACCATCTGGTTCTCTACCATTGATGGCAAAACCATTTGACATAGGCCTTAAACCATCAATGATTAAAAATCATTGATGGTCGATGGCCATCCCTAATCAGTGGGCAAAATCATCAATGTTCCCCTGACAATGGTTTCATACCATCAAGGTTAACTACCAGATTTACACGCAATATATGAGCCCAAGGGTGCATGTTGGCATTATACACAGGTGCCCCAGTATATACTTCTGGAAATTTGGTGGGTTTTGATCAGAGATTGCCATAGACTTTTTACGCCAGAGTTTTGACTATAAAAAAGATTAGAATAATAGAGATGATGTTTCTAATATTCTTTGTATTTTTCATATACTTTATATAGTCAAAACTTTGGCGTACACGTTAGTATGACAGGAAAGGCTCTGCCTCATGTCACTGATAGATAGATACATACATACATACATACATACATCATACATACAAACATACACAAGCACACACAAACAGCTGTCTGTCGGATCATCAGGGGGAGGTTCTAGATACTGGGAACCGCCGCGCTGTGTGCTGAGCGGGGGGAGAGATGTGTGCTAAGTGGTCTGTGATAGATCGCTCAGCACACATCTCTAGGTGTCTACCCCCCTTTAGTAAATGTATATCAGCAGCCAATTGGGAAAAGAGGTACGCCAGCCTCTTGAAGTGAAATCCATGGACATATATTCCCAATAGGCGCTTAATGATACATATGCACAACCAAATCCTAAATATAAACACAATTTATTCACATACAATAATGTTAATAACCTCCCGGGGATTTGCAATTACAATTAATGCAATTAAAAATAACTAGTGTGTGATACACAATTAAAATGACACCAATGTTAGAAAAGATTGCTCCACTATATATAATTAACTGGTGTTGTGTGGTAAGAGAACCTGCATTATAGATCACCTCCAATGTGAATGTAACAAAAGTAGATACTGAATTACCAGATGGATTGTGTCAAAGCAGTGGAGACTCTCAGTCCTTATGCAGCCAGTCTCAACGCTTAAGGGGGGTACACACAGGGAGTTCCATGTTTAAAATCTAATCATCTGACTAGATTGCTTAGATTTTAAGCACGGATCTGCCGTGTGTATGCCTCCCAGCAATAGACATGCATCGCTATCGCTGGTGCTAGATTGAGCCTGCATGCGGGCTCAATCTAGCGGGTCACTCACTTCAGTGCTGTGTGAAGTGAGTGCCCCCTCCCCCACGCTCAGCACACACCATGCTGAGTGCTGAGCGGGGGAGAGATGTGTGCTGAGCGGTCTGTGTTAAGATTGCTCAGCACACATCTCTCCCATCAGTACTGGCCTTTACAGATGGTTTCTGTGTGTGAGGTCTCCGTATGAATGAGTAGCAAGCAGGAATCCACACACTGTGTATGGGATCGTGGCCAGTTCTCCACAACACCGGGGGACCACTCGCGGCAGTGATGAATGTCAGCGGCTTGATACTCAGCAGTACACTGTCCCGTGTCCCAGGGGGACACACCACCGGAATCAACACACGGCGGTGGGGTTTAGCCGCGGCCTACCGGTGGAGACTGCGGTGACCCGTATGTGTGAAGACCGCAAACAGCGATGGAGCGACTGTAGCAGCACACACTGGTGGAGGAGAGTCTTCCGGTAGCGGCGGTGACCTGGACTGTAGCCTGCTGGCTGGCAACACTGGAGCCCACACGGAGGAACACCACACGGGACAAATTGCTCACTGACGGAAGATGTTATTGGGTGTCCCGGTTGTCAGTGTGGCTGTAGCGGAATGGAGGTGAATTCTGGCCACAACCAGGAGCCCTGATGTCCTTTCTTGATGGAGGTCAAGTCTATAAGTGATTGCAGGTCAATGGGGTGAGGAGGTTGTTAGAGACCCTTGTATCTTGGACCATTTTGTAGTATATTAAATTCTACACACTGGAGTTGCAATCCAAATTTTGATCCGATTGTCCATTTGGGCCTTATTGTTCACGGAATGCAACCCACGCATCAGTAATGATATCATTTTCTCAAGACCCTTTTTATCCCCTTAGGGGAGGTTTATTAAAATTCTGATTATGTCGTTTTCCTATTTCCCACCTGCAGAACACCTGTTACATTTCATCTTCCTAACCTATCGGGAAGTCAGAGAATTAGTGATGAGTCAGCGAGTGAGGACTTTCGCATTCAGATAGATAGATAATACAAACAAATTGGAAAACATATGGGTAGGGGAATAGGGGTATAAGCGACCAACAGGAGCCCCGCGGCTGGGTAACTTCTCCCCACACGGGATCGCGGCCTCCCACGCAAGTACTGTGAACAGAGGGGGCTGTAGGTTCCCGAAAACGGGGGGGGTTTTAAGGGATTAATTAATCTCCATTGCAAATAATGTATACGATGTCTGGGGGTGGGTCATGTGATTGCACTGACCTTTAACCCCTGTTATATTCAGTCTTATATTTCTGTTTTTTTATCTGTATTGTTGTACTCTTTTGTGGGTTTCCTCCTACCAACCTCTCTCTATATATAATAGAAGTATATTGATAACAGAGAAGTTTTGTTTTTATTAATACTGTGGTGATTGAATGGTAATTTCTGTACACCTGTTGGGCATCAGGTCGTTAATGGGGTTTAAATAGATCCCATATTCAGATTGAGCTTTACTTCTGATGAAGCTAGGTGACCGAGCCTAGGGCAATGCATTAAGTGTAAAAGCTGCTACTACTACTACTACAAGTGCTTCACGTTTTAAAGGATCCAGATATGGACTTCTAAAAATCTGCCTTGGAAAACCTGCCTTGGAACCTTCTCTGTGGAACATTGATTTTACAGCACCGATTGGAGAGACCCAGTTTCTACACAAATGGCACAGCTTGCTTGCTGTTAATTTTCAAGCCTCTGGAAGTCTCTGTCGTCACGGGTAACACCAGCTGTACTCATTTCCTTTCCCCAGGGAACTTTGTCCATTGCTATAGTCCGGGATCCTCTGTGGACATTCACTAGCAGCCATTCTCAATTGATTCATAGCTCAATTTATGCCCTAAATTTTATGTGTATACGTGAATTTTTATTCATGGTTTTAGTACGTGATGTTTAGTTAATAAACTAAATTGTGATTTTACATTCATCCACAGTTATTCAATTATTTATTAATTGAGAAACACCTAGCGCCAGCTCTATTGCTTTTCAGTGTTTTACAAATGTTTTCTAAAAGAAGAAGGCTTAAAACTGGCAAATAGCACATGGGTGTATAAATGAGGGGGGACCCAATTTTATAAAAGGTATAACAAAAAGTTTTATCTTAAGAGCAAAAGTACATAAAAAAAAAGACTAAAACGTTCAAATTATTTAAAAATCAGAGACTATTAAGCTTATCTTAGTATGGAGAGTCACTAGGTCTTCTTCTTTATGTGGTATCCTTCTCTCCTATATATATATATATATATATATACACACACACACACACACACACACACATATATATACATATATATATATACACATATAGACCACACACACATATATATATATATATATATATATATATATATATATATACATAAACACATACATACATACATACATACAGGTTGAGTATCCCATATCCAAATATTACGAAATACGTATTTTTTTAAGTGAGAGTGAGATAGTGAAACCTTTGTTTTCTGATGGCACAATGTAAACAAACTTTGTTTAATACACAAAGTTATTTAAAATATTGTATTAAATGACCTTCAGGCTGTGTGTATAAGGTGAATATGAAACATAAATGAATTGTGTGAATGTACACATACTCTGTTTAATGCACAAAGTTATTAAAAATATTGGCTAAAATATTAGGTGTAAGGTGTGTATAAGGTGTATAAGGTGTTTATGAAACATAAATGCATTCTGTGCTTAGACTTGGGTCCCATCAAAAATACAGAAAAATCCGATATCCGAAATACTTCTGGTCCCAAGCATTTTGGATAAGGGATACTCAACCAGTATATATATATATATATATATATATATATATATTGTAAATGGTTGCATGGAGAGCGCTCTTATCATGTAGTTATGTCTCTTTAGCTGTTCTTTCTCTCTAGGACAGTCCTTCAATTTTAGCTTTGATCACGAGAAGATGGATATTTCTGCAAAATACCCTCTCACCAGATTCACCCAGATAACAACATCACTCGTTAGTTAAAAACTTCCATGAGATTTATTGTTGATAAAATCTTCTTATTTTTAAATGAATGACTCTTACATTAGATTTAACATTCGTGGGATAAGATCTCAATGGCACTGCTGTCTACCCCAGCCGGGGAGGAGCTCCTATGACAGTCCGTCCAACCCACAAAATGTTAATTCACCCAACGCGTTTCGTCTAACAGACTTCCTCATGGGTGTCTTTAACAAAATACAATAAGAAATACAGTAAAAAATACAATAAAAAATACAGTAAAAAATACAGAATAAATAATCAAATAATCACATATATCACCATTTAGGTAGTTGGACAATGCAATTTGTCTTATAATTACATAAAGTATTGAGTGACCTAGTTATGGGTACTGGTGCAGTGTAAACAGTACATTATTATAATATGGACAAATATAGAGCTTCAGAATAACCTCATAGGATCCAAAATCACGTTATAGGTTCAAAAACAATTGTCTCAATGGACACGAGAGATATCCTTATTAACATAACGTTACGTACATGGAACAGCATCAATTTCTAGCAAAAGAAGTTAAAGCAATTAACCTTCTATGTTTACTTTTAAGTCATAACAACAGGATATTTAGGAGGAACACGGGAAAGGAAATATTGAATACGTAATAAGTATATATCTATATATGTAAGGTTTATAACTATATAGCAAAAGGAGAGTTTATAGAAGGGATAAATTAACCAGTTTATAGGAAGTGGTGTAATCCCAGGGGGGAATAAAAACCCAGACCAAGCTCTAATGGCTCATTCAGAGTGAGGACAGCACAGAGGACATAAGCTCCAGGATTGCAGCTAATAGTAAGTAACCACAGCACTTATGCACACTAGAAGAAATGTTATAAGGGTTTTTCACCTTTTAAAATAGTATTAGGTAGTAGTCACAGTATATATGCACAAATAGTGTTTATTAAAATTGTTCATTAAATTGTTTATAGAATTAGATAAAAATTGACCTTAGTAAGATATTTGAATAAGGTTTAATTAATCACTGATAGGCAAATAGGCTGACTATATTAGCCTGAAATGAGTGGTATATTAGTTATAAATTTATTCCATTAATAGGTATATATTGTTATTTTTAGAAAGATAAAAGCTGTTTATAACAAGTCCAAACGGTTCTGGAAATTAGCCAATAGAAAGCTGGAATTTTCTACACTGGTCCCTACTGATTATAGGATTTAAAAGTGGGATAGTAAGTATTAGACCAATATTGATCAAAAACCAATATAATAATAATCTAATATTGTTTTGGGGCTAATAAATACTAATCCTGTGTCCACAGAACTATATGGGATTGGTCCCATTTATTCTCTCATAAAACACTGCTCTTACATATAAAAAGTAAGTTTCATTTGATATGGATGTTATAATTAATCATTGTTAATAAATAAACTTATTTTGCTAGAAATTGATGCTGTTCAATGTATGTAACGTTATGTTAATAAGGATATCTCACGTGTCCATTGAGACAATTGTTTTTGAACCTATAACGTGATTTTGGATCCTATGAGGTTATTCTGAAGCTCTATATTTGTCCATATTATAATAATGTACTGTTTACCCTGCACCAGTACCCATAACTAGGTCACTCAATACTTTATGAAATTATAAGACAAATTGCATTGTCCATCTACCTAAATGGTGATATATGTGATTATTTGATTATTTATTCTGTATTTTTTACTGTATTTTTTATTGTATTTTTTACTGTATTTCTTATTGTATTTTGTTAAAGACACCCCTGAGGAAGTCTGTTAGACGAAACGCGTTGGGTGAATTAACATTTTGTGGGTTGGACGGACTGTCATAGGAGCTCCTCCCCGGCTGGGGTAGACAGCAGTGCCATTGAGATCTTATCCCACGAATGTTAAATCTAATGTAAGAGTCATTCATTTAAAAATAAGAAGATTTTATCAACAATAAATCTCATGGAAGTTTTTAACTAACGAGTGATGTTGTTATCTGGGTGAATCTGGTGAGAGGGTATTTTGCAGAAATATCCATCTTCTTGTGATCAAAGCTAAAATTGACGGACTGTCCTAGAGAGAAAGAACAGCTAAAGAGATAACTACATGATAAGAGCGCTCTCCATACAACCATTTACAGTGTTCAACCACCTGGTTCTCGACTGGCAGGAGGACCAATTTGGAGATTAGCAGCCGATCCTCCCCAAGGACTATTAGGTCTAATGCGGACTAATAGCGCAATTTGGTTATACATTTGTTTATATATATATGTATATATATGTATATATATATATATATATATATATATAAATATATACATACATACACACACACACACACACACACACACACACACACACACACACACACACAGACATATCTATCTATATATATATACATATATATAATATTTTTGATAGTATATTTAAATGTGTTTCCACATGTCTTTTTATAGTATACCTTTGTTCTTAAAATAAAACTTTTTGTTATACCTTTAAGAAATTGGGTCCACCCTCATTTATACAACCATTTTTATACCTAGCACTTATAAGTGCCTTTGCCAGTTTTAAGCCTTCTTCTTTTAGAAAACTTTTGTAAAACACTGGTGCTCTCTTTTACCCCTATTCCCCTACCCGTATTCTTTTATGAAATAGCATCTTACCCATGCTAATTACTTAGGGGCTAGCTGACACCCTACCTGTATATTGCTAAGAGAGTGTTTTTACTGGTCAATTGTGACATTTTATAGAGTGTGTTTTACTTACGCATGTGGCGCCACAATTCTATTGCTTATATAAATTGCAAAATTTTTAGAACAAATACAACAACTCATTAGCTAATTGATGTTTGGTTATATAGGCTGCAGTGGAAGGAAGAAAAAACTTATTCCCTGACCGGGAATCGAATCCGGGCCACGCTGGTGAGAGCGCCGAATCCTAACCACTAGACCGCCAGTGAAGATACTGATCTATGCTGCTATGTAAATATACTGGCTGGTTTCACCAGAGGTCTATGCATAATGTCACAGCAAACTAAAACCTGTCTGGAAGTATTTCTTATGAAATCCAGTGTACAATATAATTTAGAGGACAAAATCTGATGTTTCATCTACTCAGCAGTCACCTTAACTATCTAAAGTAATATCATTAGCATTACTTTATGTCTGTAATGTAGCTCATTTGTATGTATGTTTCAGTTAAAACCCACCACAATATCTACAACAATGTGCATTGCTGTGTGAGCATTTTGCTACTTGGGGCATTGCACTGCATAGCTTGTATACTACATTCAGTGTAAATACACAGACCGCATCTGATACTGTACAGTTGTCAATGTGACAACTGAACTAAACCTGCTAAGATTGGTTTTACAAAAATGAAAAGTTGTTTCTGCCCGGTTTCGAACCGGGGACCTTTCGCGTGTGAGGCGAACGTGATAACCACTACACTACAGAAACCTCCATGCACTACTATTTAGTGTACAGAAAGAAATGTCAATCCTTTGGTGTTTTAGTATTTTACATAAAAGCTGCTACGTTTGTAACAGAAAACTAGACTGTACAACATGACATTTTTTTTTCTTTCATTGTCATTACAGTATTATGATTATTTTTATTATTGATTTAATGTAAAATAATGTATTAGCAAGAACTTGGGTTTAAGTTTGACTCCAATTAACTTTAAAGCTTTCCTGAATGTTAATACCATTTAACAAATAAAGTGACCTTTTGCTAAAATGTGAAAAACAAAAAGTTAAGCGCCCAACGTGGGGCTCGAACCCACGACCCTGAGATTAAGAGTCTCATGCTCTACCGACTGAGCTAGCCGGGCTGTGTTGCCTACACTTTAAAATTGCTTACTAGAATAGAAAAACCACTATGAGGAGTCTCATCGCAGCGATTTTTGCACTGCTGCAATCAGATAGTCGCCAGCTACAGGGGGAGTATACTTTAGCTGTGCAAGTGTGCGAACGCATGTGTAGCAGAGCTGTACAAACAGATCTTGTGCAGTCTCTGCGCAGCCCAGGACTTACTCAGCCGCTGCGATCACATCAGCCTGTCCAGGACCGGAATGGACATCAGGAACCCTCCCTGCTAACACATGGACACGCCTGCGTTTTTCCAGACATTCCCAGAAAACGGTCAGTTGACACCCACAAACGCCTTCTTCCTGTCAATCTCCTTGCGATCACCCGTGTAAACGGATCCGTTGCACAAACCCATTGCTGAGCGGCGATCTGCTTTGTTCCTGTGCAATGCACCTGCGCATTGCAGTGCATACGCATGCGCAGTTTGTGCCTGATCGCACGCTGTGTGAAAACGCACAGCAGCAATCAGGTCTGAATTACCCCCATTGTTAGTAGCACTGACTTTTTAACTATTTTGTATAAACCACATATGACAAACAATTAAAAATAACTTTGTATGTTGCTCAGTGGTAGGTAATGGGCCAGTTACCCCCTGGACCATATGGGTCTGTGTATAATTAAGCTTGCACGCTTTCTCCCCCTCAATCCCACATGTACTATAAAAACCGCTCACATGCCACTCTTACTGTCTCATACTAGGGATGGCACCAGGACCTGCCTAGCACTACCCCTGATGTTACCCACCAAGCCCCGCCCCCAACTTTGATTGGCCCACTGCCCAGTGAGTAATACAGAGGGGATGATCACCAGTGGTAGGGATGGCCATCATTGTATTCACCATCAATTGTTGCCGTTGATGACAAAACTGTGAGTGACCATCAATTGTCACCAACTTTACTATAGGTGGCCATTGATGGTTTCACCC
This sequence comes from Pseudophryne corroboree, assembly GCF_028390025.1. Taxonomy (NCBI): domain Eukaryota; kingdom Metazoa; phylum Chordata; class Amphibia; order Anura; family Myobatrachidae; genus Pseudophryne; species Pseudophryne corroboree. The sequence goes on from NC_086449.1 coordinate 98,075,181, forward strand.
ATTGATGATCATCCCTGTTATTACAGTGAATGACCCACGGGCCAATCACAGCTCAGCGGCAGTGCTTCATAGGTGTTAGGGGTGGAGCTAAACTCCGTGTACAGACACCTTGCAAAAAAAATAAATATATTTTTGTTTGTGCTAAGCCTTCGATGTGCAGAAACCATCTGGTTCTCTACCATTGATGGCAAAACCATTTGACATAGGCCTTAAATCATCAATGATTAAAAATCATTGATGGTCGATGGCCATCCCTAATCAGTGGGCAAAATCATCAATGTTCCCCTGACAATGGTTTCATACCATCAAGGTTAACTACCAGATTTACACGCAATATATGAGCCCAAGGGTGCATGTGGGCATTATACACAGGTGCCCCAGTATATACTTCTGGAAATTTGGTGGGTTTTGATCAGAGATGGCCATAGACTTTTTACGCCAGAGTTTTGACTATAAAAAAGATTAGAATAATAGAGATGATGTTTCTAATATTCTTTGTATTTTTCATATACTTTATATAGTCAAAACTTTGGCGTACACGTTAGTATGACAGGAAAGGCTCTGCCTCATGTCACTGATAGATAGATACATACATACATACATACATACATCATACATACAAACATACACAAGCACACACAAACAGCTGTCTGTCGGATCATCAGGGGGAGGTTCTAGATACTGGGAACCGCCGCGCTGTGTGCTGAGCGGGGGGAGAGATGTGTGCTAAGTGGTCTGTGATAGATCGCTCAGCACACATCTCTAGGTGTCTACCCCCCTTTAGTAAATGTATATCAGCAGCCAATTGGGAAAAGAGGTACGCCAGCCTCTTGAAGTGAAATCCATGGACATATATTCCCAATAGGCGCTTAATGATACATATGCACAACCAAATCCTAAATATAGACACAATTTATTCACATACAATAATGTTAATAACCTCCCGGGGATTTGCAATTACAATTAATGCAATTAAAAATTACTAGTGTGTGATACACAATTAAAATGACACCAATGTTAGAAAAGATTGCTCCACTATATATAATTAACTGGTGTTGTGTGGTAAGAGAACCTGCACTATAGATCACCTCCAATGTGAATGTAACAAAAGTAGATACTGAATTACCAGATGGATTGTGTCCAAGCAGTGGAGACTCTCAGTCCTTATGCAGCCAGTCTCAACGCTTAAGGGGGGTACACACAGAGAGTTCCATGTTTAAAATCTAATCATCTGACTAGATTGCTTAGATTTTAAGCACGGATCTGCCGTGTGTATGCCTCCCAGCAATAGACATGCATCGCTATCGCTGGTGCTAGATTGAGCCTGCATGCGGGCTCAATCTAGCGGGTCACTCACTTCAGTGCTGTGTGAAGTGAGTGCCCCCTCCCCCACGCTCAGCACACACCATGCTGAGTGCTGAGCGGGGGAGAGATGTGTGCTGAGCGGTCTGTGTTAAGATTGCTCAGCACACATCTCTCCCATCAGTACTGGCCTTTACAGATGGTTTCTGTGTGTGAGGTCTCCGTATGAATGAGTAGCAAGCAGGAATCCACACACTGTGTATGGGATCGTGGCCAGTTCTCCACAACACCGGGGGACCACTCGCGGCAGTGATGAATGTCAGCGGCTTGATACTCAGCAGTACACTGTCCCGTGTCACAGGGGGACACACCACCGGAATCCACACACGGCGGTGGGGTTTAGCCGCGGCCTACCGGTGGAGACTGCGGTGACCCGTATGTGTGAAGACCGCAAACAGCGATGGAGCGACTGTAGCAGCACACACTGGTGGAGGAGAGTCTTCCGGTAGCGGCGGTGACCTGGACTGTAGCCTGCTGGCTGGCAACACTGGAGCCCACACGGAGGAACACCACACGGGACAAATTGCACACTGACGGAAGATGTTATTGGGTGTCCCGGTTGTCAGTGTGGCTGTAGCGGAATGGAGGTGAATTCTGGCAACAACCAGGAGCCCTGATGTCCTTTCTTGATGGAGGTCAAGTCTATAAGTGATTGCAGGTCAATGGGGTGAGGAGGTTGTTAGAGACCCTTGTATCTTGGACCATTTTGTAGTATATTAAATTCTACACACTGGAGTTGCAATCCAAATTTTGATCCGATTGTCCATTTGGGCATTATCGTTCACGGAATGCAACCCACGCATCAGTAATGATATCATTTTCTCAAGACCCTTTTTATCCCCTTAGGGGAGGTTTATTAAAATTCTGATTATGTCGTTTTCCTATTTCCCACCTGCAGAACACCTGTTACATTTCATCTTCCTAACCTATCGGGAAGTCAGAGAATTAGTGATGAGTCAGCGAGTGAGGACTTTCGCATTCAGATAGATAGATAATACAAACAAATTGGAAAACATATGGGTAGGGGAATAGGGGTATAAGCGACCAACAGGAGCCCCGCGGCTGGGTAACTTCTCCCCACACGGGATCGCGGCCTCCCACGCAAGTACTGTGAACAGAGGGGGCTGTAGGTTCCCGAAAACGGGGGGGGTTTTAAGGGATTAATTAATCTCCATTGCAAATAATGTATACGATGTCTGGGGGTGGGTCATGTGATTGCACTGACCTTTAACCCCTGTTATATTCAGTCTTATATTTCTGGTTTTTTATCTGTATTGTTGTACTCTTTTGTGGGTTTCCTCCTACCAACCTCTCTCTATATATAATAGAAGTATATTGATAACAGAGAAGTTTTGTTTTTATTAATACTGTGGATGATTGAATGGTAATTTCTGTACACCTGTTGGGCATCAGGTCGTTAATGGGGTTTAAATAGATCCCATATTCAGATTGAGCTTTACTTCTGATGAAGCTAGGAGACCGAGCCTAGGGCAATGCATTAAGTGTAAAAGCTGCTACTACTACTACAAGTGCTTCACGTTTTAAAGGATCCAGATATGGACTTCTAAAAATCTGCCTTGGAAAACCTGCCTTGGAACCTTCTCTGTGGAACATTGATTTTACAGCACCGATTGGAGAGACCCAGTTTCTACACAAATGGCACAGCTTGCTTGCTGTTAATTTTCAAGCCTCTGGAAGTCTCCGTCGTCACGGGTAACACCAGCTGTACTCATTTCCTTTCCCCAGGGAACTTTGTCCATTGCTATAGTCCGGGATCCTCTGTGGACACTCACTAGCAGCCATTCTCAATTGATTCATAGCTCAATTTATGCCCTAAATTTTATGTGTATATGTGAATTTTTATTCATGGTTTTAGTACGTGATGTTTAGTTAATAAACTAAATTGTGATTTTACATTCATCCACAGTTATTCAATTATTTATTAATGGAGAAACACCTAGCGCCAGCTCTATTGCTTTTCAGTGTTTTACAAATGTTTTCTAAAAGAAGAAGGCTTAAAACTGGCAAATAGCACATGGGTGTATAAATGAGGGGGGACCCAATTTTATAAAAGGTATAACAAAAAGTTTTATCTTAAGAGCAAAAGTACATAAAAAAGACTAAAACGTTCAAATTATTTAAAAATCAGAGACTATTAAGCTTATCTTAGTATGGAGAGTCACTAGGTCTTCTTCTTTATGTGGTATCTTTCTCTCCTATATATATATATATATATATACACACACACACACACACACACACACACACACACACACATATATATACATATATATATATATACACATATAGACCACACACACACATATATATATATATATATATATATATACATAACACACACATACATACATACATACATACATACATACATACATACATACAGGTTGAGTATCCCATATCCAAATATTACGAAATACGTATTTTTTTAAGTGAGAGTAAGATAGTGAAACCTTTGTTTTCTGATGGCACAATGTAAACAAACTTTGTTTAATACACAAAGTTATTTAAAATATTGTATTAAATGACCTTCAGGCTGTGTGTATAAGGTGAATATGAAACATAAATGAATTGTGTGAATGTACACATACTCTGTTTAATGCACAAAGTTATTAAAAATATTGGCTAAAATATTAGGTGTAAGGTGTGTATAAGGTGTATAAGGTGTTTATGAAACATAAATGCATTCTGTGCTTAGACTTGGGTTCCATCAAAAATACGGAAAAATCCGATATCCAAAATACTTCTGGTCCCAAGCATTTTGGATAAGGGATACTCAACCAGTATATATATATATATATATATATATATTGTAAATGGTTGCATGGAGAGCGCTCTTATCATGTAGTTATGTCTCTTTAGCTGTTCTTTCTCTCTAGGACAGTCCTTCAATTTTAGCTTTGATCACGAGAAGATGGATATTTCTGCAAAATACCCTCTCACCAGATTCACCCAGATAACAACATCACTCGTTAGTTAAAAACTTCCATGAGATATATTGTTGATAAAATCTTCTTATTTTTAAATGAATGACTCTTACATTAGATTTAACATTCGTGGGATAAGATCTCAATGGCACTGCTGTCTACCCCAGCCGGGGAGGAGCTCCTATGACAGTCCGTCCAACCCACAAAATGTTAATTCATCCAACGAGTTTCGTCTAACAGACTTCCTCATGGGTGTCTTTAACAAAATACAATAAGAAATACAGTAAAAAATACAATAAAAAATACAGTAAAAAATACAGAATAAATAATCAAATAATCACATATATCACCATTTAGGTAGTTGGACAATGCAATTTGTCTTATAATTACATAAAGTATTGAGTGACCTAGTTATGGGTACTGGTGCAGTGTAAACAGTACATTATTATAATATGGACAAATATAGAGCTTCAGAATAACCTCATAGGATCCAAAATCACGTTATAGGTTCAAAAACAATTGTCTCAATGGACACGTGAGATATCCTTATTAACATAACGTTACGTACATGGAACAGCATCAATTTCTAGCAAAAGAAGTTAAAGCAATTAACCTTCTATGTTTACTTTTAAGTCATAACAACAGGATATTTAGGAGGAACACGGGAAAGGAAATATTGAATACGTAATAAGTATATATCTATATATGTAAGGTTTATAACTATATAGCAAAAGGAGAGTTTATAGAAGGGATAAATTAACCAGTTTATAGGAAGTGGTGTAATCCCAGGGGGGAATAAAAACCCAGACCAAGCTCTAATGGCTCATTCAGAGTGAGGACAGCACAGAGGACATAAGCTCCAGGATTGCAGCTAATAGTAAGTAGCCACAGCACTTATGCACACTAGAAGAAATGTTATAAGGGTTTTTCACCTTTTAAAATAGTATTAGGTAGTAGTCACAGTATATATGCACAAATAGTGTTTATTAAAATTGTTCATTAAATTGTTTATAGAATTAGATAAAAATTGACCTTAGTAAGATATTTGAATAAGGTTTAATTAATCACTGATAGGCAAATAGGCTGACTATATTAGCCTGAAATGAGTGGTATATTAGGAAATATATTACCACACCAATACACGGGCGCTTCACAGGGTCTGATCTGGTGGTATGACTCTCATACAGAATCTAGTGTTGGATAAACCTAGGCGGAAAATGTATAATAGTGTGATACTGTATACAATTATATAAGGAAGTGGTATTCTGGCGTGAACCCGTACCGGATGGATTGGTCTACGGATAGTAGACAAAATCACTTGTCTCAAAATCAAGACGTCAGGTCACCGTCAGAAAATCTCCCCTTCTAATCTTCAACGAATGGGATCTCCCTCCACATGAACTCAATTGAAGATCATATGCAATGAAAGAGGGTCCAATAGTGTAATAACATAAAAACAATTTAATAAGTAAAAAGTGGGACAGGTGGACTCTCACCAATTTTGTAGGTCTAACAAGTAGACAATTGAGCATGCAAAACAATCAGGCGTCCCCAAAGAGTAAAGATGCCAGCAAGGGAGTCCTCCACGTGTACCCAGGATACCGTTCACCAACGCGTTTCGATAACAGCCTGTTATCTTCCTCAAGGTGTATTGGTATCCATAATTTCCGGGTATTTATACCCCACCCAAAAATTTCTAAAAAATCCTATTTCCAGACATGGAGCATTCTAACAGCTAAGATCCCTATCAGTTCCCAGTAATGAGCCGTTCCAGAAAGTCCGTTCCGTGGTGTTGTTAAACCGCTTTTACCGCTCTTCAGAATTCGTCACTCACTGGCGGAAGTATCTCTGATTCCAGTACACGTCCGGGCGGAAGTGCGTCACTCACTGGCGGAAGTATCTCTGATTCCAGTACGCGTCCGGGCGGAAGTGCGTCACACCGCAACTATCACCATGACAACGCGGCGATTCTCTCCGTGGTACACGCTACTCTGGAAGCCGGCTCGTCTGGAATATGGTGTCCCGTTAGGGTCATATGCATGTGATCTTTAGCTTTGTGTTCAGTTGGACCTAAATGTTTTCCAACACCATTTTCCCGGAGACCAATAAATATGAAATATAAAACAACAATGTGTCAGACACTGATAGTGAAATGAACAATAATTTTATACGGATAATGACTTAGTCCTAACAAATTAATACATTGCAGCAAGTCCTAAGCCCAATTATTGGGATTAAAAGGAAAAAGAATGAGTAAAATACAAAACAATATGTAATGGAATATAGGCTATAGGATATATTCACATATAAAAAAATATGACCATACTGTAATGGGTAATCCAAGATGGGATGTAGGCAAAACTGAATCAAATGAACCACTTTGTCTCGAAGTCTTTATTGAGACCAGTTGGTTCCAACGTCTTATATTTAAAGATGGCCTGCATCTCTGTTCTAGCTAATTTTTTAGGTAAATCACCTCCTCTCTTATCTGCAGTAACTTTCTCCAGTGCGTAAAAATTAATGATATGTGTGGGATCAGAATCATGCACATTTTTAAAATGCATTGACAGGGCGTGAGTCTCCACTCCTTTCTTAATATTGCGGAGATGCTCTCCTACTCTGATTTTTAATGCCCTGCCCGTCCTTCCAATATAAAAACGGTTACAACTGCATTCCATGCCATATACAACATTGGTGGAGTGGCATGTAATGAACTCCTTAACCACATGCTTTCTATTATTGATCATAATCTCCTCCTTTTTGCTGCCAAAGGTGTTTGGAATATTTCTACAGGCAACACAGGACCCGCATCTATAGAAACCTTTAGATGTTATCCTTGGTTGGCCCGAAAGTGTGTCAAGATGACTCCGCACCAATTTCGATTGTAAGTTGGGCGCCTTTCTGTAAATACAGATGGGTCTATCGGGTAAGTCCATACCAATCACAGGATCCTTTTTTAATAACGACCAGTGTTTTCTTAAGATGTTCTTGACTCTATTGTGTTGAGAGGAGTAGTTTGTGACGAAAGCCCACTTGAATGAATTGCTCTCATTTTCCCTTTCTTTAATTCTTGGTTCAATGAGGGTTGACCTCTCTAATTTGGAGACGGTGTCTAAGGCATCTTCCAATGAAGATTTATCATAACCTGATTCTTCAAAACTTTCTTTCATGGTTGATGCTTGGGTCAGAAAGGTTTGTTGGTCAGAGCAATTCCTCTTCAATCTTTTAAATTGGCCAGTAGGAATGCTGTCTAGCCAGTTGTGATGGTGACAGCTGGCCCTATTAATGTACGATCGAGAGTCAGTAGGCTTGATGTAATTTCTAGTCTTGATGGTTCCCTCTTCAATATATATGCTAAGGTCTAGGAAATTAACCTGTGTTTGACTGATATCAAACACTAATTTGACATGGTGATCGTTTGTGTTAAGGTATGAGCAAAATAGATCCAGAGTCACTGAATCCCCCTCCCAAATGAAAAAAATATCATCTATATACCTATGCCAGGACACCAGGTTCGCCCTATGGGTGCCTTCGGTCCAGACGTATTTGTCCTCCCAGGCACCCATAAAGATGTTAGCATAACTGGGGGCGAACCTGGTGCCCATGGCAGTGCCGCACTTTTGCAGATAAAAATCATCCTTAAAAATGAAATAGTTGTTGTGTAAAATGAAACTGATCCCCTCAATAATAAATTCCTGCATGTTCCCTGACAATTCTGATCTTGATAGTGTTTCCTTAACTGCTTTCAACCCTTGTAAATGGTCTATATTCGTGTAAAGGGAATTAACATCGGCAGTTACTAAAAAACAGTTCTCCTTCCACGAAATGCTGTCTAATATGCGTATAGCATCTCCCGTATCTTTCAGATGTGAGCGATTAAGTAACACAAATGGCTGCAAATGGTGATCTATCATATGTGATAGATTGGCGGTTAAAGATTCTACCCCTGAGACTATTGGTCTCCCAGGGGGTTTAACCATGCTTTTATGCATTTTAGGCAGCACATAGATGGTAGGTATTACCGGACACTCCACGAACAAAAATTTGCATTCGGCATCTGTTATGACTCCTTTTTTGCTGTATTTCTCTATTAATTCCTTTAGTTGGCTTTGAATTTTCTTAGTGGGATCTCCACGCATCTGTTTATATGTGGTTTTATCCGCCAACTGCCGATATATTTCTTCCTCGTAATCCTTCCTATCCATCAAAACAATGCCGCCCCCCTTATCGGCGGGCTTGATGATGAGTTCCTTATTGGAAATCAGGGTCTTAATTGCCCCTCTCTCTTGTTGACTAAGATTATATTGGATCCTTTCTTTTTCAAGTTTTTCACAGTCCTCCCTTACAGAATGTGTGAAAGTCTCTATAAAACACCCTTTGAGGTGGGCAGGGTAGAAGGTGGACTTGGGTTTAAAGGAACTAGTTTGGTTCACTTCGGTGACTAGGGTTTCTCTTCTTTAATTTTGAAGAATTTCTTTAGAGTCAATTTTCTGGTAAATTTCTCGATATCTATAAAAAGGTCAAATTGATTGACCTTTACTGCAGGGGCATATTTCAGGCCCTTCTCTAACAGGGACCTTTCTGCTTCCAACAGGGTATGTGCACTTAAATTGAAAATTTTTGTAGTTTCAGGGTTTGTATTTCCCTGGATCGGGTCATCCAGAGTTCTTATGCTGGTTTTCCCTCTTTTAGTTCTTTTACTCTTTCTTTTCCTTTTGGTGCCCCCTCTATTGCCCCGATGTTGCCTTTTCACCGGTGATCTCGAAATCTGCCTCCTCTCTCTAAAAAAGGTGTCCTATATTCATTTCCTACCAGGGGTTGGTATCTATTCCTTATCGGGATTGAATTGTAGGATTCAATACCCTCCTGATGTCTGAATCTGGGTTTAGATCTTGAAGACTGATTTCTCCAATGTGGGAGGAATTCACCTCGATCATGGGGATGGGCTCTCCACCGTGTGGTGTTACCATCCCCATGCTCGTGGCGGATCCTGTCCTGTGGGGGTCTAAACTTGGATCGCCATAGCCCACGATCATGCGTGAAATTATCATATCCGGGTGCCCTATTTTTGGAGACTCCCCTGTTGGATGAAGGATTTCTAGCCGCATGTGTGTGATTATGGGATAGAGATTCCTTCTCTTTTCCTTTAGCCCCATTTTCTATACCTGATTCTCTCAAATCCCTTGCAAATTTGTTCTTCTTTCTAGTGATGGTAATCTTCTCTAGCCGTTCTATCTTTGATGTGATTCTGGTCTCTTTTTCTTTGAAGTCAGGATGGTCCATGTATGGGGTGATTTTCTCTTTAAAATCCTTAATCTCCTCATCTAAAACTCTGAGATCCCTCTTCCTCTCACCAATGATCAATTCCATGAGTTTGAAGGAGCAGTGTTTAATAGTTTGATCCCACTCATGTGTGAATTGCTCAGATGATGTGGTGAGGCTGGCCTTCTTGTCTATTCTCAATCCTCTTGGTATGATGTTGGATTTGAGATATTTTTCTAAGGTCACAACCTCCCACCACATTTTGTTCTCTTTAATAAGAACCACTTCTAGTTTGCGTAGAATATTATCCAGACCCTCATCCCCTATGTTAGTTTCTGGGGAGGATATGGAAAATATTGTATCAAGTTTCCTTAATCTCTCATCCCTGTTATGGAACATGGCAGCAGGTGTATTATCAAGAAGGGTGGAAAAACAGAAGTTTGAACAATGGTTTTGATCTTACACTCATGCGCCAAAAAAAGCAGCCTGGATATAGTGGTAAATAGTGTCACCCACACTAAAGAAATGTACAGAAGGAAATATATTACCACACCAATACACGGGCGCTTCACAGGGTCTGATCTGGTGGTATGACTCTCATACAGAATCTAGTGTTGTATAAACCTAGGCGGAAAATGTATAATAGTGTGATACTGTATACAATTATATAAGGAAGTGGTATTCTGGCGTGAACCCGTACCGGATGGATTGGTCTACGGATAGTAGACAAAATCACTTGTCTCAAAATCAAGACGTCAGGTCACCGTCAGAAAATCTCCCCTTCTAATCTTCAACGAATGGGATCTCCCTCCACATGAACTCAATTGAAGATCATATGCAATGAAAGAGGGTCCAATAGTGTAATAACATAAAAACAATTTAATAAGTAAAAAGTGGGACAGGTGGACTCTCACCAATTTTGTAGGTCTAACAAGTAGATTCTGTATGAGAGTCATACCACCAGATCAGACCCTGTGAAGCGCCCGTGTATTGGTGTGGTAATATATTTCCTTCTGTACATTTCTTTAGTGTGGGTGACACTATTTACCACTATATCCAGGCTGCTTTTTTTGGCGCATGAGTGTAAGATCAAAACCATTGTTCAAACTTCTGTTTTTCCACCCTTCTTGATAATACACCTGCTGCCATGTTCCATAACAGGGATGAGAGATTAAGGAAACTTGATACAATATTTTCCATATCCTCCCCAGAAACTAACATAGGGGATGAGGGTCTGGATAATATTCTACGCAAACTAGAAGTGGTTCTTATTAAAGAGAACAAAATGTGGTGGGAGGTTGTGACCTTAGAAAAATATCTCAAATCCAACATCATACCAAGAGGATTGAGAATAGACAAGAAGGCCAGCCTCACCACATCATCTGAGCAATTCACACATGAGTGGGATCAAACTATTAAACACTGCTCCTTCAAACTCATGGAATTGATCATTGGTGAGAGGAAGAGGGATCTCAGAGTTTTAGATGAGGAGATTAAGGATTTTAAAGAGAAAATCACCCCATACATGGACCATCCTGACTTCAAAGAAAAAGAGACCAGAATCACATCAAAGATAGAACGGCTAGAGAAGATTACCATCACTAGAAAGAAGAACAAATTTGCAAGGGATTTGAGAGAATCAGGTATAGAAAATGGGGCTAAAGGAAAAGAGAAGGAATCTCTATCCCATAATCACACACATGCGGCTAGAAATCCTTCATCCAACAGGGGAGTCTCCAAAAATAGGGCACCCGGATATGATAATTTCACGCATGATCGTGGGCTATGGCGATCCAAGTTTAGACCCCCACAGGACAGGATCCGCCACGAAAATGGGGATGGTAACACCACACGGTGGAGAGCCCATCCCCATGATCGAGGTGAATTCCTCCCACATTGGAGAAATCAGTCTTCAAGATCTAAACCCAGATTCAGACATCAGGAGGGTATTGAATCCTACAATTCAATCCCGATAAGGAATAGATACCAACCCCTGGTAGGAAATGAATATAGGACACCTTTTTTAGAGAGAGGAGGCAGATTTCGAGATCACCGGTGAAAAGGCAACATCGGGGCAATAGAGGGGGCACCAAAAGGAAAAGAAAGAGTAAAAGAACTAAAAGAGGGAAAACCAGCATAAGAACTCTGGATGACCCGATCCAGGGAAATACAAACCCTGAAACTACAAAAATTTTCAATTTAAGTGCACATACCCTGTTGGAAGCAGAAAGGTCCCTGTTAGAGAAGGGCCTGAAATATGCCCCTGCAGTAAAGGTCAATCAATTTGACCTTTTTATAGATATCGAGAAATTTACCAGAAAATTGACTCTAAAGAAATTCTTCAAAATTAAAGAAGGAGAAACCCTAGTCACCGAAGTGAACCAAACTAGTTCCTTTAAACCCAAGTCCACCTTCTACCCTGCCCACCTCAAAGGGTGTTTTATAGAGACTTTCACACATTCTGTAAGGGAGGACTGTGAAAAACTTGAAAAAGAAAGGATCCAATATAATCTTAGTCAACAAGAGAGAGGGGCAATTAAGACCCTGATTTCCAATAAGGAACTCATCATCAAGCCCGCCGATAAGGGGGGCGGCATTGTTTTGATGGATAGGAAGGATTACGAGGAAGAAATATATCGGCAGTTGGCGGATAAAACCACATATAAACAGATGCGTGGAGATCCCACTAAGAAAATTCAAAGCCAACTAAAGGAATTAATAGAGAAATACAGCAAAAAAGGAGTCATAACAGATGCCGAATGCAAATTTTTGTTCGTGGAGTGTCCGGTAATACCTACCATCTATGTGCTGCCTAAAATGCATAAAAGCATGGTTAAACCCCCTGGGAGACCAATAGTCTCAGGGGTAGAATCTTTAACCGCCAATCTATCACATATGATAGATCACCATTTGCAGCCATTTGTGTTACTTAATCGCTCACATCTGAAAGATACGGGAGATGCTATACGCATATTAGACAGCATTTCGTGGAAGGAGAACTGTTTTTTAGTAACTGCCGATGTTAATTCCCTTTACACGAATATAGACCATTTACAAGGGTTGAAAGCAGTTAAGGAAACACTATCAAGATCAGAATTGTCAGGGAACATGCAGGAATTTATTATTGAGGGGATCAGTTTCATTTTACACAACAACTATTTCATTTTTAAGGATGATTTTTATCTGCAAAAGTGCGGCACTGCCATGGGCACCAGGTTCGCCCCCAGTTATGCTAACATCTTTATGGGTGCCTGGGAGGACAAATACGTCTGGACCGAAGGCACCCATAGGGCGAACCTGGTGTCCTGGCATAGGTATATAGATGATATTTTTTTCATTTGGGAGGGGGATTCAGTGACTCTGGATCTATTTTGCTCATACCTTAACACAAACGATCACCATGTCAAATTAGTGTTTGATATCAGTCAAACACAGGTTAATTTCCTAGACCTTAGCATATATATTGAAGAGGGAACCATCAAGACTAGAAATTACATCAAGCCTACTGACTCTCGATCGTACATTAATAGGGCCAGCTGTCACCATCACAACTGGCTAGACAGCATTCCTACTGGCCAATTTAAAAGATTGAAGAGGAATTGCTCTGACCAACAAACCTTTCTGACCCAAGCATCAACCATGAAAGAAAGTTTTGAAGAATCAGGTTATGATAAATCTTCATTGGAAGATGCCTTAGACACCGTCTCCAAATTAGAGAGGTCAACCCTCATTGAACCAAGAATTAAAGAAAGGGAAAATGAGAGCAATTCATTCAAGTGGGCTTTCGTCACAAACTACTCCTCTCAACACAATAGAGTCAAGAACATCTTAAGAAAACACTGGTCGTTATTAAAAAAGGATCCTGTGATTGGTATGGACTTACCCGATAGACCCATCTGTATTTACAGAAAGGCGCCCAACTTACAATCGAAATTGGTGCGGAGTCATCTTGACACACTTTCGGGCCAACCAAGGATAACATCTAAAGGTTTCTATAGATGCGGGTCCTGTGTTGCCTGTAGAAATATTCCAAACACCTTTGGCAGCAAAAAGGAGGAGATTATGATCAATAATAGAAAGCATGTGGTTAAGGAGTTCATTACATGCCACTCCACCAATGTTGTATATGGCATGGAATGCAGTTGTAACCGTTTTTATATTGGAAGGACGGGCAGGGCATTAAAAATCTGAGTAGGAGAGCATCTCCGCAATATTAAGAAAGGAGTGGAGACTCACGCCCTGTCAATGCATTTTAAAAATGTGCATGATTCTGATCCCACACATATCATTAATTTTTACGCACTGGAGAAAGTTACTGCAGATAAGAGAGGAGGTGATTTACCTAAAAAATTAGCTAGAACAGAGATGCAGGCCATCTTTAAATATAAGACGTTGGAACCAACTGGTCTCAATAAAGACTTCGAGACAAAGTGGTTCATTTGATTCAGTTTTGCCTACATCCCATCTTGGATTACCCATTACAGTATGGTCATATTTTTTTATATGTGAATATATCCTATAGCCTATATTCCATTACATATTGTTTTGTATTTTACTCATTCTTTTTCCTTTTAATCCCAATAATTGGGCTTAGGACTTGCTGCAATGTATTAATTTGTTAGGACTAAGTCATTATCCGTATAAAATTATTGTTCATTTCACTATCAGTGTCTGACACATTGTTGTTTTATATTTCATATTTATTGGTCTCCGGGAAAATGGTGTTGGAAAACATTTAGGTCCAACTGAACACAAAGCTAAAGATCACATGCATATGACCCTAACGGGACACCATATTCCAGACGAGCCGGCTTCCAGAGTAGCGTGTACCACGGAGAGAATCGCCGCGTTGTCATGGTGATAGTTGCGGTGTGACGCACTTCCGCCCGGACGCGTACTGGAATCAGAGATACTTCCGCCAGTGAGTGACGCACTTCCGCCCGGACGTGTACTGGAATCAGAGATACTTCCGCCAGTGAGTGACGAATTCTGAAGAGCGGTAAAAGCGGTTTAACAACACCACGGAACGGACTTTCTGGAACGGCTCATTACTGGGAACTGATAGGGATCTTAGCTGTTAGAATGCTCCATGTCTGGAAATAGGATTTTTTAGAAATTTTTGGGTGGGGTATAAATACCCGGAAATTATGGATACCAATACACCTTGAGGAAGATAACAGGCTGTTATCGAAACGCGTTGGTGAACGGTATCCTGGGTACACGTGGAGGACTCCCTTGCTGGCATCTTTACTCTTTGGGGACGCCTGATTGTTTTGCATGCTCAATTGTCTACTTGTTAGACCTACAAAATTGGTGAGAGTCCACCTGTCCCACTTTTTACTTATTAAATTGTTTTTATGTTATTACACTATTGGACCCTCTTTCATTGCATATGATCTTCAATTGAGTTCATGTGGAGGGAGATCCCATTCGTTGAAGATTAGAAGGGGAGATTTTCTGACGGTGACCTGACGTCTTGATTTTGAGACAAGTGATTTTGTCTACTATCCGTAGACCAATCCATCCGGTACGGGTTCACGCCAGAATACCACTTCCTTATATAATTGTATACAGTATCACACTATTATACATTTTCCGCCTAGGTTTATACAACACTAGATTCTGTATGAGAGTCATACCACCAGATCAGACCCTGTGAAGCGCCCGTGTATTGGTGTGGTAATATATTTCCTTCTGTACATTTCTTTAGTGTGGGTGACACTATTTACCACTATATCCAGGCTGCTTTTTTTGGCGCATGAGTGTAAGATCAAAACCATTGTTCAAACTTCTGTTTTTCCACCCTTCTTGATAATACACCTGCTGCCATGTTCCATAACAGGGATGAGAGATTAAGGAAACTTGATACAATATTTTCCATATCCTCCCCAGAAACTAACATAGGGGATGAGGGTCTGGATAATATTCTACGCAAACTAGAAGTGGTTCTTATTAAAGAGAACAAAATGTGGTGGGAGGTTGTGACCTTAGAAAAATATCTCAAATCCAACATCATACCAAGAGGATTGAGAATAGACAAGAAGGCCAGCCTCACCACATCATCTGAGCAATTCACACATGAGTGGGATCAAACTATTAAACACTGCTCCTTCAAACTCATGGAATTGATCATTGGTGAGAGGAAGAGGGATCTCAGAGTTTTAGATGAGGAGATTAAGGATTTTAAAGAGAAAATCACCCCATACATGGACCATCCTGACTTCAAAGAAAAAGAGACCAGAATCACATCAAAGATAGAACGGCTAGAGAAGATTACCATCACTAGAAAGAAGAACAAATTTGCAAGGGATTTGAGAGAATCAGGTATAGAAAATGGGGCTAAAGGAAAAGAGAAGGAATCTCTATCCCATAATCACACACATGCGGCTAGAAATCCTTCATCCAACAGGGGAGTCTCCAAAAATAGGGCACCCGGATATGATAATTTCACGCATGATCGTGGGCTATGGCGATCCAAGTTTAGACCCCCACAGGACAGGATCCGCCACGAGCATGGGGATGGTAACACCACACGGTGGAGAGCCCATCCCCATGATCGAGGTGAATTCCTCCCACATTGGAGAAATCAGTCTTCAAGATCTAAACCCAGATTCAGACATCAGGAGGGTATTGAATCCTACAATTCAATCCCGATAAGGAATAGATACCAACCCCTGGTAGGAAATGAATATAGGACACCTTTTTTAGAGAGAAGGCAGATTTCGAGATCACCGGTGAAAAGGCAACATCGGGGCAATAGAGGGGGCACCAAAAGGAAAAGAAAGAGTAAAAGAACTAAAAGAGGGAAAACCAGCATAAGAACTCTGGATGACCCGATCCAGGGAAATACAAACCCTGAAACTACAAAAATTTTCAATTTAAGTGCACATACCCTGTTGGAAGCAGAAAGGTCCCTGTTAGAGAAGGGCCTGAAATATGCCCCTGCAGTAAAGGTCAATCAATTTGACCTTTTTATAGATATCGAGAAATTTACCAGAAAATTGACTCTAAAGAAATTCTTCAAAATTAAAGAAGGAGAAACCCTAGTCACCGAAGTGAACCAAACTAGTTCCTTTAAACCCAAGTCCACCTTCTACCCTGCCCACCTCAAAGGGTGTTTTATAGAGACTTTCACACATTCTGTAAGGGAGGACTGTGAAAAACTTGAAAAAGAAAGGATCCAATATAATCTTAGTCAACAAGAGAGAGGGGCAATTAAGACCCTGATTTCCAATAAGGAACTCATCATCAAGCCCGCCGATAAGGGGGGCGGCATTGTTTTGATGGATAGGAAGGATTACGAGGAAGAAATATATCGGCAGTTGGCGGATAAAACCACATATAAACAGATGCGTGGAGATCCCACTAAGAAAATTCAAAGCCAACTAAAGGAATTAATAGAGAAATACAGCAAAAAAGGAGTCATAACAGATGCCGAATGCAAATTTTTGTTCGTGGAGTGTCCGGTAATACCTACCATCTATGTGCTGCCTAAAATGCATAAAAGCATGGTTAAACCCCCTGGGAGACCAATAGTCTCAGGGGTAGAATCTTTAACCGCCAATCTATCACATATGATAGATCACCATTTGCAGCCATTTGTGTTACTTAATCGCTCACATCTGAAAGATACGGGAGATGCTATACGCATATTAGACAGCATTTCGTGGAAGGAGAACTGTTTTTTAGTAACTGCCGATGTTAATTCCCTTTACACGAATATAGACCATTTACAAGGGTTGAAAGCAGTTAAGGAAACACTATCAAGATCAGAATTGTCAGGGAACATGCAGGAATTTATTATTGAGGGGATCAGTTTCATTTTACACAACAACTATTTCATTTTTAAGGATGATTTTTATCTGCAAAAGTGCGGCACTGCCATGGGCACCAGGTTCGCCCCCAGTTATGCTAACATCTTTATGGGTGCCTGGGAGGACAAATACGTCTGGACCGAAGGCACCCATAGGGCGAACCTGGTGTCCTGGCATAGGTATATAGATGATATTTTTTTCATTTGGGAGGGGGATTCAGTGACTCTGGATCTATTTTGCTCATACCTTAACACAAACGATCACCATGTCAAATTAGTGTTTGATATCAGTCAAACACAGGTTAATTTCCTAGACCTTAGCATATATATTGAAGAGGGAACCATCAAGACTAGAAATTACATCAAGCCTACTGACTCTCGATCGTACATTAATAGGGCCAGCTGTCACCATCACAACTGGCTAGACAGCATTCCTACTGGCCAATTTAAAAGATTGAAGAGGAATTGCTCTGACCAATAAACCTTTCTGACCCAAGCATCAACCATGAAAGAAAGTTTTGAAGAATCAGGTTATGATAAATCTTCATTGGAAGATGCCTTAGACACCGTCTCCAAATTAGAGAGGTCAACCCTCATTGAACCAAGAATTAAAGAAAGGGAAAATGAGAGCAATTCATTCAAGTGGGCTTTCGTCACAAACTACTCCTCTCAACACAATAGAGTCAAGAACATCTTAAGAAAACACTGGTCGTTATTAAAAAAGGATCCTGTGATTGGTATGGACTTACCCGATAGACCCATCTGTATTTACAGAAAGGCGCCCAACTTACAATCGAAATTGGTGCGGAGTCATCTTGACACACTTTCGGGCCAACCAAGGATAACATCTAAAGGTTTCTATAGATGCGGGTCCTGTGTTGCCTGTAGAAATATTCCAAACACCTTTGGCAGCAAAAAGGAGGAGATTATGATCAATAATAGAAAGCATGTGGTTAAGGAGTTCATTACATGCCACTCCACCAATGTTGTATATGGCATGGAATGCAGTTGTAACCGTTTTTATATTGGAAGGACGGGCAGGGCATTAAAAATCAGAGTAGGAGAGCATCTCCGCAATATTAAGAAAGGAGTGGAGACTCACGCCCTGTCAATGCATTTTAAAAATGTGCATGATTCTGATCCCACACATATCATTAATTTTTACGCACTGGAGAAAGTTACTGCAGATAAGAGAGGAGGTGATTTACCTAAAAAATTAGCTAGAACAGAGATGCAGGCCATCTTTAAATATAAGACGTTGGAACCAACTGGTCTCAATAAAGACTTCGAGACAAAGTGGTTCATTTGATTCAGTTTTGCCTACATCCCATCTTGGATTACCCATTACAGTATGGTCATATTTTTTTATATGTGAATATATCCTATAGCCTATATTCCATTACATATTGTTTTGTATTTTACTCATTCTTTTTCCTTTTAATCCCAATAATTGGGCTTAGGACTTGCTGCAATGTATTAATTTGTTAGGACTAAGTCATTATCCGTATAAAATTATTGTTCATTTCACTATCAGTGTCTGACACATTGTTGTTTTATATTTCATATTTATTGGTCTCCGGGAAAATGGTGTTGGAAAACATTTAGGTCCAACTGAACACAAAGCTAAAGATCACATGCATATGACCCTAACGGGACACCATATTCCAGACGAGCCGGCTTCCAGAGTAGCGTGTACCACGGAGAGAATCGCCGCGTTGTCATGGTGATAGTTGCGGTGTGACGCACTTCCGCCCGGACGCGTACTGGAATCAGAGATACTTCCGCCAGTGAGTGACGCACTTCCGCCCGGACGTGTACTGGAATCAGAGATACTTCCGCCAGTGAGTGACGAATTCTGAAGAGCGGTAAAAGCGGTTTAACAACACCACGGAACGGACTTTCTGGAACGGCTCATTACTGGGAACTGATAGGGATCTTAGCTGTTAGAATGCTCCATGTCTGGAAATAGGATTTTTTAGAAATTTTTGGGTGGGGTATAAATACCCGGAAATTATGGATACCAATACACCTTGAGGAAGATAACAGGCTGTTATCGAAACGCGTTGGTGAACGGTATCCTGGGTACACGTGGAGGACTCCCTTGCTGGCATCTTTACTCTTTGGGGACGCCTGATTGTTTTGCATGCTCAATTGTCTACTTGTTAGACCTACAAAATTGGTGAGAGTCCACCTGTCCCACTTTTTACTTATTAAATTGTTTTTATGTTATTACACTATTGGACCCTCTTTCATTGCATATGATCTTCAATTGAGTTCATGTGGAGGGAGATCCCATTCGTTGAAGATTAGAAGGGGAGATTTTCTGACGGTGACCTGACGTCTTGATTTTGAGACAAGTGATTTTGTCTACTATCCGTAGACCAATCCATCCGGTACGGGTTCACGCCAGAATACCACTTCCTTATATAATTGTATACAGTATCACACTATTATACATTTTCCGCCTAGGTTTATACAACACTAGATTCTGTATGAGAGTCATACCACCAGATCAGACCCTGTGAAGCGCCCGTGTATTGGTGTGGTAATATATTTCCTTCTGTACATTTCTTTAGTGTGGGTGACACTATTTACCACTATATCCAGGCTGCTTTTTTTGGCGCATGAGTGTAAGATCAAAACCATTGTTCAAACTTCTGAGTGGTATATTAGTTATAAATTTATTCCATTAATAGGTATATATTGTTATTTTTAGAAAGATAAAAGCTGTTTATAACAAGTCCAAACGGTTCTGGAAATTAGCCAATAGAAAGCTGGAATTTTCTACACTGGTCCCTACTGATTATAGGATTTAAAAGTGGGATAGTAAGTATTAGACCAATATTGATCAAAAACCAATATAATAATAATCTAATATTGTTTTGGGGCTAATAAATACTAATCCTGTGTCCACAGAACTATATGGGATTGGTCCCATTTATTCTCTCATAAAACACTGCTCTTACATATAAAAAGTAAGTTTCATTTGATATGGATGTTATAATTAATCATTGTTAATAAATAAACTTATTTTGCTAGAAATTGATGCTGTTCCATGTATGTAACGTTATGTTAATAAGGATATCTCACGTGTCCATTGAGACAATTGTTTTTGAACCTATAACGTGATTTTGGATCCTATGAGGTTATTCTGAAGCTCTATATTTGTCCATATTATAATAATGTACTGTTTACCCTGCACCAGTACCCATAACTAGGTCACTCAATACTTTATGAAATTATAAGACAAATTGCATTGTCCATCTACCTAAATGGTGATATATGTGATTATTTGATTATTTATTCTGTATTTTTTACTGTATTTTTTATTGTATTTTTTACTGTATTTCTTATTGTATTTTGTTAAAGACACCCCTGAGGAAGTCTGTTAGACGAAACGCGTTGGGTGAATTAACATTTTGTGGGTTGGACGGACTGTCATAGGAGCTCCTCCCCGGCTGGGGTAGACAGCAGTGCCATTGAGATCTTATCCCACGAATGTTAAATCTAATGTAAGAGTCATTCATTTAAAAGTAAGAAGATTTTATCAACAATAAATCTCATGGAAGTTTTTAACTAACGAGTGATGTTGTTATCTGGGTGAATCTGGTGAGAGGGTATTTTGCAGAAATATCCATCTTCTCGTGATCAAAGCTAAAATTGACGGACTGTCCTAGAGAGAAAGAACAGCTAAAGAGATAACTACATGATAAGAGCGCTCTCCATACAACCATTTACAGTGTTCAATCACCTGGTTCTCGACTGGCAGGAGGACCAATTTGGAGATTAGCAGCCGATCCTCCCCAAGGACTATTAGGTCTAATGCGGACTAATAGCGCAATTTGGTTATACATTTGTTTATATATATATATATATATATATATATATATAAATATATACATACATACATATACACACACACACACACACACACAGACATATCAATCTATATATATATACATATATATAATATTTTTGATAGTATATTTAAATGTGTTTCCACATGTCTTTTTATAGTATACCTTTGTTCTTAAAATAAAACTTTTTGTTATACCTTTAAGAAATTGGGTCCACCCTCATTTATACAACCATTTTTATACCTAGCACTTATAAGTGCCTTTGCCAGTTTTAAGCCTTCTTCTTTTAGAAAACTTTTGTAAAACACTGGTGCTCTCTTTTACCCCTATTCCCCTACCCGTATTCTTTTATGAAATAGCATCTTACCCATGCTAATTACTTAGGGGCTAGCTGACACCCTACCTGTATATTGCTAAGAGAGTGTTTTTACTGGTCAATTGTGACATTTTATAGAGTGTGTTTTACTTACGCATGTGGCGCCACAATTCTATTGCTTATATAAATTGCAAAATTTTTAGAACAAATACAACAACTCATTAGCTAATTGATGTTTGGTTATATAGGCTGCAGTGGAAGGAAGAAAAAACTTATTCCCTGACCGGGAATCGAATCCAGGCCACGCTGGTGAGAGCGCCGAATCCTAACCACTAGACCGCCAGTGAAGATACTGATCTATGCTGCTATGTAAATATACTGGCTGGTTTCACCAGAGGTCTATGCATAATGTCACAGCAAACTAAAACCTGTCTGGAAGTATTTCTTATGAAATCCAGTGTACAATATAATTTAGAGGACAAAATCTGATGTTTCATCTACTCAGCAGTCACCTTAACTATCTAAAGTAATATCATTAGCATTACTTTATGTCTGTAATGTAGCTCATTTGTATGTATGTTTCAGTTAAAACCCACCACAATATCTACAACAATGTGCATTGCTGTGTGAGCATTTTGCTTCTTGGGGCATTGCACTGCATAGCTTGTATACTACATTCAGTGTAAATACACAGACCGCATCTGATACTGTACAGTTGTCAATGTGACAACTGAACTAAACCTGCTAAGATTGGTTTTACAAAAATGAAAAGTTGTTTCTGCCCGGTTTCAAACCGGGGACCTTTCGCGTGTGAGGCGAACGTGATAACCACTACACTACAGAAACCTCCATGCACTACTATTTAGTGTACAGAAAGAAATGTCAATCCTTTGGTGTTTTAGTATTTTACATAAAAGCTGCTACGTTTGTAACAGAAAACTAGACTGTGCAACATGACATTTTTTTTCTTTCATTGTCATTACAGTATTATGATTATTTTTATTATTGATTTAATGTAAAATAATGTATTAGCAAGAACTTGGGTTTAAGTTTGACTCCAATTAACTTTAAAGCTTTCCTGAATGTTAATACCATTTAACAAATAAAGTGACCTTTTGCTAAAATGTGAAAAACAAAAAGTTAAGCGCCCAACGTGGGGCTCAAACCCACGACCCTGAGATTAAGAGTCTCATGCTCTACCGACTGAGCTAGCCGGGCGACCCTGAGATTAAGAGTCTCATGCTCTACCGACTGAGCTAGCCGGGCTGTGTTGCCTACACTTTAAAATTGCTTACTAGAATAGAAAAACCACTATGAGGAGTCTCATCGCAGCGATTTTTGCACTGCTGCAATCAGATAGTCGCCAGCTACAGGGGGAGTATACTTTAGCTGTGCAAGTGTGCGAACGCATGTGTAGCAGAGCTGTACAAACAGATCTTGTGCAGTCTCTGCGCAGCCCAGGACTTACTCAGCCGCTGCGATCACATCAGCCTGTCCAGGACCGGAATGGACATCAGGAACCCTCCCTGCTAACACATGGACACGCCTGCGTTTTTCCAGACATTCCCAGAAAACGGTCAGTTGACACCCACAAACGCCTTCTTCCTGTCAATCTCCTTGCGATCACCCGTGTAAACGGATCCGTTGCACAAACCCATTGCTGAGCGGCGATCTGCTTTGTTCCTGTGCAATGCACCTGCGCATTGCAGTGCATACGCATGCGCAGTTTGTGCCTGATCGCACGCTGTGTGAAAACGCACAGCAGCAATCAGGTCTGAATTACCCCCATTGTTAGTAGCACTGACTTTTTAACTATTTTGTATAAACCACATATGACAAACAATTAAAAATAACTTTGTATGTTGCTCAGTGGTAGGTAATGGGCCAGTTACCCCCTGGACCATATGGGTCTGTGTATAATTAAGCTTGCACGCTTTCTCCCCCTCAATCCCACATGTACTATAAAAACCGCTCACATGCCACTCTTACTGTCTCATACTAGGGATGGCACCAGGACCTGCCTAGCACTACCCCTGATGTTACCCACCAAGCCCCGCCCCCAACTTTGATTGGCCCACTGCCCAGTGAGTAATACAGAGGGGATGATCACCAGTGGTAGGGATGGCCATCATTGTATTCACCATCAATTGTTGCCGTTGATGACAAAACTGTGAGTGACCATCAATTGTCACCAACTTTACTATAGGTGGCCATTGATGGTTTCACCCATTGATGATCATCCCTGTTATTACAGTGAATGACCCACGGGCCAATCACAGCTCAGCGGCAGTGCTTCATAGGTGTTAGGGGTGGAGCTAAACTCCGTGTACAGACACCTTGCAAAAAAAAAATATATTTTTGTTTGTGCTAAGCCTTCGATGTGCAGAAACCATCTGGTTCTCTACCATTGATGGCAAAACCATTTGACATAGGCCTTAAATCATCAATGATTAAAAATCATTGATGGTCGATGGCCATCCCTAATCAGTGGGCAAAATCATCAATGTTCCCCCGACAATGGTTTCATACCATCAAGGTTAACTACCAGATTTACACGCAATATATGAGCCCAAGGGTGCATGTGGGCATTATACACAGGTGCCCCAGTATATACTTCTGGAAATTTGGTGGGTTTTGATCAGAGATGGCCATAGACTTTTTACGCCAGAGTTTTGACTATAAAAAAGATTAGAATAATAGAGATGATGTTTCTAATATTCTTTGTATTTTTCATATACTTTATATAGTCAAAACTTTGGCGTACACGTTAGTATGACAGGAAAGGCTCTGCCTCATGTCACTGATAGATAGATACATACATACATACATACATACATCATACATACAAACATACACAAGCACACACAAACAGCTGTCTGTCGGATCATCAGGGGGAGGTTCTAGATACTGGGAACCGCCGCGCTGTGTGCTGAGCGGGGGGAGAGATGTGTGCTAAGTGGTCTGTGATAGATCGCTCAGCACACATCTCTAGGTGTCTACCCCCCTTTAGTAAATGTATATCAGCAGCCAATTGGGAAAAGAGGTACGCCAGCCTCTTGAAGTGAAATCCATGGACATATATTCCCAATAGGCGCTTAATGATACATATGCACAACCAAATCCTAAATATAAACACAATTTATTCACATACAATAATGTTAATAACCTCCCGGGGATTTGCAATTACAATTAATGCAATTAAAAATAACTAGTGTGTGATACACAATTAAAATGACACCAATGTTAGAAAAGATTGCTCCACTATATATAATTAACTGGTGTTGTGTGGTAAGAGAACCTGCACTATAGATCACCTCCAATGTGAATGTAACAAAAGTAGATACTGAATTACCAGATGGATTGTGTCCAAGCAGTGGAGACTCTCAGTCCTTATGCAGCCAGTCTCAACGCTTAAGGGGGGTACACACAGAGAGTTCCATGTTTAAAATCTAATCATCTGACTAGATTGCTTAGATTTTAAGCACGGATCTGCCGTGTGTATGCCTCCCAGCAATAGACATGCATCGCTATCGCTGGTGCTAGATTGAGCCTGCATGCGGGCTCAATCTAGCGGGTCACTCACTTCAGTGCTGTGTGAAGTGAGTGCCCCCTCCCCCACGCTCAGCACACACCATGCTGAGTGCTGAGCGGGGGAGAGATGTGTGCTGAGCGGTCTGTGTTAAGATTGCTCAGCACACATCTCTCCCATCAGTACTGGCCTTTACAGATGGTTTCTGTGTGTGAGGTCTCCGTATGAATGAGTAGCAAGCAGGAATCCACACACTGTGTATGGGATCGTGGCCAGTTCTCCACAACACCGGGGGACCACTCGCGGCAGTGATGAATGTCAGCGGCTTGATACTCAGCAGTACACTGTCCCGTGTCACAGGGGGACACACCACCGGAATCCACACACGGCGGTGGGGTTTAGCCGCGGCCTACCGGTGGAGACTGCGGTGACCCGTATGTGTGAAGACCGCAAACAGCGATGGAGCGACTGTAGCAGCACACACTGGTGGAGGAGAGTCTTCCGGTAGCGGCGGTGACCTGGACTGTAGCCTGCTGGCTGGCAACACTGGAGCCCACACGGAGGAACACCACACGGGACAAATTGCACACTGACGGAAGATGTTATTGGGTGTCCCGGTTGTCAGTGTGGCTGTAGCGGAATGGAGGTGAATTCTG
This sequence comes from Pseudophryne corroboree, assembly GCF_028390025.1. NCBI lineage: Eukaryota > Metazoa > Chordata > Amphibia > Anura > Myobatrachidae > Pseudophryne > Pseudophryne corroboree. Next base: position 98,100,921 of record NC_086449.1, read on the forward strand.
GCCACAACCAGGAGCCCTGATGTCCTTTCTTGATGGAGGTCAAGTCTATAAGTGATTGCAGGTCAATGGGGTGAGGAGGTTGTTAGAGACCCTTGTATCTTGGACCATTTTGTAGTATATTAAATTCTACACACTGGAGTTGCAATCCAAATTTTGATCCGATTGTCTATTTGGGCATTATCGTTCACGGAATGCAACCCACGCATCAGTAATGATATCATTTTCTCAAGACCCTTTTTATCCCCTTAGGGGAGGTTTATTAAAATTCTGATTATGTCGTTTTCCTATTTCCCACCTGCAGAACACCTGTTACATTTCATCTTCCTAACCTATCGGGAAGTCAGAGAATTAGTGATGAGTCAGCGAGTGAGGACTTTCGCATTCAGATAGATAGATAATACAAACAAATTGGAAAACATATGGGTAGGGGAATAGGGGTATAAGCGACCAACAGGAGCCCCGCGGCTGGGTAACTTCTCCCCACACGGGATCGCGGCCTCCCACGCAAGTACTGTGAACAGAGGGGGCTGTAGGTTCCCGAAAACGGGGGGGGTTTTAAGGGATTAATTAATCTCCATTGCAAATAATGTATACGATGTCTGGGGGTGGGTCATGTGATTGCACTGACCTTTAACCCCTGTTATATTCAGTCTTATATTTCTGGTTTTTTATCTGTATTGTTGTACTCTTTTGTGGGTTTCCTCCTACCAACCTCTCTCTATATATAATAGAAGTATATTGATAACAGAGAAGTTTTGTTTTTATTAATACTGTGGATGATTGAATGGTAATTTCTGTACACCTGTTGGGCATCAGGTCGTTAATGGGGTTTAAATAGATCCCATATTCAGATTGAGCTTTACTTCTGATGAAGCTAGGAGACCGAGCCTAGGGCAATGCATTAAGTGTAAAAGCTGCTACTACTACTACAAGTGCTTCACGTTTTAAAGGATCCAGATATGGACTTCTAAAAATCTGCCTTGGAAAACCTGCCTTGGAACCTTCTCTGTGGAACATTGATTTTACAGCACCGATTGGAGAGACCCAGTTTCTACACAAATGGCACAGCTTGCTTGCTGTTAATTTTCAAGCCTCTGGAAGTCTCCGTCGTCACGGGTAACACCAGCTGTACTCATTTCCTTTCCCCAGGGAACTTTGTCCATTGCTATAGTCCGGGATCCTCTGTGGACACTCACTAGCAGCCATTCTCAATTGATTCATAGCTCAATTTATGCCCTAAATTTTATGTGTATATGTGAATTTTTATTCATGGTTTTAGTACGTGATGTTTAGTTAATAAACTAAATTGTGATTTTACATTCATCCACAGTTATTCAATTATTTATTAATGGAGAAACACCTAGCGCCAGCTCTATTGCTTTTCAGTGTTTTACAAATGTTTTCTAAAAGAAGAAGGCTTAAAACTGGCAAATAGCACATGGGTGTATAAATGAGGGGGGACCCAATTTTATAAAAGGTATAACAAAAAGTTTTATCTTAAGAGCAAAAGTACATAAAAAAGACTAAAACGTTCAAATTATTTAAAAATCAGAGACTATTAAGCTTATCTTAGTATGGAGAGTCACTAGGTCTTCTTCTTTATGTGGTATCTTTCTCTCCTATATATATATATATATATATACACACACACACACACACACACACACACACACACACACATATATACATATATATATATATACACTTATAGACCACACACACACATATATATATATATATATATATATATACATAAACACACACATACATACATACATACATACATACATACATACATACAGGTTGAGTATCCCATATCCAAATATTACGAAATACGTATTTTTTAAAGTGAGAGTAAGATAGTGAAACCTTTGTTTTCTGATGGCACAATGTAAACAAACTTTGTTTAATACACAAAGTTATTTAAAATATTGTATTAAATGACCTTCAGGCTGTGTGTATAAGGTGAATATGAAACATAAATGAATTGTGTGAATGTACACATACTCTGTTTAATGCACAAAGTTATTAAAAATATTGGCTAAAATATTAGGTGTAAGGTGTGTATAAGGTGTATAAGGTGTTTATGAAACATAAATGCATTCTGTGCTTAGACTTGGGTTCCATCAAAAATACGGAAAAATCCGATATCCAAAATACTTCTGGTCCCAAGCATTTTGGATAAGGGATACTCAACCAGTATATATATATATATATATATAGAGATTCCGGTCGGCGGCACTCACGGCTCCCTCAGCGGGGAATGAAACACGGAGTCAGGAAGCTGGTCAACGTTTCAATGTTAGACACATAACATTTTCATCAGGACATAAGACACAATGTGAGATAAAACATACCTTTATACCTGTGGGGCCGTCCATGCCGCCCGCCGTCCGTCCGCTACACGTCCATCTAAAATGACGTCATAGTGTTGCGCCAGACGCGGCGTCACGGAGAGCCCCTGAACACCTATAAGTGAAAACAAAGATGATAAGACTGATACAATAAAAACCATTACTACACATTAATGTATTTGGCAACAACATATCATAATAATAAAGCACAAATAACTAGCAATGATCAGACTGACTTAAATTTAAATATGAAATAATTAAATATAGCCTGCAAGAGCTGAAGGACTAAAAATGAAATTAAATGTAATAAATCAATCAATGCCTGTTATACGATAGAACGAAAGTCATAATGCAGTTTAAAGAAAACAGTGTAATCCAGAGTGTTCATTCAAACCTCTGGGTGTGAGTGTATCTAATAAGAAAATCCAACGGGCTTCAGCTTTCAAAAGAATTAACCCTCTATCACCCCCACGTTTAAGTGGGGGGACGTGGTCAATGATTTGATGTCTCAAAACTGCTAGGGTATGATGGGCATTTAAAAAATGTCGGGCGACCGGCTGGTCGCTCCTTCCAGAGGACAGGGCCGCTCTGATAGATGCCCGATGGCCTGCCATCCTTTCCTTAAAGGTACACTCGGTTTTGCCTATATAGTGCAAGCCGCAAGGGCAGCTTAGCATATATATCACAAACCGAGTAGAACATGTTAATCTGTGCCTGATCTTGTATCGTTTTCCCGTATATGGGTGGCAAAAGCTGTTACCAACGATCATATGGCTGCAAGTGGTGCAGCCAAGGCACTTAAAACAACCAGGTTTTAAAGGGTTCAAAAATGAAGAAGTTACGGAATTAGACGTGGCGCTGGACTGTGATGGTGATTCAATATTGGTTTTTACCAAATGATCCCGCAGGTTACGCCCACGTTTGTAAGCCGGCATCAAACGAGTGTTAGATAACGAACTTAAATGCTGATCTGATTGGATGATGGGCCAAAATTGTTTAGACGTACGGTTAATATTTTTGCTCAGGGTATTGTACTTATTGACCCAAATGAATCTATTCTGGTTAGTATCATTCTTTTTGGGTTCTAATAATAGTGAACGGGGCATATTTAAAACCCGCGATTTTAGTGTATTAAGTACATCAATATGATAACCACGTTCCACAAATTTAGCAATCATAGTGTCAAGGGAAGCCTCAACCTTGGATTCATCACTTACAATCCGTCTCACTCTTAGCATCTGTGAGTAGGGGAGGCCACTCAACAGTGCTTTCGGGTGATGACTGGAGGGGAGCAAAATGTTGTTCCGGTCCGTAGGTTTAACGAACATATTAGTGATGATTCTGCCATCACGTATCGTTATTTGTACATCAAGATAATTGACACTACGTGAATCAATGTTATAAGTTAACTTAATTGGGGTGGCAGATAAATTATGCTCATCGATAAGGTTGGAAAGAGAATCATGTGTGCCTGTCCACAGGACCAAAAGGTCATCTATGAACCTTACATATAACAAAACATTTGATTGGATCAGTGCATCAGAAAAAAATAATGACTCCTCAACCTGAAACATAAAAGTATTAGCAACAGAAGGGGAAACATTACTACCCATAGAGCATCCTTGTAACTGAAGATAATACTGATTGTTAAACAGAAAATAATTACGCTGTAAAGTAAGCTTAAGTAATTCCATAAAAAAGTCAATGTCAGGACCCTTATAGACAGGGTTGTCAGTAATTAGAGACCTGACCGCCATTAGTCCCTGGTCATGGGGTATCGTAGTGTAAAGATTAGTGACGTCAATAGTAGCTAATAGGCAATGATGAGGAACTTCACTGATCTTTCCCAATTGGGTCAGTAGATCTGTTGTGTCCTTGAGGCAGGATATTTTGGTTTGGATGCAAGGTTGAAGATGGAAATCCAAAAAAATGGAAATATTCTGATACAGGGAACCGCATGCTGAAATAATAGGGCGTGCTGGTGGATGCCGACTGTCTTTGTGAATTTTGGGTAGTGAATAAAGTACTGGGGTGACTGGAAATGGGGTAGTTAGTGCATCACACTCTTCCTTGGTTATTAAGGTGTCATTCATGGCTCTCACTAGAATCAAGTCAAGCTCACGTTTATAACGGGCTGTAGGATCATGGTAAAGTTTCTGGTAAGTGGAAGTGTCCATGAGTTGGCGATCCAATTCAGCTATGTAGTCCACCGTATTTTGGACCACAAGGGCTCCCCCCTTGTCAGCTGGTCTGAATACGACATCGTCATATTTACTCATTTGTAGTAGGGCCTCCCATTCAACTTTGGAGAGATTCGAATGACCATTTTTTTCTGTTTTAATATGTTGCTGTACCTGGTGGTCCACTGTTCTACAGTAGGTATTAATAGCTTGATTATGAGATGACGGATCGAATTTAGATTTTTTCCTTAGTGAAATGGGGAGCCGAGAGGACCTTTGATTTATCGAATCCTTAGAATTGAAGTATTCTTTGACCCTCAATTGTCGACCTAGTTTGAATTGTTCCACCTTCCATTCAAAGGGGTCAATTCTGTTTGTAGGGACAAAATTGAGACCCTTGGCCAGGACTGTTTCCTCTGTGGCGGAAAAAGTTCTATCTGACAAGTTAAAGATTATTTCCGACGATTGTATGGTGTTCGACTTTTCACCTTGCCTTTGTCTTTGCCTTTGTCCGCCCCTCCTCGTGTAGCGCCGTCGGTGCCTTGCGCTTGTCTGCGAGTTTGTGCCCCTAAAGGGGGTCGACCAGGGAGGTTGGTTTGTTGGTCATTTTCACTTTGAGAAGCTGATCCCTCAGTTGATGTCTCAGTGTCCAATTGGGTTACTCTGTGACGATAGTATGGTCGCCTTCGAGGAGGACCCTGATTAGTTTGAGTGCCTGAGATCCAAGGATATACCTGGCGTTTTAAGTAATCGTTGTCAACTTTTTCACGCTTATTGCGTTTGTATTGAATGAGATCTTTACGATATTTTTCAATCTGTGCATTGATTTTAGTGTACCACTCATTTGCCGTGTCAGCCTCCAAAGTGACCTTGTGCATGGAATCAAATGTGTCAATTTTTGTTTTAATAGTGGCCAATTCACGTGTGACCTCTTCAATAACTAAAAGAATCAAATCATATGAACATTTATTTAAAATGGATATCCATTTTTTACAGAATTGTACGTTGAAACGTCCAATCGTGGGTATATTTTTGATGCGAAAGCCACGAGGGATTTTGCCTTCCCTGTGGTAATCGGATAAAGTTACTCCATGGTAATAATAATCTTGTTCTTTCCGTTTCAGTTTCAACAATTCTCTGTATAATTGAAGATTATCCACACTTTCCCCAGATGGAGTAAGGTTCTCTTTAAAATATATTTTGGCAGCATCAGAGTCAGAGTAACTGAAGGTTTCCACTTGGGATAATTCAATTGCTGCAATGAGATCGTCCATACCTGTTGTATTGCTTGGAGTAGCCATTATGGACTAATAGTCTCCAATATTGTGCAATTTATTTTGTCGTCAGAAAAAATTTTTTTTGCCAGTATACAAATTGTGAATAAATATCCACCACAAAGAAGTGAAAAAAATCAAAAAAAACAGTGAACAAAATGATCAAAAAAAATCCAAGAAGAGGTATGTTCCTTTTAAAATGAAAGAATTATTTGTGGGTGCTCGCTCACAGACATGTTTTCCAGCAAGGGCAGCATGTCATAAATAGTATATGCAGTAGTCAGCAGCACTCCATTCATATCAATGATACAAAATATATAGCCGGTGCCCTCCGTATAACAACCCCATGCGGGGTGTCTAAATAGAGATTCCGGTCGGCGGCACTCACGGCTCCCTCAGCGGGGAATGAAACACGGAGTCAGGAAGCTGGTCAACGTTTCAATGTTAGACACATAACATTTTCATCAGGACATAAGACACAATGTGAGATAAAACATACCTTTATACCTGTGGGGCCGTCCATGCCGCCCGCCGTCCGTCCGCTACACGTCCATCTAAAATGACGTCATAGTGTTGCGCCAGACGCGGCGTCACGGAGAGCCCCTGAACACCTATAAGTGAAAACAAAGATGATAAGACTGATACAATAAAAACCATTACTACACATTAATGTATTTGGCAACAACATATCATAATAATAAAGCACAAATAACTAGCAATGATCAGACTGACTGTTTTAAGTGCCTTGGCTGCACCACTTGCAGCCATATGATCGTTGGTAACAGCTTTTGCCACCCATATACGGGAAAACGATACAAGATCAGGCACAGATTAACATGTTCTACTCGGTTTGTGATATATATGCTAAGCTGCCCTTGCGGCTTGCACTATATAGGCAAAACCGAGTGTACCTTTAAGGAAAGGATGGCAGGCCATCGGGCATCTATCAGAGCGGCCCTGTCCTCTGGAAGGAGCGACCAGCCGGTCGCCCGACATTTTTTAAATGCCCATCATACCCTAGCAGTTTTGAGACATCAAATCATTGACCACGTCCCCCCACTTAAACGTGGGGGTGATAGAGGGTTAATTCTTTTGAAAGCTGAAGCCCGTTGGATTTTCTTATTAGATACACTCACACCCAGAGGTTTGAATGAACACTCTGGATTACACTGTTTTCTTTAAACTGCATTATGACTTTCGTTCTATCGTATAACAGGCATTGATTGATTTATTACATTTAATTTCATTTTTAGTCCTTCAGCTCTTGCAGGCTATATTTAATTATTTCATATTTAAATTTAAGTCAGTCTGATCATTGCTAGTTATTTGTGCTTTATTATTATGATATGTTGTTGCCAAATACATTAATGTGTAGTAATGGTTTTTATTGTATCAGTCTTATCATCTTTGTTTTCACTTATAGGTGTTCAGGGGCTCTCCGTGACGCCGCGTCTGGCGCAACACTATGACGTCATTTTAGATGGACGTGTAGCGGACGGACGGCGGGCGGCATGGACGGCCCCACAGGTATAAAGGTATGTTTTATCTCATATTGTGTCTTATGTCCTGATGAAAATGTTATGTGTCTAACATTGAAACGTTGACCAGCTTCCTGACTCCGTGTTTCATTCCCCGCTGAGGGAGCCGTGAGTGCCGCCGACCGGAATCTCTATTTAGACACCCCGCATGGGGTTGTTATACGGAGGGCACCGGCTATATATTTTGTATCATTGATATGAATGGAGTGCTGCTGACTACTGCATATACTATTTATGACATGCTGCCCTTGCTGGAAAACATGTCTGTGAGCGAGCACCCACAAATAATTCTTTCATTTTAAAAGGAACATACCTCTTCTTGGATTTTTTTTGATCATTTTGTTCACTGTTTTTTTTTATTTTTTTCACTTCTTTGTGGTGGATATTTATTCACAATTTGTATACTGGCAAAAAAAATTTTTTCTGACGACAAAATAAATTGCACAATATTGGAGACTATTAGTCCATAATGGCTACTCCAAGCAATACAACAGGTATGGACGATCTCATTGCAGCAATTGAATTATCCCAAGTGGAAACCTTCAGTTACTCTGACTCTGATGCTGCCAAAATATATTTTAAAGAGAACCTTACTCCATCTGGGGAAAGTGTGGATAATCTTCAATTATACAGAGAATTGTTGAAACTGAAACGGAAAGAACAAGATTATTATTACCATGGAGTAACTTTATCCGATTACCACAGGGAAGGCAAAATCCCTCGTGGCTTTCGCATCAAAAATATACCCACGATTGGACGTTTCAACGTACAATTCTGTAAAAAATGGATATCCATTTTAAATAAATGTTCATATGATTTGATTCTTTTAGTTATTGAAGAGGTCACACGTGAATTGGCCACTATTAAAACAAAAATTGACACATTTGATTCCATGCACAAGGTCACTTTGGAGGCTGACACGGCAAATGAGTGGTACACTAAAATCAATGCACAGATTGAAAAATATCGTAAAGATCTCATTCAATACAAACGCAATAAGCGTGAAAAAGTTGACAACGATTACTTAAAACGCCAGGTATATCCTTGGATCTCAGGCACTCAAACTAATCAGGGTCCTCCTCGAAGGCGACCATACTATCTTCACAGAGTAACCCAATTGGACACTGAGACATCAACTGAGGGATCAGCTTCTCAAAGTGAAAATGACCAACAAACCAACCTCCCTGGTCGACCCCCTTTAGGGGCACAAACTCGCAGACAAGCGCAAGGCACCGACGGCGCTACACGAGGAGGGGCGGACAAAGGCAAAGACAAAGGCAAGGTGAAAAGTCGAACACCATACAATCGTCGGAAATAATCTTTAACTTGTCAGATAGAACTTTTTCCGCCACAGAGGAAACAGTCCTGGCCAAGGGTCTCAATTTTGTCCCTACAAACAGAATTGACCCCTTTGAATGGAAGGTGGAACAATTCAAACTAGGTCGACAATTGAGGGTCAAAGAATACTTCAATTCTAAGGATTCGATAAATCAAAGGTCCTCTCGGCTCCCCATTTCACTAAGGAAAAAATCTAAATTCGATCCGTCATCTCATAATCAAGCTATTAATACCTACTGTAGAACAGTGGACCACCAGGTACAGCAACATATTAAAACAGAAAAAAATGGTCATTCGAATCTCTCCAAAGTTGAATGGGAGGCCCTACTACAAATGAGTAAATATGACGATGTCGTATTCAGACCAGCTGACAAGGGGGGAGCCCTTGTGGTCCAAAATACGGTGGACTACATAGCTGAATTGGATCGCCAACTCATGGACACTTCCACTTACCAGAAACTTTACCATGATCCTACAGCCCGTTATAAACGTGAGCTTGACTTGATTCTAGTGAGAGCCATGAATGACACCTTAATAACCAAGGAAGAGTGTGATGCACTAACTACCCCATTTCCAGTCACCCCAGTACTTTATTCACTACCCAAAATTCACAAAGACAGTCGGCATCCACCAGCACGCCCTATTATTTCAGCATGCGGTTCCCTGTATCAGAATATTTCCATTTTTTTGGATTTCCATCTTCAACCTTGCATCCAAACCAAAATATCCTGCCTCAAGGACACAACAGATCTACTGACCCAATTGGGAAAGATCAGTGAAGTTCCTCATCATTGCCTATTAGCTACTATTGACGTCACTAATCTTTACACTACGATACCCCATGACCAGGGACTAATGGCGGTCAGGTCTCTAATTACTGACAACCCTGTCTATAAGGGTCCTGACATTGACTTTTTTATGGAATTACTTAAGCTTACTTTACAGCGTAATTATTTTCTGTTTAACAATCAGTATTATCTTCAGTTACAAGGATGCTCTATGGGTAGTAATGTTTCCCCTTCTGTTGCTAATACTTTTATGTTTCAGGTTGAGGAGTCATTATTTTTTTCTGATGCACTGATCCAATCAAATGTTTTGTTATATGTAAGGTTCATAGATGACCTTTTGGTCCTGTGGACAGGCACACATGATTCTCTTTCCAACCTTATTGATGAGCATAATTTATCTGCCACCCCAATTAAGTTAACTTATAACATTGATTCACGTAGTGTCAATTATCTTGATGTACAAATAACGATACGTGATGGCAGAATCATCACTAATATGTTCGTTAAACCTACGGACCGGAACAACATTTTGCTCCCCTCCAGTCATCACCCGAAAGCACTGTTGAGTGGCCTCCCCTACTCACAGATGCTAAGAGTGAGACGGATTGTAAGTGATGAATCCAAGGTTGAGGCTTCCCTTGACACTATGATTGCTAAATTTGTGGAACGTGGTTATCATATTGATGTACTTAATACACTAAAATCGCGGGTTTTAAATATGCCCCGTTCACTATTATTAGAACCCAAAAAGAATGATACTAACCAGAATAGATTCATTTGGGTCAATAAGTACAATACCCTGAGCAAAAATATTAACCGTACGTCTAAACAATTTTGGCCCATCATCCAATCAGATCAGCATTTAAGTTCGTTATCTAACACTCGTTTGATGCCGGCTTACAAACGTGGGCGTAACCTGCGGGATCATTTGGTAAAAACCAATATTGAATCACCATCACAGTCCAGCGCCACGTCTAATTCCGTAACTTCTTCATTTTTGAACCCTTTAAAACCTGGTTGTTTTAAGTGCCTTGGCTGCACCACTTGCAGCCATATGATCGTTGGTAACAGCTTTTGCCACCCATATACGGGAAAACGATACAAGATCAGGCACAGATTAACATGTTCTACTCGGTTTGTGATATATATGCTAAGCTGCCCTTGCGGCTTGCACTATATAGGCAAAACCGAGTGTACCTTTAAGGAAAGGATGGCAGGCCATCAGGCATCTATCAGAGCGGCCCTGTCCTCTGGAAGGAGCGACCAGCCGGTCGCCCGACATTTTTTAAATGCCCATCATACCCTAGCAGTTTTGAGACATCAAATCATTGACCACGTCCCCCCACTTAAACGTGGGGGTGATAGAGGGTTAATTCTTTTGAAAGCTGAAGCCCGTTGGATTTTCTTATTAGATACACTCACACCCAGAGGTTTGAATGAACACTCTGGATTACACTGTTTTCTTTAAACTGCATTATGACTTTCGTTCTATCGTATAACAGGCATTGATTGATTTATTACATTTAATTTCATTTTTAGTCCTTCAGCTCTTGCAGGCTATATTTAATTATTTCATATTTAAATTTAAGTCAGTCTGATCATTGCTAGTTATTTGTGCTTTATTATTATGATATGTTGTTGCCAAATACATTAATGTGTAGTAATGGTTTTTATTGTATCAGTCTTATCATCTTTGTTTTCACTTATAGGTGTTCAGGGGCTCTCCGTGACGCCGCGTCTGGCGCAACACTATGACGTCATTTTAGATGGACGTGTAGCGGACGGACGGCGGGCGGCATGGACGGCCCCACAGGTATAAAGGTATGTTTTATCTCACATTGTGTCTTATGTCCTGATGAAAATGTTATGTGTCTAACATTGAAACGTTGACCAGCTTCCTGACTCCGTGTTTCATTCCCCGCTGAGGGAGCCGTGAGTGCCGCCGACCGGAATCTCTATTTAGACACCCCGCATGGGGTTGTTATACGGAGGGCACCGGCTATATATTTTGTATCATTGATATGAATGGAGTGCTGCTGACTACTGCATATACTATATATATATATATATATATATATATTGTAAATGGTTGCATGGAGAGCGCTCTTATCATGTAGTTATGTCTCTTTAGCTGTTCTTTCTCTCTAGGACAGTCCTTCAATTTTAGCTTTGATCACGAGAAGATGGATATTTCTGCAAAATACCCTCTCACCAGATTCACCCAGATAACAACATCACTCGTTAGTTAAAAACTTCCATGAGATATATTGTTGATAAAATCTTCTTATTTTTAAATGAATGACTCTTACATTAGATTTAACATTCGTGGGATAAGATCTCAATGGCACTGCTGTCTACCCCAGCCGGGGAGGAGCTCCTATGACAGTCCGTCCAACCCACAAAATGTTAATTCATCCAACGAGTTTCGTCTAACAGACTTCCTCATGGGTGTCTTTAACAAAATACAATAAGAAATACAGTAAAAAATACAATAAAAAATACAGTAAAAAATACAGAATAAATAATCAAATAATCACATATATCACCATTTAGGTAGTTGGACAATGCAATTTGTCTTATAATTACATAAAGTATTGAGTGACCTAGTTATGGGTACTGGTGCAGTGTAAACAGTACATTATTATAATATGGACAAATATAGAGCTTCAGAATAACCTCATAGGATCCAAAATCACGTTATAGGTTCAAAAACAATTGTCTCAATGGACACGTGAGATATCCTTATTAACATAACGTTACATACATGGAACAGCATCAATTTCTAGCAAAAGAAGTTAAAGCAATTAACCTTCTATGTTTACTTTTAAGTCATAACAACAGGATATTTAGGAGGAACACGGGAAAGGAAATATTGAATACGTAATAAGTATATATCTATATATGTAAGGTTTATAACTATATAGCAAAAGGAGAGTTTATAGAAGGGATAAATTAACCAGTTTATAGGAAGTGGTGTAATCCCAGGGGGGAATAAAAACCCAGACCAAGCTCTAATGGCTCATTCAGAGTGAGGACAGCACAGAGGACATAAGCTCCAGGATTGCAGCTAATAGTAAGTAGCCACAGCACTTATGCACACTAGAAGAAATGTTATAAGGGTTTTTCACCTTTTAAAATAGTATTAGGTAGTAGTCACAGTATATATGCACAAATAGTGTTTATTAAAATTGTTCATTAAATTGTTTATAGAATTAGATAAAAATTGACCTTAGTAAGATATTTGAATAAGGTTTAATTAATCACTGATAGGCAAATAGGCTGACTATATTAGCCTGAAATGAGTGGTATATTAGTTATAAATTTATTCCATTAATAGGTATATATTGTTATTTTTAGAAAGATAAAAGCTGTTTATAACAAGTCCAAACGGTTCTGGAAATTAGCCAATAGAAAGCTGGAATTTTCTACACTGGTCCCTACTGATTATAGGATTTAAAAGTGGGATAGTAAGTATTAGACCAATATTGATCAAAAACCAATATAATAATAATCTAATATTGTTTTGGGGCTAATAAATACTAATCCTGTGTCCACAGAACTATATGGGATTGGTCCCATTTATTCTCTCATAAAACACTGCTCTTACATATAAAAAGTAAGTTTCATTTGATATGGATGTTATAATTAATCATTGTTAATAAATAAACTTATTTTGCTAGAAATTGATGCTGTTCCATGTATGTAACGTTATGTTAATAAGGATATCTCACGTGTCCATTGAGACAATTGTTTTTGAACCTATAACGTGATTTTGGATCCTATGAGGTTATTCTGAAGCTCTATATTTGTCCATATTATAATAATGTACTGTTTACCCTGCACCAGTACCCATAACTAGGTCACTCAATACTTTATGAAATTATAAGACAAATTGCATTGTCCATCTACCTAAATGGTGATATATGTGATTATTTGATTATTTATTCTGTATTTTTTACTGTATTTTTTATTGTATTTTTTACTGTATTTCTTATTGTATTTTGTTAAAGACACCCCTGAGGAAGTCTGTTAGACGAAACGCGTTGGGTGAATTAACATTTTGTGGGTTGGACGGACTGTCATAGGAGCTCCTCCCCGGCTGGGGTAGACAGCAGTGCCATTGAGATCTTATCCCACGAATGTTAAATCTAATGTAAGAGTCATTCATTTAAAAGTAAGAAGATTTTATCAACAATAAATCTCATGGAAGTTTTTAACTAACGAGTGATGTTGTTATCTGGGTGAATCTGGTGAGAGGGTATTTTGCAGAAATATCCATCTTCTCGTGATCAAAGCTAAAATTGACGGACTGTCCTAGAGAGAAAGAACAGCTAAAGAGATAACTACATGATAAGAGCGCTCTCCATACAACCATTTACAGTGTTCAATCACCTGGTTCTCGACTGGCAGGAGGACCAATTTGGAGATTAGCAGCCGATCCTCCCCAAGGACTATTAGGTCTAATGCGGACTAATAGCGCAATTTGGTTATACATTTGTTTATATATATATATATATATATATATATATATAAATATATACATACATACATATACACACACACACACACACACACACAGACATATCTATCTATATATATATACATATATATAATATTTTTGATAGTATATTTAAATGTGTTTCCACATGTCTTTTTATAGTATACCTTTGTTCTTAAAATAAAACTTTTTGTTATACCTTTAAGAAATTGGGTCCACCCTCATTTATACAACCATTTTTATACCTAGCACTTATAAGTGCCTTTGCCAGTTTTAAGCCTTCTTCTTTTAGAAAACTTTTGTAAAACACTGGTGCTCTCTTTTACCCCTATTCCCCTACCCGTATTCTTTTATGAAATAGCATCTTACCCATGCTAATTACTTAGGGGCTAGCTGACACCCTACCTGTATATTGCTAAGAGAGTGTTTTTACTGGTCAATTGTGACATTTTATAGAGTGTGTTTTACTTACGCATGTGGCGCCACAATTCTATTGCTTATATAAATTGCAAAATTTTTAGAACAAATACAACAACTCATTAGCTAATTGATGTTTGGTTATATAGGCTGCAGTGGAAGGAAGAAAAAACTTATTCCCTGACCGGGAATCGAATCCAGGCCACGCTGGTGAGAGCGCCGAATCCTAACCACTAGACCGCCAGTGAAGATACTGATCTATGCTGCTATGTAAATATACTGGCTGGTTTCACCAGAGGTCTATGCATAATGTCACAGCAAACTAAAACCTGTCTGGAAGTATTTCTTATGAAATCCAGTGTACAATATAATTTAGAGGACAAAATCTGATGTTTCATCTACTCAGCAGTCACCTTAACTATCTAAAGTAATATCATTAGCATTACTTTATGTCTGTAATGTAGCTCATTTGTATGTATGTTTCAGTTAAAACCCACCACAATATCTACAACAATGTGCATTGCTGTGTGAGCATTTTGCTTCTTGGGGCATTGCACTGCATAGCTTGTATACTACATTCAGTGTAAATACACAGACCGCATCTGATACTGTACAGTTGTCAATGTGACAACTGAACTAAACCTGCTAAGATTGGTTTTACAAAAATGAAAAGTTGTTTCTGCCCGGTTTCAAACCGGGGACCTTTCGCGTGTGAGGCGAACGTGATAACCACTACACTACAGAAACCTCCATGCACTACTATTTAGTGTACAGAAAGAAATGTCAATCCTTTGGTGTTTTAGTATTTTACATAAAAGCTGCTACGTTTGTAACAGAAAACTAGACTGTGCAACATGACATTTTTTTTCTTCCATTGTCATTACAGTATTATGATTATTTTTATTATTGATTTAATGTAAAATAATGTATTAGCAAGAACTTGGGTTTAAGTTTGACTCCAATTAACTTTAAAGCTTTCCTGAATGTTAATACCATTTAACAAATAAAGTGACCTTTTGCTAAAATGTGAAAAACAAAAAGTTAAGCGCCCAACGTGGGGCTCAAACCCACGACCCTGAGATTAAGAGTCTCATGCTCTACCGACTGAGCTAGCCGGGCTGTGTTGCCTACACTTTAAAATTGCTTACTAGAATAGAAAAACCACTATGAGGAGTCTCATCGCAGCGATTTTTGCACTGCTGCAATCAGATAGTCGCCAGCTACAGGGGGAGTATACTTTAGCTGTGCAAGTGTGCGAACGCATGTGTAGCAGAGCTGTACAAACAGATCTTGTGCAGTCTCTGCGCAGCCCAGGACTTACTCAGCCGCTGCGATCACATCAGCCTGTCCAGGACCGGAATGGACATCAGGAACCCTCCCTGCTAACACATGGACACGCCTGCGTTTTTCCAGACATTCCCAGAAAACGGTCAGTTGACACCCACAAACGCCTTCTTCCTGTCAATCTCCTTGCGATCACCCGTGTAAACGGATCCGTTGCACAAACCCATTGCTGAGCGGTGATCCGCTTTGTTCCTGTGCAATGCACCTGCGCATTGCAGTGCATACGCATGCGCAGTTTGTGCCTGATCGCACGCTGTGTGAAAACGCACAGCAGCAATCAGGTCTGAATTACCCCCATTGTTAGTAGCACTGACTTTTTAACTATTTTGTATAAACCACATATGACAAACAATTAAAAATAACTTTGTATGTTGCTCAGTGGTAGGTAATGGGCCAGTTACCCCCTGGACCATATGGGTCTGTGTATAATTAAGCTTGCACGCTTTCTCCCCCTCAATCCCACATGTACTATAAAAACCGCTCACATGCCACTCTTACTGTCTCATACTAGGGATGGCACCAGGACCTGCCTAGCACTACCCCTGATGTTACCCACCAAGCCCCGCCCCCAACTTTGATTGGCCCACTGCCCAGTGAGTAATACAGAGGGGATGATCACCAGTGGTAGGGATGGCCATCATTGTATTCACCATCAATTGTTGCCGTTGATGACAAAACTGTGAGTGACCATCAATTGTCACCAACTTTACTATAGGTGGCCATTGATGGTTTCACCCATTGATGATCATCCCTGTTATTACAGTGAATGACCCACGGGCCAATCACAGCTCAGCGGCAGTGCTTCATAGGTGTTAGGGGTGGAGCTAAACTCCGTGTACAGACACCTTGCAAAAAAAATATATATTTTTGTTTGTGCTAAGCCTTCGATGTGCAGAAACCATCTGGTTCTCTACCATTGATGGCAAAACCATTTGACATAGGCCTTAAACCATCAATGATTAAAAATCATTGATGGTCGATGGCCATCCCTAATCAGTGGGCAAAATCATCAATGTTCCCCTGACAATGGTTTCATACCATCAAGGTTAACTACCAGATTTACACGCAATATATGAGCCCAAGGGTGCATGTGGGCATTATACACAGGTGCCCCAGTATATACTTCTGGAAATTTGGTGGGTTTTGATCAGAGATGGCCATAGACTTTTTACGCCAGAGTTTTGACTATAAAAAAGATTAGAATAATAGAGATGATGTTTCTAATATTCTTTGTATTTTTCATATACTTTATATAGTCAAAACTTTGGCGTACACGTTAGTATGACAGGAAAGGCTCTGCCTCATGTCACTGATAGATAGATACATACATACATACATACATACATACATCATACATACAAACATACACAAGCACACACAAACAGCTGTCTGTCGGATCATCAGGGGGAGGTTCTAGATACTGGGAACCGCCGCGCTGTGTGCTGAGCGGGGGGAGAGATGTGTGCTAAGTGGTCTGTGATAGATCGCTTAGCACACATCTCTAGGTGTCTACCCCCCTTTAGTAAATGTATATCAGCAGCCAATTGGGAAAAGAGGTACGCCAGCCTCTTGAAGTGAAATCCATGGACATATATTCCCAATAGGCGCTTAATGATACATATGCACAACCAAATCCTAAATATAAACACAATTTATTCACATACAATAATGTTAATAACCTCCCGGGGATTTGCAATTACAATTAATGCAATTAAAAATAACTAGTGTGTGATACACAATTAAAATGACACCAATGTTAGAAAAGATTGCTCCACTATATATAATTAACTGGTGTTGTGTGGTAAGAGAACCTGCACTATAGATCACCTCCAATGTGAATGTAACAAAAGTAGATACTGAATTACCAGATGGATTGTGTCCAAGCAGTGGAGACTCTCAGTCCTTATGCAGCCAGTCTCAACGCTTAAGGGGGGTACACACAGAGAGTTCCATGTTTAAAATCTAATCATCTGACTAGATTGCTTAGATTTTAAGCACGGATCTGCCGTGTGTATGCCTCCCAGCAATAGACATGCATCGCTATCGCTGGTGCTAGATTGAGCCTGCATGCGGGCTCAATCTAGCGGGTCACTCACTTCAGTGCTGTGTGAAGTGAGTGCCCCCTCCCCCACGCTCAGCACACACCATGCTGAGTGTTGAGCGGGGGAGAGATGTGTGCTGAGCGGTCTGTGTTAAGATTGCTCAGCACACATCTCTCCCATCAGTACTGGCCTTTACAGATGGTTTCTGTGTGTGAGGTCTCCATATGAATGAGTAGCAAGCAGGAATCCACACACTGTGTATGGGATCGTGGCCAGTTCCCCACAACACCGGGGGACCACTCGCGGCAGTGATGAATGTCAGCGGCTTGATACTCAGCAGTACACTGTCCCGTGTCACAGGGGGACACACCACCGGAATCCACACACGGCGGTGGGGTTTAGCCGCGGCCTACCGGTGGAGACTGCGGTGACCCGTATGTGTGAAGACCGCAAACAGCGATGGAGCGACTGTAGCAGCACACACTGGTGGAGGAGAGTCTTCCGGTAGCGGCGGTGACCTGGACTGTAGCCTGCTGGCTGGCAACACTGGAGCCCACACGGAGGAACACCACACGGGACAAATTGCACACTGACGGACGATGTTATTGGGTGTCCCGGTTGTCAGTGTGGCTGTAGCGGAATGGAGGTGAATTCTGGCCACAACCAGGAGCCCTGATGTCCTTTCTTGATGGAGGTCAAGTCTATAAGTGATTGCAGGTCAATGGGGTGAGGAGGTTGTTAGAGACCCTTGTATCTTGGACCATTTTGTAGTATATTAAATTCTACACACTGGAGTTGCAATCCAAATTTTGATCCGATTGTCCATTTGGGCATTATCGTTCACGGAATGCAACCCACGCATCAGTAATGATATCATTTTCTCAAGACCCTTTTTATCCCCTTAGGGGAGGTTTATTAAAATTCTGATTATGTCGTTTTCCTATTTCCCACCTGCAGAACACCTGTTACATTTCATCTTCCTAACCTATCGGGAAGTCAGAGAATTAGTGATGAGTCAGCGAGTGAGGACTTTCGCATTCAGATAGATAGATAATACAAACAAATTGGAAAACATATGGGTAGGGGAATAGGGGTATAAGCGACCAACAGGAGCCCCGCGGCTGGGTAACTTCTCCCCACACGGGATCGCGGCCTCCCACGCAAGTACTGTGAACAGAGGGGGCTGTAGGTTCCCGAAAACGGGGGGGGGGGGGGGTTTAAGGGATTAATTAATCTCCATTGCAAATAATGTATACGATGTCTGGGGGTGGGTCATGTGATTGCACTGACCTTTAACCCCTGTTATATTCAGTCTTATATTTCTGTTTTTTTATCTGTATTGTTGTACTCTTTTGTGGGTTTCCTCCTACCAACCTCTCTCTATATATAATAGAAGTATATTGATAACAGAGAAGTTTTGTTTTTATTAATACTGTGGATGATTGAATGGTAATTTCTGTACACCTGTTGGGCATCAGGTCGTTAATGGGGTTTAAATAGATCCCATATTCAGATTGAGCTTTACTTCTGATGAAGCTAGGTGACCGAGCCTAGGGCAATGCATTAAGTGTAAAAGCTGCTACTACTACTACAAGTGCTTCACGTTTTAAAGGATCCAGATATGGACTTCTAAAAATCTGCCTTGGAAAACCTGCCTTGGAACCTTCTCTGTGGAACATTGATTTTACAGCACCGATTGGAGAGACCCAGTTTCTACACAAATGGCACAGCTTGCTTGCTGTTAATTTTCAAGCCTCTGGAAGTCTCCGTCGTCACGGGTAACACCAGCTGTACTCATTTCCTTTCCCCAGGGAACTTTGTCCATTGCTATAGTCCGGGATCCTCTGTGGACACTCACTAGCAGCCATTCTCAATTGATTCATAGCTCAATTTATGCCCTAAATTTTATGTGTATATGTGAATTTTTATTCATGGTTTTAGTACGTGATGTTTAGTTAATAAACTAAATTGTGATTTTACATTCATCCACAGTTATTCAATTATTTATTAATGGAGAAACACCTAGCGCCAGCTCTATTGCTTTTCAGTGTTTTACAAATGTTTTCTAAAAGAAGAAGGCTTAAAACTGGCAAATAGCACATGGGTGTATAAATGAGGGGGGACCCAATTTTATAAAAGGTATAACAAAAAGTTTTATCTTAAGAGCAAAAGTACATAAAAAAAGACTAAAACGTTCAAATTATTTAAAAATCAGAGACTATTAAGCTTATCTTAGTATGGAGAGTCACTAGGTCTTCTTCTTTATGTGGTATCTTTCTCTCCTATATATATATATATATATACACACACACACACACACACACACACACACACACACACACACATATATACATATATATATATATACACATATAGACCACACACACACATATATATATATATATATATATATATATACATAAACACACACATACATACATACATACATACATACATACATACATACAGGTTGAGTATCCCATATCCAAATATTACGAAATACGTATTTTTTTAAGTGAGAGTAAGATAGTGAAACCTTTGTTTTCTGATGGCACAATGTAAACAAACTTTGTTTAATACACAAAGTTATTTAAAATATTGTATTAAATGACCTTCAGGCTGTGTGTATAAGGTGTATATGAAACATAAATGAATTGTGTGAATGTACACATACTCTGTTTAATGCACAAAGTTATTAAAAATATTGGCTAAAATATTAGGTGTAAGGTGTGTATAAGGTGTTTATGAAACATAAATGCATTCTGTGCTTAGACTTGGGTCCCATCAAAAATACAGAAAAATCCGATATCCAAAATACTTCTGGTCCCAAGGATTTTGGATAAGGGATACTCAACCTGTATATATATATATATATATATATATATATATATTGTAAATGGTTGTATGGAGAGCGCTCTTATCATGTAGTTATGTCTCTTTAGCTGTTCTTTCTCTCTAGGACAGTCCTTCAATTTTAGCTTTGATCACAAGAAGATGGATATTTCTGCAAAATACCCTCTCACCAGATTCACCCAGATAACAACATCACTCGTTAGTTAAAAACTTCCATGAGATTTATTGTTGATAAAATCTTCTTATTTTTAAATGAATGACTCTTACATTAGATTTAACATTTGTGGGATAAGATCTCAATGGCACTGCTGTCTACCCCAGCCGGGGAGGAGCTCCTATGACAGTCCGTTCAACCCACAAAATGTTAAGTCACCCAACGCGTTTCGTCTAACAGACTTCCTCAGGGGTGTCTTTAACAAAATACAATAAGAAATACAGTAAAAAAAATACAGTAAAAAATACAGAATAAATAACCACATATATCACCATTTAGGTAGTTGGACAATGCAATTTGTCTTATAATTACATAAAGTATTGAGTGACCTAGTTATGGGTACTGGTGCAGTGTAAACAGTACATTATTATAATATGGACAATATAGAGCTTCAGAATAACCTCATAGGATCCAAATCACGTTATAGGTTCAAAAACAATTGTCTCAATGGACACGTGAGATATCCTTATTAACATAACGTTACGTACATGGAACAGCATCAATTTCTAGCAAAAGAAGTTAAAGCAATTAACCTTCTATGTTTACTTTTAAGTCATAACAACAGGATATTTAGGAGGAACACAGGGGAAAGGAAATATTGAATACGCAATAAGTATATATCTATATATGTAAGGTTTATAACTATATAGCAAAAGGAGAGTTTATAGAAGGGATCAATTAACCAGTTTATAGGAAGTGATGTAATCCCAGGGGGGAATAAAAACCCAGACCAAGCTCTAATGGCTCATTCAGAGTGAGGACAGCACAGAGGACACAAGCTCCAGGATTGCAGCTAATAGTAAGTAACCACAGCACTTATGCACACTAGAAGAAATGTTATAAGGGTTTTTCACCTTTTAAAATAGTATTAGGTAGTAGTCACAGTATATATGCACAAATAGTGTTTATTAAAACTGTTCATTAAATTGTTTATAGAATTAGATAAAAATTGACCTTAGTAAGATATTTGAATAAGGTTTAATTAATCACTAATAGGCAAATAGGCTGACTATATTAGCCTGAAATGAGTGGTATATTAGTTATAAATTTATTCCATTAATAGGTATATATTGTTATTTTTAGAAAGATAAAAGCTGTTTATAACAAGTCCAAACGGTTCTGGAAATTAGCCAATAGAAAGCTTGAATTTTCTACACTGGTCCCTACTGATTATAGGATTTAAAAGTGGGATAGTAAGTATTAGACCAATATTGATCAAAAACCAATATAATAATAATAATCTAATATTGTTTTGGGGCTGATAAATACTAATCCTGTGTCCACAGAACTATATGGGATTGGTCCCATTTATTCTCTCATAAAACATCGCTCTTACATATAAAAAGTAATTTTCATTTGATATGGATGTTATAATTAATCATTGTTAATAAATAAACTTCTTTTGCTAGAAATTGATGCTGTTCCATGTATGTAACGTTATGTTAATAAGGATATCTCACTTGTCCATTGAGACAATTGTTTTTGAACCTATAACGTGATTTTGGATCCTATGAGGTTATTCTGAAGCTCTATATTTGTCCATATTATAATAATGTACTGTTTACCCTGCACCAGTACCCATAACTAGGTCACTCAATACTTTATGAAATTATAAGACAAATTGCATTGTCCATCTACCTAAATGGTGATATATGTGATTATTTGATTATTTATTCTGTATTTTTTACTGTATTTTTTATTGTATTTTTTACTGTATTTCTTATTGTATTTTGTTAAAGACACCCCTGAGGAAGTCTGTTAGACGAAACGCGTTGGGTGAATTAACATTTTGTGGGTTGGACGGACTGTCATAGGAGCTCCTCCCCGGCTGGGGTAGACAGCAGTGCCATTGAGATCTTATCCCACGAATGTTAAATCTAATGTAAGAGTCATTCATTTAAAAATAAGAAGATTTTATCAACAATAAATCTCATGGAAGTTTTTAACTAACGAGTGATGTTGTTATCTGGGTGAATTTGGTGAGAGAGTATTTTGCAGAAATATCCATCTTCTTGTGATCAAAGCTAAAATTGACGGACTGTCCTAGAGAGAAAGAACAGCTAAAGAGATAACTACATGATAAGAGCGCTCTCCATACAACCATTTACAGTGTTCAACCACCTGGTTCTCGACTGGCAGGAGGACCAATTTGGAGATTAGCAGCCGATCCTCCCCAAGGACTATTAGGTCTAAGGCGGACTAATAGCGCAATTTGGTTATACATTTGTTTATATATATATATATATATATATATACACACATACATACATATACACACACAGACATATCTACCTATATATATATACACATATATATATTTTTGATAGTATATTTAAATGTGTTTCCACATGTCTCTTTATAGTATACCTTTGTTCTTAAAATAAAACTTTTTGTTATACCTTTAAGAAATTGGGTCCACCCTCATTTATACAACCATTTTTATACCTAGCACTTATAAGTGGCTTTGCCAGTTTTAAGCCTTCTTCTTTTAGAAAACATTTGTAAAACACTGGTGCTCTCTTTTACCCCTATTCCCCTACCCGTATTCTTTTATGAAATAGCATCTTACCCATGCTAATTACTTAGGGGCTAGCTGACACCCTACCTGTATATTGCTAAGAGAGTGTTTTTACTGGTCAATTGTGACATTTTAAAGTGTTTTTTACTTACGCATGTGGCGCCACAATTCTATTGCTTATAGAAATTGCAAACATTTTTAGAACAAATACAACAACTCATTAGCTAATTGATGTTTGGTTATATAGGATGCAGTGGAAGGAAGAAAAAAACGTATTCCCTGACCGGGAATCGAACCCGGGCCGCGGCGGTGAGAGCGCCGAATCCTAACCACTAGACCACCAGGGAAGATACTGTTTTATGCTGCTATGTACATATACTGGCTGGTTTCAGCAGAGGTCTATGCACAATATCACTGCAAACTAAAACCTGTCTGGAAGTATTTTTTATGAAATCCAGTGTACAATATAATTTAGAGGACAAAATCTGATGTTTCATCTACTCAGCAGTCACCTTTACTATCTAAAGTAATATCATTAGCATTACTTTATGTCTGTAATGTAGCTCATTTGTATGTATGTTTTAGTTAAAACCAACCACAATATCTACAACAATGTGCATTGCTGTGTGAGCATTTTGCTTCTTGGGGTATTGCACTGCATAGCTTGTATGCTACATTCAGTGTAAATACACAGACCGCATCTGATACTGTACAGTTGTTAATTTGACAACTGAACTAAACCTGCGAAGACTGGTTTTACAAAAATGAAAAGTTGTTTCTGCCCGGTTTCGAACCGGGGACCTTTCGCGTGTGAGGCGAACGTGATAACCACTACACTACAGAAACCTCTATGCACTACTAATTAGTGTACAGAAAGATATGTCAATCCTGTGGTGTTTTAGTATTTTACATAAAAGCTGCTACGTTTGTAATAGAAAACTAGACTGTGCAACATGACATTTTTTTCTTTCATTGTCATTACAGTATTATGATTATTTTTATTATTGATTTCATGTAAAATAATGTATTAGCAAGAACTTGGGTTTAAGTTTGACTCCAATTAACTTTAAAGCTTTCCTGAATGTTAATACCATTTAACAAATAAAGTGACCTTTTGCTAAAATGTGAAAAACAAAAAGTTAAGCGCTCAACGTGGGGCTCGAACCCACGACCCTGAGATTAAGAGTCTCATGCTCTACCGACTGAGCTAGCCGGGCTGTGCCACCTACATTTTAAAATTGCTTACTAGAATATAAAAACCACTATGAGGAGTCTCATCGCAGCGATTTTTGCACTGCTGCAATCAGGTAGTCGCCAGCTACAGGGGGAGTGTACTTTAGCTGTGCAAGTGTGCGAACGCATGTGTAGCAGAGCTGTACAAACAGATCTTGTGCAGTCTCTGCGCAGCCCAGGACTTACTCAGCCGCTGCGATCACATCAGCCTGTCCAGGACCGGAATGGACATCAGGAACCCTCCCTGCTAACACATGGACACGCCTGCGTTTTTCCAGACATTCCCAGAAAACGGTCAGTTGACACCCACAAACGCCTTCTTCCTGTCAATCTCCTTGCGATTACCCGTGTGAACGGATCCGTTGCACAAACCCATTGCTGAGCGGCGATCCGCTTTGTTCCTGTGCAATGCACCTGCGCATTGCAGTGCATACGCATGCGCAGTTTGTGCCTGATCGCCCGCTGTGCGAAAACGCACAGCAGCAATCAGGTCTGAATTACCCCCATTGTTAATAGCACTGACTTTTTAACTATTTTGTATAAACCACATATGACAAACAATTAAAAATAACTTTGTATGTTGCTCAGTGGTAGGTAATGGGCAAGTTACCCCCTGGACCATATGGGTCTGTGTATAATTAAGCTTGCACGCTTTCCCCCCCTCAATCCCACATGTACTATAAAAACCGCTCACATGCCACTCTTACTGTCTCATACTAGGGATGGCACCAGGACCTGCCTAGTACTACTCCTGATGTTACCCACCAAGCCCCGCCCCCAACTTTGATTGGCCCACTGCCCAGTGAGTAATACAGAGGGGATGATCACCAGTGGTAGGGATGGCCATCATTGTATTCACCATCAATTGTTGCCGTTGATGACAAAACTGTGAGTGACCATCAATTGTCACCAACTTTACTATAGGTGGCCATTGATGGTTTCACCCATTGATGATCATCCCTGTTATTACAGTGAATGACCCACGGACCAATCACAGCTCAGTGGCAGTGCTTCATAGGTGTTAGGGGTGGAGCTAAACTCTGTGTCCAGACACCTTGCAAAAAATATATATATATATATATGAGGAGAAACCATCTGGTTCTCTACCATTGATGGCAAAACCATTTGACATAGGCCTTAAACCATCGATGATTAACATTCATTGATGGTCGATGGCCATCCCTAATCAGTGGGCAAAATCATCAATGTTCCCCTGACAATGGTTTTATACCATCAAGGTTAACTACCAGATTTACATGCAATATATGAGCCCAAGGGTGCATGTGGGCATTATACACAGGTGCCCCAGTATATACTTCTGGAAATTTGGTGGGTTTTGATCAGAGATGGCCATAGACTTTTTATGCCAGAGTTTTGACTATAAAAAAGATTAGAATAATAGAGATGATGTTTCTAATATTCTTTGTATTTTTCATATACTTTATATAGTCAAAACTTTGGCGTACACGTTAGTATGACAGGAAAGGCTCTGCCTCATGTCACTGATAGATACATACATTTATACATACATACATACATACAAACATACACAAGCACACACAAACAGCTGTCTGTCAGATCATCAGGGGGAGGTTCTAGATACTGGGAACCGCCGCGCTGTGTGCTGAGCGGGGGGAGAGATGTGTGCTAAGTGGTCTGTGATAGATCGCTCAGCACACATCTCTAGGTGTGTACCCCCCTTTAGTAAATGTATATCAGCAGCCAATTGGGAAAAAGAGGTATGCCAGCCTCTTGAAGTGAAATCCATGGACATATATTCCCAATAGGCGCTTAATGATACATATGCACAACCAAATCCTAAATATAAACACAATTTATTCACATACAATAATGTTAATAACCTCCCGGGGATTTGCAATTATAATTAATGCAATTAAAAATAACTAGTGTGTGATACACAATTAAAATGACACCAATATTAGAAAAGATTGCTCCACCATATATAATTAACTGGTGTTGTGTGGTAAGAGAACCTGCACTATAGATCACCTCCAATGTGAATGTAACAAAAGTAGATACTAAATTACCAGATGGATTGTGTCCAAGCAGCGGAGACTCTCAGTCCTTATGCAGCCAGTCTCAACGCTTAAGGGGGGTACACACAGAGAGTTCCATGTTTAAAATCTAATCATCTGACTAGATTACTTAGATTTTAAGCACGGATCTGCCGTGTGTATGCCTCCCAGCAATAGACATGCATCGCTATCGCTGGTGCTAGATTGAGCCTGCATGCGGGGGAGAGATGTGTGCTGAGCGGTCTGTGTTAAGATTGCTCAGCACACATCTCTCCCATCAGTACTGGCCTTTACAGATGGTTTCTGTGTCTCCGTATGAATGAGTAGCAAGCAGGAATCCACACACTGTGTATGGGATCGTGGCCAGTTCTCCACAACACCGGGGGACCACTCGCGGCAGTGATGAATGTCAGCGGCTTGATACTCAGCAGTACACTGTTCCGTGTCACAGGGGGACACACCACCGGAATCCACACACGGCGGTGGGGTTTAGCCGCGGCCTACCGGTGGAGACTGCGGTGACCCGTATGTGTGAAGACCGCAAACAGCGATGGAGCGACTGTAGCAGCACACACTGGTGGAGAAGAGTCTTCCGGTAGCGGCGGTGACCTGAACTGTAGCCTGCTGGCTGGCAACACTGGAGCCCACACGGAGGAACACCACACGGGACAAATTGCACACTGACGGACGATGTTATTGGGTGTCCCGGTTGTCAGTGTGGCTGTAGCGGAATGGAGGTGAATTCTGGCCACAACCAGGAGCCCTGATGTCCTTTCTTGATGGAGGTCAAGTCTATAAGTGATTGCAGGTCAATGGGGTGAGGAGGTTGTTAGAGACCCTTGTATCTTGGACCATTTTGTAGTATATTAAATTCTACACACTGGAGTTGCAATCCAAATTTTGATCCGATTGTCCATTTGGGCATTATCGTTCACGGAACGCAACCCACGCATCGGTAATGATATCATTTTCTCAAGACCCTTTTTATCCCCTTAGGGGAGGTTTATTAAAATTCTGATTATGTCGTTTTCCTATTTCCCACCTGCAGAATACCTGTTACATTTCATCTTCCTAACCTATCGGGAAGTCAGAGAATTAGTGATGAGTCAGCGAGTGAGGACTTTCGCATTTAGATAGATAGATAGATAGATAGATAGATAGATAGATAGATAGATAGATAGATAGATAATACAAACAAATTGGAAAACATATGGGTAGGGGAATAGGGGTATAAGCGACCAACAGTGTTTTACAAATGTTTTCTAAAAGAAGAAGGCTTAAAACTGGCAAATAGCACATGGGTGTATAAATGAGGGGGGACCCAATTTTATAAAAGGTATAACAAAAAGTTTTATTTTAAGAGCAAAAGTACATAAAAAAAGAAAAACGTTCAAATTATTTAAAAATCAGAGACTATTAAGCTTATCTTAGTATGGAGAGTCACTAGGTCTTCTTTATGTGGTATCTTTCTCATATATATATATATATATACACACACACATATATATATATACATACAAATATACATATATATATATATATATACACATATAGACACACACACACACACACACACATATATGTATATATATATATATATATATATATATATACATAAACACACACATACATACATACATACATACATACATACATACATACATACATACAGGTTGAGTATCCCATATACAAATATTACAAAATACGGAATTTCTTCTACGCTACTTCATGGCAGCCATAACTACTGGGATTGTATCCCTATTCCTAACTTTAGACAGGGAGTTTTCCTAAACCACTAGGGCCCACCCACTATGGGTATATAACCGCACTCCACCCCTTCCTCCCTAGTCTTTTTCCTGTCTCCTAGCTTGGCAGTAGGAGTTCCTGTATCATTTATTTTTCTGTTTAAATTATTTTTTCAGGGCTTACCTTACCTCATGTTGTTCCTAGCTGATACGTCTCCTGGCAGCCGTGCTAGAAGAGGGTGGCTCCCTGGGTGTTTGGCTAAGTGTGCTAGGGGCAGTCAAGTAAGTCCCCATATGTTCAGCTTAAGGTGTCCTCCTGTCAGCCCTTTGCTGCGGGTCCCCCTTTTGCCGTTTCCCGCTGCTGTGGCCGCCGCTCTGCTGGTGCTATGGGGCCTTCCAGTGAGGAGAATGTGTGCTGCTGCAGAGGAAGTCCCTCTTCAGAAGGGCATGTGTGCGGTTTCCGGCCGGAGGTCCATCTGTTGAAGTGGATATGTGCGGCTGTCCTCTTTAGGAAGGGGACGTACGCGACTTCCGCCGGAAGGTCCTGGCACTGAAGGGGAAGTGCGGCGGTGGGCGGAAGTGCTGGGGGGACGCAGTGGAGGCTGGCTGGTGGAAGTGCTGTTTAGCACCCGTCCCAGCTGATTGTGGGGGGCGGGCTGCACTGACGCCGCAGCCTTTTATAAGGCATGAAAATTTTGAATTAATGGCGCTGCACACAAGGAGTTAGGAAGCTCCTATGATTGCTGGGCTGGTTTTCTAAGCTTACCAGCAGAATGGAAAGAGAGCCTTCTCCCCAAAAGCCGGTCAGTGCCCTAAAGAGGTAAGTCCTCATAGAGGGCAGGTTGTTTATTTACTTTTTATTTATTGTTTATTTGTTGTTTATTTTGTTGCTGTGTGGTAGTTTAGGTTGTAAGGTGTTTTATTTTGCTGTTTTAGTGTGTCTCCACCTAAGAAGAGGTTGTGTAAGAAAAGGCATAAGGACATGCAGTGTGCAGCTTGTGACAAAATCTTTTCAGCTGCTGAAAATGTTAAATTCTGTGAGGAGTGTATGCAGAGTGATTCTCAGGAGTCTGTGCAGTCCAAACAAATAAGAGATTTAATGAGATGGATGAAGGAGTCTTTTGTTACCAAAGAGCAGCTCTCGGAGTTCCAAGGGAATAAAAGGGCTAGGTCTCTGGATAGAATTGATTCAGTGGATGAGTCAGGTTCTCAGGATTTTGCTTATGATGATTATCAGGCTGCTTCTAGTGCTGAGTCGGTAGACGGGCAAGAAGAGGAGAGAAAGTTTAACTTGGAGCTGGTGGATAGTCTTCTGAAAGATATCTTTAAGACTATGAATTATAAAGTGCCTGAAGAGGAATGTAATGATGAGGATATTCTGTTCTGTGATAAAACCAAAAAGAACAGGGTTTTTCCAGTCCATAAGGCATTAAAAGATGTTGTGAGTAAGGAGTGGAAAAGCATTGATAAAAGGCTGGGTAATACTAAAAGGCTTGATCGTATGTTCCCAGTGGAAGATGAGCAGTTTACTAATTGGTGTGCCATCCCTAAAGTTGATGCTGCAGTCGCAGAGATGGTATCAAAAACCACCATTTTGTTAGAAGATGGAGCAGTCTTAAAAGATGGGATGGATAAACGCATGGAGAGTGCGTTAAAGAAATTGCATATGTCTTCAGCAATATCACTAAAATCCGGTGTGGCGGTAGCATCTGTTTCTAGAGCGTTGAGAGTGTGGGGGTCAGTATTGTCGTCTGATATAGAAGAAGGTATTTCGAGGCAGTATCTGCAAAGAAGTCTGACCATAATGTCCAAAGGGATCGAGTATCTCTGTGAGGCCTCTTTAGATGCTCTGGTTTTTGCTGCAAAGTCTATGGCAGCAGGTGTGATGGCAAGGAGAGCTTTGTGGCTGCATTCTTGGTCGGCAGATATGCACTCCAAGAATAGGTTGGTGTCCCTGCCATATGAAGGGTCTCTGTTGTTTGGAAATAAATTAGAGGCCATTATACAGAAAATGTCAGGAGGGAAATCGGCAAAACTTCCTCAGGACAGGAGGAATAGATTTCCAATACCGTCCTCTAAACAGCAGTTTAAGGAGGCAAGAGGATATCGACCAGGTCGCTTTTATTCAGGAAGGTACTCCTCAGGTACCAATAGGCAGTCCTTTCGGCAGGCCTACAGGAGAGGTGGTCGAAGGGCATGACTGTCACAGGGTTCCGGTATCTTTCCCAGTGGGTGGCAGACTTCAGAAGTTTGCCGGCCGTTGGGTAGAGTCTATTCAGGATACGTGGGTAATAGATGTCGTATCCCAGGGATACCGGATAGAATTCTCAAAACTTCCCGTGTGGGACAAATTTCTAATTTCAGAGACACCAACTACAAATCTAGAGTTAAAAGCTATGGAGGACAGTTTAAGGAAACTGATCGAAGCAAAAGCTGTAGAGACTGTCCCGTTTTTGGAAAGAAACAGAGGTTTCTATTCAAGACTGTTTCTGGTGAGAAAACCTTCCGGCGAGTTCAGAACCATCTTAGATCTCAGACAGCTCAACGAGTATATAGAAACAATAAAGTTCCGTATGGAGACCCTAAAGTCTATCCTGTTAGGGGTGAGAGAGAGAGACTTTTTGGCTTCTGTAGATCTAAAGGATGCTTACTTCCACGTTCCAATTTGCAAGCAGCACAGGAAATATCTAAGGCTTTGTGTCCTCGGCAAACACTTTCAGTTCACTTGCCTTCCGTTCGGCCTAAAGTCATCTCCAAGGGTGTTCACCAAAGTTCTGACGTCGCTCATTGCTGTGATCAGAGGTCAAAAAGTAGCAATATGGTCATACCTGTACGACTTGCTGGTGTGCGGAGAGTCAATAGAGAAAGTGGACAAAGCATTAAGTGTGGCGCTACAAATTCTGCAAGAACATGGCCGGCTCATAAACTGGGAAAAAAGCAGACTAACGCCAAAGCAAATAATACAGTTTCTGGGGGTACAGGTAGATACCCTCGATTATATGATAAGTCTTTCAGAGGAGAGGTGTCTAAAGCTTCAAGATCTGGCTACCCTCATAAAGGGATGCAACAGTGTGACGATTCATCAGGGGATGCGTCTCTTGGGGATGATGGCGTCCTCCATAGATGTAGTCCCTTGGGCGAGGTGGAGGATGAGAGATCTTCAGTTGGACATCCTGAATTATATTCGGAAAGGATATTCTCTGAATTATCGTATAAAACTAGTCCGGAAAGCGAAAGAATCTTTGACTTGGTGGACGGACGAACGGCTGGTCAGCAGAAGGACGTCTCTGTCGGACCATCATGCTCTGGTTCTGACAACGGATGCGAGTACAACAGGTTGGGGTGCTCATCTGTTGCACAGAAATTGTCAGGGCACATGGAGCGAAGAGGAAGCACGTTTGTCTTCGAATCACAGGGAGATGAGAGCGGTGTGGAATGCCATACAGCAGTTTCAAAAACAACTTCAAGGAAAGCATCTCAAGGTTTTTTCAGACAATGTTTCCGTAGTGGCGTATCTCAATCGCCAAGGAGGCACCAGGAGTCGAGTGCTGATGGAGGAAGTGTCAAAGATATTGAAATGGGCGGAATGCCATCTCAAAACTCTAGCAGCTCTACATGTTCCAGGAGTGAACAATGTGGTGGCAGACTTCCTCAGTTGACAGGAGGTATTACCAGGAGAGTGGGAGCTGGACGATGTAGTTTTTCAACAGATCATACAACAGTTCGGAAGGCCTCAGGTAGATTTGATGGCCACACACGTCAATGCAAAAGTTCCACTCTTTTTCTCCCGATGTCATCTCTGAGGAACAGGGGGAGTGGATGCTTTCT